>NC_132877.1:15747433-16056160 GCF_048164855.1 Canis lupus baileyi
TTTCTAGCAGCAATGGCCACGATAGCCAAACTGTGGAAGGAGCCTCGGTGTCCAACGAAAGATGAATGGATAAAGAAGATGTGGTTTATGTATACAATGGAATATTACTCAGCTATTAGAAATGACAAATACCCACCATTTGCTTCAACATGGATGGAACTGGAGGGTATTATTCTGAGTGAAGTTAGTCAGTCGGAGAAGAACAAACATTATATGTTCTCATTCATTTGGGAAATATAAATAATAGTGAAAGGGAATATAAGGGAAGGGAGAAGAAATGTGTGGGAAATATCAGAAAGGGAGACAGAACGTAAAGACTCCTAACTCTGGGAAATGAACTAGGGGTGGTAGAAGGGGAGAAGGGTGGAGGATGGGAGTGAATGGGTGATGGGCACTGGGGGTTATTCTGTATGTTAGTAAATTGAACACCAATAAAAAATAAATTAAAAAAAAGAATAGTTGTGTACTGTTCGGTGCGAGTGAAAATTGGCGCAGGCCCTATGGAAAATAGTATGAAAGTTCCTCCAAAAATTAAAAACAGAAATATCATGTGATTCAGCCATCCCAATAGCTGGGTATTTATTCAAAGAAAATGCAAATACTAATTCATAAAGATCTATGCACCGTCCATGTTGACTGCAGCATTATTTACAATAGCCAAGTATGAGAGCAACTCTAGTACCCATCAAAAGATGAATGGATGAAGATGTCGCTTACACACACACACACACACACACACACACACACACACACGCAGGATTATTACTCAGTTGTAGACAGATTTTGCCATTTGTGATAATATGGATGGACCCAGAGGGCATCATGCTAAGTATAATAAGTCAGAAAAAGAGAAATGCCATACATATGATTTCACTTCCTTGTGGAATCTAAAAAACAAAACAGAGACCCAAAAAAATACAGAGAATAAACTGGTAATTACCAATTGGGAAGAGGGTCAAAGGATATTGGATAAAACAGGTGAATTGCTTTAAGAGATATAGACTTCCAGGTATAAAGTAAGTAAGTCATAAGGATAAAAAGTACTATCAGAAAATACAGTAATATCATCCTTACTTTGGCGACAGGGGGTAATAACACTTATGAAGGTGAGCATTTCGTGACACTGTGTAATCGTCAAATCATGATGTTTTACCTCTGAAATCAAAATAATCTAGTATGGAGATCCCTGGGTGGCACAGCGGTTTGGCGCCTGCCTTTAGCCCAGGGCGTGATCCTGGAGACCCGGGATCAAATCCCACATCGGGCTCCCAGTGCATGGAGCCTGCTTCTTCTGCCTATGTCTCTCTCTCTCTCTCTCTCTCTCTCTCTCTGTGACTATCATAAATAAATAAAAAAATTAAAAATAAAAAAAATAATAATCTAGTATGTCTGCTATACTTCAACTTAAAAATAAATGTCAGAATGCTGCCAACTAGCTATCTCCTCAGTAAAACTACTTACAACAGTCTTGAATAAAAAATGCAGTCTGGTAAAAAAAAAAAAAAGGTGTGTCAGGCTTCCAACACCTGGCAGCCCCATTCTACCAAGAAAGGTCATGTTCCCCTCCTCTGTCCCATCTACACTCTCTCTCTCCTTCTCTCCCAGAAACATACATACACAGACACAAACACAATGATGCATAAGAGGTGTGAGCCAACTCAGCTGAGATCACATTGTGCTCTGCTTTTCAGTGGGCTACCTCAAGTAGCCTTCTGGTACCATTTGATGTTTCCCAACACATAAGCAGAAGCTTCAGAGATTAAGGCCAAGCTGTTGTCAACAGCGACATGAAAATCTCCCCTGAGCCAAGAGTGCATGAGTGTAGGAATACAGCAACAGAACATCTTGTTCTCTTTACCATCTCCAGTTAAGTGAGCAGGAAAGTGGGAAGTTCTAAAATGCAGGTTCCTGGTTACCAGAATTCTAAATAGTTTGTGGGCCTGTCATCAAGGAAGTGAAGTGATTTTTTTCAAGATTCCACTTCCCAGACCCTACCTTTTGTCACTTATTCAGATCCCTTTAACTGCTTACCCCATGTCCTCTCCTTAACTAAACATCATGAGCCAAAATGCCATAGCCACAACTCTCTTAAATCTAAGTATGGTCCCACTTTTGAGGAGACAGAATTGAATTTACGCCTTTCTTTCTCTTCTTGCCTTCCCAGTTCTATGTACTCTCTAATCCACTGTATCTCTCAGATAGTCCCCAATTTCTCAACCTGTACGGTGGTTGAATTGGGCTAGAAATACTTGCTAGAGACATCACCAGGTGTCTATGCATGATATGTGTAATGCATGTGGGCTGGTATCCTTTGATTCTGAGGCACAAATTTAAGGGTGAAAGGTTGGCAAGAAGGGGTGGGATGTGGCATGGAGTACCACTTGAAAGGGCCTGGGTTCCAGCAACGAAATATCACAATGATCAGTTTCTGTCTGGCCTCACTTCAATGGTGGCCCTGCAATGGGGTGGAAATTCCCCAAAATGGAGACATGGTCATGTTCTGTAGTAAAACTGTCCAATTATTTCCTGTTATATTTAGAATGAGATCCAGTTGCCTTGTTTTGGCCTCTAAGAGCCACAGTCTTCACAATGGCTCTCACAGATACTGACCTGTGGCATAAGGATCCCTATGCAACACCGAGGTTCTTTGTGACTGGTTCTGACCAATATGATACAGTCAACACAATGGCACATCACATCTAAGTTCCAATTGGATCTATGGTGTGGTTTAGGGTTAGGTTAGTTTTAGGGTTAGTGTTAGGTTAGAATTAGGGTTAGAGTTTAGGGTGAGGCTTAGTGTTAGGGTTTAGGGATGGGGTTTAGGGGTTAGAGTTATGGTTTAGGGTGAATGTTAATGTTAAGGTTGAATTTTAGGTTTAGGTTTGGTCGAGTTTGGGTAAGGGTTCGGGTTTGTGTTGGGCAAGGTATCAGGTTTGTCATCGTCTAGTGCTAGAATAAGAGTTCGGATTAGGGTTGGGTTAGGGTTACAGTTTGGGTCGGTTTTTGTGTTAGGATTTAGAGTTATGGCTAGGTTATGGGTTATGACAAATCTCATAATCGGGGTCAGTTTTGGGGTTAGGGTTCGGGTTAGTGTTCATGATCGATTTAGGGTTAGGATTCGGGTTAGGTTTAGTGTTAGGGTAAGGGTTAGGTTTCTGATAGGGTTAGGTTTAGGGTTAAGTTTCATGTTAGTTGTTAATTTTAAGTGTGAGGTTTAGGGTTCACATTAGGTTTCCATTTAGGATTCGGGTTATGGTATAGGGTGAAAGTGAGGGTTAGGGTTTAAGGTTTGGTATAGGGTTTAGGGTTAGGGTTTAGGGTTCAGCTTAGGTTTAGGTTTATGGTTCGGGGCTGTTCAGGATCGGGTCTGGTTTGGGTTGGGTTATTTTTCTGGTTAGGGTTTGACTACTGTTTGGGTCAGCTTTCGGATTAGTGTTCGGGTTCGGGATCAGATTAGGGGTTAGCATTAGGGTTAGGGTTTGTTTCGTGTTGGGTTTCGAGTTCTGATGAGGGTCAAGTCTAGGGTTTGGGTCCGGGATCTCGTTAGGGTTAGGTTAAGGGTCAAGATGAGGATTTGATTTCGGGTTAGGCGTTAGGTTTTGGTTTAGGGTTCGTGTTCAGGTTAGGTTTAGGGTTCTGATTAGGGTTAGGGATAGCGTTATTTTTAGGGATCTGATTATGGTATGGGTTAGGGTTTCAGTTAGGGTTAGGGTTCAGGTTCAAGTTAGGGACCCCATCTACCCTCTCACAGGAAGCCCCCAACATGAAGCCCTCCCAATGGAATTCAAAAGATCTATGTGATCCTGAGCTCTGAGAGTCACTTCCCAGCCACAACCCCTGTAGTCACCCAACATGCTCCATGGAGGCATCAAGGTTCTCCTTGTGGATCCAAAGACAAAGTTTTACTTGATCTTTTACAAAATTTTTAAGGATATTTATTAATTTCTTGAAAAGAAAGAAAGAGAATAAGCCTGATAGTATCCAAGGAGAGGGAGAAACAGACTCCCAATGAGCAGGGAGCCCAATGTAGGGTTCAAACTGAAGACCCTGGGACCATAACATGACCTGAAAGCAGAGGACTGACTCACTGAGCCACTCTGTGCACTAACTTGATCTTATCATCCATCCTATTGGTCCAAATGGGTGGATCCACTCATCCATTGAGGCGGCCGTGAACATGTCACATCTAACAAAATATAGACATACGTGCCTAAGCCATGTAGAGTAATCATCTAAAACTCAGACTTGAAGCCAAGACACTGTATCTACTGTATTAGTTCGATGATCTTAGTGACTAGAAATGAGTCTGCAATACTAGGTGCTTAATATTAATGATTGGATGAAGGAATCCCACCAGTATTTTTTTTTATAAATTTATTTTATATTGGTGTTCTATTTGCCAACATATAGAATAACACCCAGTGCTCATTCCATCAAGTGTCCCCCTCAGGGCCCATCACCCAGTAACCCCCACACCCTGCCCACCTCCCTTTCCACCACCCCTAGATCGTTTCCCAGAGTTAGGAGTCTCTCATGTTCTGTCTCCCTTTCTGATGTTTCCCACTCATTTTTTCTCCTTTCCCCTTTAACCACCAGTACTTTTCATACACTGAGTGACACTTGAGCTGCTCTGCCTTCCCCCAGTGATCTCTGAACTGGGCACATAAAGTACAAGTAGCAGGATCAGTTAAATGGAATCCCAGAAGTCCTTTGCCAATAGGAAAACTGACTGCCTTACATGCATCTCTAAAGCCAAAGTGCTACAGGCTCATGGGTGTTGATTGGAGATCTTCTTCACTGGGGAGAGACAACTGCTACACAGGAAGATGCCCAGCATCCCTTTCTACAGGGCCAGGCACCATATAAGTGTATGTCATGTTTTCTGCTGGGATTTCCTACAGTAGGCCCATAAAGTTCATCCTCTTTTTTTTAAATTTTTATTTATGATAGTCACAGAGAGAGAGAGAGAGAGAGAGGCAGAGACACAGGCAGAGGGAGAAGCAGACTCCATGCACTGGGAGCCACGTGAGATTCGATCCTGGATCTCCAGGATCGCACCCTGGGCCAAAGGCAGGCACCAAACCGCTGCACCACCCGGGGATCCCAAAGTCCATTCTCTTACCAAACACTTTTTAGAGTATGATAAGGAAGATCAGAGAGGTACAGTGACATTCCCCAAACATACCGGTATTAGAGGCAAGCCTCACCCTCTGTGCTGTGTATGGGGTGATCCTTCACCTGTGGGATTGCTGGCCTGCCATGTTGGGCTGTGGAGAACACCTGGTAATACAGTTAATGACTAGGTTGTTTGAGAGATGTCTATCACTGAAGGATGGTACCAGGAACAATACAAAGTTTTCTGCTACACCTTCCTTGCACTTCAGCATGAACCAGGCTTTACCCAGGGACAGTGTTTATTCCTGTTCACACCAGAGACACAAGCAGGGTCACTGTAGTCTGCTTCAAAACCACAAACCTTGGGAAGATCAGTGCCTGTAGCTCAGATCAGAGACTCCCATCCCCTAAAGAAGTTGCACAGGACAAAGGACTTCAGTGCCCTCACTGAAAAAGGTACCGGGCTTCAAAGTACATTGGTTGAGTAGAGATATGGTAAACCATTTGTAACTTGCACACGTTCTGTTAGCTAAACAACAACAAAATATCTCTTAACTGAGAGATTTTATGAAGACCAGTATGCCAGTGAGTCATCAGTAAACATCCTCACTGCAGATAGAACACAGAGGGTTAGAACCTCACATCCTGCTCAAGATAATATACGTTTGGCCTGAGAAACCAGAGCATGGACTGTGTGGCATTTCCCCTGTTTATGTAGCTTTGTCTCTTCCCAACACAGGGAAGAAGGGTCAGGGCAGAACCACCTTGTGGCTCCAGGGGAGCCAATTTTTTTTCTAGTCTTGGTTCTTGACCTGCCCTGATCATCCCTGGGTCTTTAGTTTGGCCCTGAATGTGACCTTTTCTCACTCCAGACTGGCAATTAATGTAGTTGGTGACCTGATACATAATTATTTTCCAGTGGAGATGGAGTAATTGAACACTTGGAACAACTCATCCAAGATATCCTGTGTTGTTCTCAACAAAAGACCCCAGAACCAGCTACTGGGGTTAGGAGGCATCAGAGGCCTTCCCCATAGTCTGGGGTTCCATGTAATTACAGATCTAGTAACTAAAACAGTCTGTGGGGACACATAGGGTGTTCCATGCAGCACTGCAGAAATGGCCAGAGAATAGCAATGGGTTAAGAGCCAAGGGCCTTAAAAGGCTGAAACACTGTGGCAGACAGCCTCATTTAGGAGTACTACAAAGATCTATAAGGAAAAAGCTCATGACGTGTCTCCATTTAAGTGACCTGGAAAGTGGGAAGTTTTAGAACGTAATTTCCTTGTTACCAGAACTTGAAATCAGTTATGGGCCTGTCACCAAGGAAGTGAAGTCAGTTTTTCAAGATTCCAACACCTAGGCCCCCTCCTTCAGTCAGATCTATCCACAGACCCTTCTTGGAAGATGACTCCTTACCCCATGTCATCTTCTTAACTGTACCTCATGAACCAAAAGTGCCATAGCCACAACTCTCAAACAATGCAAGTAAAGTCCTATATTTGAGGAGATGGAGCTGAATTGAGACCTTTATTTCCCTGTTTGTTTTCCCAATACTGTGTCCTATCTACCCATTCTGTCTCTCACGTAGTCCCAGTTTCACAAAATGCACAGTGGTAGAATCAGGCTAGAATCTACTGCCTATGGACATCATCAGGTGTCTATGCATGATATTTTTAAAGCATGCAGGCTGTTATCCTATGTATCTGATGCATAAATTGAAGGATGGAAGACTGACAAGTAGGGGTGGAATGTGCATGGAGTACCACTTGAAAGTAGTCTGGGTTCCAGCAACGTAATATCACAATGGTCACTTTCCCTCTGGGTTCATTTCTTTGGGGGCACCACGGTGAGGTGGAAATGCTCCAAGATGCAGACATGGTCACATTCTGTAGTAAAACTGTTAATTTTTTTCCTGTTATATTTAGAATGAGACCCAGTTACCTATTTCTTCTGAGGTCTACAGCCTTCAGAGTTGCTCTCAATGATCAAGAACTGTGGAATAAGAAGTGCTTAGTGACTGGTTTCTGACCAATACGATACAGCCAACACAGAGGGATGTCACTTTTAAGTTCCAATTGGAACCATGATTAGGGTTAGGGTTAGGTTGAGAGTTAGGGTTAGGGTTATGGTTAGGTTTAGGGTTATGATTGAAGGTTATGGTTTAGAGTTACGGTTAGGTTTAGGGTTAGGGTTTGGGTTTGGGTTGGTTAGGGTCGAACTATGTTTCTGTTTAGGGTTCAACTAGTGTTTGTGTTAGGTTTCAGATGAGGGCTTGGGTTCAGGTTACGGTTCCGTTCCAGTTGCGTGTTAGAGTTAGGGAAAGGATCATGGTTCTGCCTCTTCTTCAGGTTAAGGGTTAGGGTTTGGGTTAGAGTTTGCTCTTGACATTATGGTTAGGGTTAGAGTTCGGATTCTGTGGTGGACCACAGACGATGCTTCCTTTGACTCATTTGCCCCTTGACAGGGCCCCCACAATGAAGCCCTCCCTAAGGAATTCAAGAGATCTATGAAATCCTGGGCTCTGAGAGTCACTCCCCAGCCCCAACATGCTCTATGGAGGCATCAAGGTTGTCCTCTGGATCCAGAGACAAATCTAAGTTTCCCTTGATCTTTTACAAAAAAATATTAAGAATATTTATTAATTTTGTGGAGAGAGAGAGGAATAAGCAGGGTGATCAGCAGAATGAGCAGGAAAAGCGGTTCCCCAATGGCCAGGGAGCCCAAAATAGGGCTCAAAGCCAGGACCCTGGGATCATGATCAGACGTTAGGGCAGAGTCCTGTCTGAGCCATCCAGTGTCCTAACTCGATATTATCATCTATCCTATTGGTCCAGATGTGGGTAAATCCCATGAGGCAGCCATGAAGATATCACATCTATCTAACTATGGACATGTGTGCCTATGACATGTAGACTGATTGTCTGACATTCTGATTAGACTTGAGACCAAGCCACTGTATCTACTGTATTCCATCCATTATCTTAGTGACTAGAAATGTGTCTGCAATCCTGGGTGCTTAATCAATATGATTGGATGAAGGCATCCCAACTAGCACTTTCAATATACTGAGTGGATCTTGAGCTGCTCTGCCATTGCACAGTGACCTACAGTCTGGGCACATAAAGGACAAATAGGACTGTTACATGGAAACCCAGGTGTCCTTTGCACAAAGGAAAACTGCCTCCTTTCCACGTGCTTTTGTAAACCCAGACTGCCACAGGCTCATGAATGTTGATATGGAGAGCTTCTTTGCTGGGGAGAGGGAACTGCTACACATGAAGATTCCCAGCATCCTTTTATATAGGGACAGACACCAGATAAATCTATGCCATGTTTTCTCCCAGGATATCCCAAAGTAGCTCCATGAGTTTCATCCTCTTACCACAGCACGTTCCAGAGGTGGAAAAATAATCTCAGAGAGGTGTAGTGACATTATCAAAACATACCAGTAGTAGAGGCAAGCCTCATGCCTGATTCTGTTTATGGGGTGGTCACTCACCTGTGGAACTGCTGGCTGAGTACCTGTTTGGCTGTAGTGAACTTCTGGTAGATACAGGAAATATTTGCATTGTTTGAGAGGCTTCTATCCTGGAAGGATGGCACCAGGGACTGTATAAAATTATTCATTCTGCATTCCTTGAGATTCATCATCGTCCAGGCCTCACCCAGGGACAGGGTTGTTTCCTTTTCACACCAGAGACACAATGAAGGCCTGCGTGGTCAGCTTCAAAATCATGAACCACTGGGAAGATCAGGGTCTGGAGTTCAGACCAAAGACTCACATCCCCTAAGGAAGTTGTACAGGACAAAAGACTTCAGTTCTCACAGTGTAAAGTGTTCTAGGCTTCAAAGTACCACTGGTTTGAATGGAGACATGGTAAACCATTGGTAACTTCAACCTATTCTGTTAGCTGACCAAAAACAGCATTTTTCTCAACTAATCATTTTTACTAAGACCAGTATGCCATTGAGTCATTAGTAATCATCCCCAGTGTAGATAGAACTCAGTGTTAGAAACACAAATGCTGCTCAAGATCACATACATTGGGCCTGAGAATAGAACATAGCATGGGCTCCATGGCATTTCCCCTAAGCGGAGGTAGTTTAGTCTGTTCCAAAAATATGGAAGAAGGGTCAGAGGAGAACCACCTTCTTCTCCAGGCCCAAGGAGAGACAATTGTTTCTAATCTAGGTTCTTGGCTTGTCCTAATCATCTATGGGACTGAAGTTTGACTGATGTTACTTTTTCTCCCCCAAGACTGGCAATTGATGTAGTTGGTGGCCTAATACACCTGTGCTTGTCAGGGGAGCTGGAGTAATTGAAACCTTGGAGGAAGTCATTCAAGATATCCTGTGTGGGATCCCTGGGTGGCGCAGCGGTTTGGCGCCTGCCTTTGGCCCAGGGCGCGATCCTGGAGACCCAGGATCGTATCCCACGTCAGGCTCCCGGTGCATGGAGCCTGCTTCTCCCTCTGCCTGTGTCTCCGCCTCTCTCTCTCTCTCTCTCTGTGACTATCATAAATAAATAAAATAAAATAAAAACAAAAAAAACCACAAAATATCCTGTGTGGATCTCTACAAAAAGGACAGAGCCAGCTACTAGGGTGAGTATGTATCAGAAGTCTTCCCCCTAGTCTGGGGATCCAGGTTTTGGCAGATCTAGGAACTAAAAAAGTCTGTGGGGACACATAATTTGTTCATTGCAGGACTGCATAAATGGCAAGAGAATGACATGTGGTCAAGTGCCAAGGGCTTTGAAAGCCTGAATCACTGTGGTGGATGGATTCATTTATGGAGTATAAATGAGACATAAAAGGACACAGCTCATGACCTGTTGGGCCTACACTGATCTGATGTGTTCTATCAGATGACACATTACAGAGGAACATATAGAATGGCTTCTTCCCACCATTCCTTTTGTCTTAAATCACCCTCTTTTGTGTCATTATTTGTAAGGGATAGAAGATGTTCTTCTGCAGGGACAGTGGAGCTGGGTTCTACACAGAACATCTGGAACGCATAGGTGAAAAATAAAAATAGTAGTAAAAATCAAAGATACTTATTGCTTGTGTGAAACAAAACACCTCCACTCCTCAGAAACATGAACTGTATTTTGTACCCTTCTGACATAGATGAAGAATGTCTTCCCACCTCATATGTAGCTGGAGGTTAGGAGTGGAGGTTCAAATCTCTTTTTAGTAGCACCTGTGGGGCACTCATGTGGAAACACCATGGGAGGGCCTCTGGATTCTCTCCATCTTTGTGTGGGAGCCATATTTCTGTGGATCACCCTCTTTCCATTCTCACCTTGGACAACACTGATCTTGCTTGCCTGGTGCACCCGCATTGCCACTAAGTTACAATAGTTGAAGCCACAGACCATCTCCTCCAAGATATCCTGGGTACAGCTCTGCAAATACTGTGCCCCGTATATAGAGGACCAAGAGATATTAGGGTCCTCCCTGGACATCACCGCATGGTGTCCTCTCTGGACACCACCGCACTGTGGTTCTACAGTTCAGGCCACAGGGACAGCTGAAGAGACATCTGGCATGGAGGAAGCCAGATGAAAGTGGCTCTTGGGCTCATGACTAATATATTCAAAGTTGAGTTTGGCCCTCAGCACTCACCTTCCCATCTTGCCTGCTCTCACCTGGGTTCTGAACACAAAAGGTGTGTCAGGCTTCCAACACGTGACAATTGATTTCTGCCAAGAATACACACACAGTCAACACACAGACATATACACACAGAGACCACAAAATGAGGGGTAGGACGTGTAAGCCTACTCAGATGAGATCATAGTGTGATCTGCTCTCTGGTGGGCTGCTCCAAGTTGCCTTGTGTTTCTTGTTGATGTCTTCAATCAAATTACCAAAATGTTTGGGGGAAGAGGAACGAGTTTACCTCAAAATTGACATGAAAATCTCTCCCTCAGAACTCTTCTGAGACCAGATCACCTGAAAGTAGGATAACAGCCACAGAACCTCTTGTTCTCTTGACCATCTCTAGATAAGTGAGCTGGAAACTGGGAAGTTCTAGAACACAGGTTATTGGTTTCCAGGGTTCTAGATCAGTTGTAGGCCTGTCACCAAGGAAGTAAAGTCACTTTCAAGATTCCAGCACCTGGGCTCCTACCTTCAGTCAGGCCTATCCAGAGCAGCATCTTGGGAGATGATTGCTTACCAAATGTCATATTTTTAGCTGTATATCATGGGCCAAAAATGCCATAACCACAACTCTCTGAAAATGCAAGTAAGGGCTCATCTTTTAGGAGAGAGACTTGATTCCATACCTTTATTTCTCTGCTTCTTCTCCCAGTTCTGTGACCTCTCTAAACATAGTCCTCCGTGTCCCAACCTGCACGGTGGTAGAATCAGGCTAGGATCTATCCTAGGGACATCATCAGGTGCCTATGAATGATATTTATAAGGCATGTGGCCTGGTATCCTGTGTATCAGGGCCTCAAATTTAAGTATGGAAGATTGACAAGAAGGGAAGGGATGTGGATGGAGTATTGCTTGAATGTGACCTGGGTTCCAGGAACATAATATCACAATGCTCACTTTCCCTCTGGCCTCATTTCAATGGGAGCACTACGATGGGTTGCAAATGCTCCAGATACAGATATGGTCCTCCTCTGTAGCAAACCTTCTAATTGTTTTCTTGTATTTAGTATGGGTGGCAGTTGCCTCCTTAGGGTCTCTGAGGCCTGCAGACTTCACAATGGCTCTCAGTGATCCTGACCTGTAAATATCCCTGTGTACCCCCTAGGTGCTTACTGACTGGATTCTAAACAATATGATAGAACCAACACAATGACATGTCATCTAATTCCAACTGGAAATAAGTCAATCAGAGAAGGACAAACAGTGTGTGTTTTCATTCATTTGAGAAATATAAAACATAGTGAAAGGGAATATTAGGGAAGGGAGAAGAAATGGGTAGGAAATATCAGAAAGGGAGACAGAACATAAAGACTCTTAACTCTGGGAAATGAACTAGGAGTGGTGGAAGGGGAGGAGGGTTGGGGGGTGTGGGTGAATGGGTGATGGGCATTGAGGGGGGCACTTGACAGGATGAGCACTGGGTGTTATTCTGTATGTTGGCAAATTGAACACCAATAAAAAATAAATTTAGGGGATTCCTGGGTGGCGCAGCAATTTGGCGCCTGCCTTTGGCCCAGGGCGTGATCCTGGAGACCCGGGATCGAGTCCCGCGTCGGGCTCCCAGTGCATGGAGCCTGCTTCTCCCTCTGCCTGTGTCTCTGCCTCTCTCTCTCTCTCTCTCTCTCTCTGTGTGTGTGACTATCATAAATTAAAAATAAATAATAAATAAATAAATAAATAAATAAAATAAAATAAAAAATAAATTTATTATTTAAAAAAAGGGAATTAGCTTCTCACTTCCTATTTCTTTCCTTTCCTGTTCCATCACTCATGGTTCACTTCTGATCTTTCCCTTTCCAATTTCCTTCTCTATCCTTAAATAAAAAATCTGCCAGAGATGTTTTGGGCTGTCACGTGTAGATGCTCACATGGCAGAGAAATGGTTCCACTTGACAGAAAGTCCTCTGCCAGGCTATCCTCCCATGAGGCCTCAGACACAATCCCTGAGATACCTTGAGGTAGAACAATGAATATAATTTCTGCCTGCATTCCATATCCACAGAACTGGAGAGAAATTAAAAATACAATTTGTGAGATGCAAGGTATTGGGGAATTCAGTAGCAGAGGAACAATATATAACAGTCTACCAGGCCTCAGCATCTCTCCCTCCCATCTTTCCTCTCCTCAGTTCTCCTCTGCATTTCGCCTCAGCCATTCTGGCTGCCTTTTTCACCTTCTCTAGCCAAACCAGCTTCTTTTAGTCAGTATCTGCAGCAGGGGCCCTTTCTTCTCAACACCCCAGACGTGTACAGATTTAACTCCCTTTTGTTATTCTCTTCTCAGCAATGTCACTCTTAGTGAGATCTCTCATACCATTTTCTCCAATGACTTCCCAGCTTTGCTTCACAGCACACAGTCTTCTGTAGCATACAGTACTTGCTCTTTTCTTTCATGTGTTATTGTTTTTGTACTTTTGTCCATCTCCAGACTGTGAGTTCCTAAAGGCAGTAGCTTGTGGTATTTTTAGCTCGACCAATGGTCCCAGCAAGATGCCCAAGTGCTCAGTGCTGTAGTTATGGAATGTATCAATCAGAAGTTCTTGGAAGCCACTTTCTCTTTCAAACACCTCTATTATAGGGATAATTTCCATTCAGAGTTTCAAGTAGTCTCTGGGTAGGGAGATAACCACAGTGGCCTTTGCAAGAGTCCTTATGCTGCAATTCCTCCAGCAGAAATCCCTAGATATTTTGGAAAATGCGTTGTCCTGCATCGTGTTCTCCAGCTCTAGAAATACAGCCCCAGGCAAGCACACCACCAAAGAAAAGGATAGTTTTATTTAGGCGTCCTCACAGGTGTGTCTTTCCAGAATCAGAGGGCAAAGGAGGAGGACCCATACACTCCAGGACAGAGTAAAGGACCTCAGAGGCCTCCCTTTAATCCCTTTCCTGTAGTCTCCATTGGAGTCTCTTTAGAAATATGGGACCTCACCCCAGCCAGAAGAGTGAGGTGACCCTGCACCCATCCATGAATATCTACCAAGGTATCTCATGGTCCTATGAAGACTGGGTCCCTGAAAACCAGAGGCTTTGTACAGTGTGCTGGAATTACAAAGAGAAATAGACACATTATAGACAGGTAGACAATATGACTGACCATCAGAAAAATGCAAGCAGAGAACACAATGAGACATCACATCACATTCACTGGAAGAGCTGTCATTGAAAAGACAAGATATAAGAAACGTTGCTGACAATGTGGAGAAAAGGGAACCTTTGGGCTCTGTTTTTGGAATCGCCCATTAGTACAGTTGCTATGCAAAACATATGTTGGTTCCTCAAAATTTAAAAAGGAACTACCCTATGATTGAGCATTTCCACTTCTGGGACCATATCCCTAGAAAAGAGAAGATATGGCTAGGAAATGCTTTCACCTCCATGATCAGGAAGGACTATTTTCATCAAAAAAGACATGAATACATCTGTACCTATAAGTGATGAATGGAAAAACAAGTGTTTGCTGTAGAATGGGATAGGACTCAGCCATATAAAAGGAAATCCTGCTACAGGTGGTAACGGTACTGGACTTGGAAGGCATTATGCAAAGTGAAATGAAAGAGACAGAGAATGGCACATGTATATTCCCTTAAGTGCAGAATCTAAAACAAAACAAAAAAATAAAAATAAAAAAATAAAACAAAACAAAGAAAACAAAAGCTAATTTAGAAAAAGATACCGGATTGAGGTAACCAGAATAGTGGTTGAGGGAAAGGTGAAAAGGTACAAACTTTCAACTTTAAGATAGAGAGCAATAGCGATTTACAGTACAACATGACAACTACAGTGAATACTGCTTTATAGTGTATCTGTGAGTTGGTAACAGAGTCAATATTGAGAGTTCTCATCATAAGGAAAATCGTTTTTTATTTACTATATTTTGTCATCTATCAGAGATGACAGTGTTTAACCAAAATTATTCTGATCATCGTGTTACAATATAGGATGGTGAAATAGTTATGCTATTTACCTTCAACACACAAGGTACTCTATGTCAATTATATCAGTAAAACTAGGGCCAACATTATTGTAATATTCATAATGAGGATTGGAAAACTTGGCTTGGTAAAAGTGATGGAACCTAAACAAATCTTTAAACAGCAGACCCTGTCAGTAGCCAGCATATTAGGATAAGGATAAAAAAATCCAACCATTTGCCTAAAAAGAAACAATTCTGATTTCAAAAATCATTGAATGAAAATTGAAGGGGATGCAATGGAATTTTCAATTTGTGTAAGATTTTAAAAATTGATGGAGAAATAAATTGACCCTGAAAACTACCTTCTCAAAAGCTCTTTTATGCTTTGGAAGTTTCTGATTTTAAGTCTTTAAGTACTTGAAGAAGAATATGCCACAGCCTGTTGGCTCTCAGGAAGCATTCGGTTTCACCATGGAGATAATTTGGGATGGCCTCCCCCAATTCCTTGGAATAGAGTGTCAGTGCCCATGGAGAGTGATACTAGCAAGTTCTGGCCATCAGATGTCCTCCCCTGTGCCTTAGTTCTCCTTGTCCGTGCACACACACATACACACATCTATCCATGTATGCAAACACACTATCATGGCTCACACAATCCTTAACAATGTATACCCCACATCATATGACACTAAGGCCATAGGGGCCCAAGAGCACCCCTTGATCAACCTGATGACCTACACTCAGCAGAGTAAACAATTCAATCAGGAGAATGAGAAACTAGACAGCCATCCAACAACTACTTCTTTGTCTTGTTTCTTAACACAAAACTTACTTTACTTTAGTGGCAAAATGCCCCCCAAAATACCACATTTCTCGAGCATCCCAGCAGCCAGAGTGTCTAACAAAACATAAGTGCAAGTGGCTAGGTGGAATGACAGACAGTGTATGAAGGGATAGTGGCAGCTGCTCCTCTTGCCTTTCCCTACTTGCTGTTGTTTGTTGCTTAGAACAAAGAGGTGAAGGGTGTAGCTGCAGCCTTTTTCTTGGACCAAGAAGATTTAAAAGACTTGAACCATGGAACCAGTGCCAACCACCATGTATTTTTGGAGTTTTATTACATGTCAAACGTGAATATACTTCAGTCAGTGTACACAATTAAATCTGTGTTTCAAGTTCTGTTACTAAGAGATGGATGTAGATCATAACTATTACAGAAGATCAAATGAATGAGAGAAGGAAAAAAAAAACACCCTGGAGGGTGCTCTCAGAAAGGAAGGAGATTGTGGGATTATCAAACAAAAGAAAGTTGACCAAAGAGGAAGATTTCCTTCTCAGAAATAGAAACCAAGGCAGAGGAAGAGGAATGGAAGTTTGTGAGCCAAACTGAGGGGCAAACGGAGAAGCAGCATCTCTCATATGGGGTTAGGAAAGTCCATGTGGTAAATGAGTGAGGCATCAGATTCTAGGTGAGAATGGAGATTTTGGAAACATCGTCCAGAGGAAGGTCACCAGGAGAGCTTTTCCAACTCAGACACAAGGACAGAGTCGATGATGAGGCTGGTATGTGTAGCACCTCACACACATGTGGCCCATTGAGCCCCTTGTTCAGGAGTCTCACTGGCCATATAGATCCCCAGCTCCAGCACAGCCACCTCTCTCCACTTACTGTGTGTGGTCTGCCCTGAGAACATATGCCAAGAAGAAAGCAGAACCAGAAAAACCGAGGTCAATTCCCAGCTCCTCAGTGCACCTGACGGGAAATGTTCCACCTTTCTCTACTTGAGCAAACGGAAATAACATACATAGAGTGTTGCCAGGAGGAGCACCTATGGAATGTGCATGACGCACTAAGTACTGGCAGACTCAGCATGACAACAGTAATAACCCTTGTGGAGCTATCTGAAGAGGAACTGTAAAAGCATTAGGGATGTGATATATACTTAACTCTGAGAAACAATTGTTACTAGAATGCAGTTTCCAGCTGGCATCCTCTGGTCAGGCTTTAAGCCGTATCACATATATGTGTGCATGTGTATGTCAACTAACCTAATTTGAACTTTGAGAAAGAATTTATCACAGGAAGCGGGATTTACCCATACTCTTGTGTATTGACCTTAGAAAATATCTCAAAAGGGGCATCCCTGGGTGGCTGAGCAGTTTACCACCTATCTTAGGCTGAGGACCTGTTTCTGGAGTCTCAGGATTGAGTTCCACATCGGGAATCTGCATGGAGGCTGCTTATCCCTCTGCCTCTCTCTCTCTGTCTCTCATGAATGAATAAATAAAATCTTAACAAAAAGAAAAATAAACTATCTTAAAATCTGTGTCAAAGCATAAGGCAAGTGCTAACAATTTAACCATGAGTCAGAAGAGTTAATAGAAGGCAGTTTGATACTAGCATCTCATTTGACAAAGTAGACAGCATCAGGGTCAGGATTAGGGTTAGGATTTAGGGTTTAGGGTTAGAGCAAGGGGTCAAGTTAGGGGCTAAGGTTATGGTCTAGGTTTAGGGTTCGGGGCCACGGTTAGGGGCTGGGGTTTAGATTTGTGTTAGGGGTTCGGGTTCAAGATAGGGGATGGGATGGCTCAGAATAGAGGTTCGGGTTGAAGTTGGGGTATGGGCTGGATGGGGTTTGGGTTATGGGTTCAGGTACAGGTTTGAGATTAAGTTATGGATTCAGGTCAGGGCTCAGGTCAGGGTTCCGGTCAGGTTTAAGGTCTGATTATTGTTAAAATTAGGATGAGTGTTAGGGTTCAGGTTAGGATTAGTGTTAGAGTTAGGGTTCTGGTTAGGGATTGGTTTAAGATTTGATTAGGTTTTGGGTTAGGGTTCCGTTTAGGGTTCAGATTTGGATTAGGGTTCGGGTTAGTATTTGGGATAAGATCCGGGTTAGCGTTAGGGTTTCACATAGGGTTAGGGTTACTGTTTGCTTTAGGACTTGGTTTACAGATAGGTTTCGGGTTAGGGTTGGGTTAGGGTTAAGGTTCATGCAAGGCTCAGATTAGGGTTCAGGTTAGGGTTAAATTTAGGGGGTAGGGTTTGGGTTCGGAATCGGATTCAGGTCGGGTAATGGTTGGGATAGGTTTTTTGTAAGGGATCTACTGGTGTTTGGGTTAATGTAAGGGTTCCAGTTATTGTTAGGATTCTGATCCAGGTTCGTGCTATCGATAGGTTTAGTTCGGGTTCTGTTTAGGAACCCAATCTGCTGCGTCGTTTGACTCATTACCTCTTCACAGGAAGTCCTCAAGATGAAGCCATCCTAATGGAAATCAAAGGTTCTATTAGATTCTGGGTCCTGAGACTCGGTCTCTTCCCACAAACCCTGTAATCTCCCAATGTGTTATGTGGAGACATCAAGGTTCTCCTTTTGGATCCAAACACCAATTAAAGTTTTAATTGATCTATTACAAAATATTGAAGGATATTTATTAATTTCTTGGAGACAGAGAAAGAATAAGCAGGTTGAGAAAGAGAGGGGGAGTGAGAAGCAGGATCCCTGCTGAACAGTGAGCCCAATGTAAAACTCAAACCAAAGATTCTGAGATTATGATCTGTCTTGAAGGCAGAGGCCTAGATGACTGAGCTGCCCAGTGCCCTTACTTGATCTTTTCAACCATCTTAATTGTACAAATGTGGGTGGATCCATTCATCCCATGAGGCAGCCATGATGATATCACATTATTAAACTACGGACATGCTTGCCTACGAAGTGTAGAGTGATTGACACTCTGATTAGACTTGAGACAGAGACACTGTATCTACTGTATTCCTTCAATGACCTTACTGACTATAAATCTGTCTCCAATACCAGGTGCTTAATCTATAGTACTGGAAGAAGGAATCCCAACCAGCACTTTCTATATACTGAGTGGACCTTGAACTGCTCTGCCTTCCCCCAGTGACCCCTTCTCTGGGCACATAATAGAGAGGTAGCAGGACCAGTTAGATGGAATCCCAGAAGTCTGTTGCAAAACAGGAAAACTGCCTACTATCCACATGCTTCTGTAAACCCAGAGTGACACAGGGACATGAGGGTTGATGTGGATATCTTCTTCGCTGGGGAGAGAAAACTGCTACACATGAATTTGCTCAGAAGTCCTTTCTATAGGGCCAGGCACCAGATAAATCTGATAAATCTGGTGCCATGCCATGTTTTCCTAGAGGATTTCCCACAGGAGCCCCATGATGTTCAGACTCTTACCACAGCACATTTCAGAGGAGGAAAAACTAGGTTCATAGAGGTGCAGTGAACTTTCCAAAACATACTGGTAGTAGAGCTGAGCCTCATCCCCTCTGCTGTATATGGGGTAGTCACTCACCTGTGAAACTGCTGACCCAGGACATGTTCAGCTGTGATGAACTCATGATAGATACATGAAATGATTGGGTTCTTTAAGATGCTTCTATCCTGGAAGGATGTCAGGAGGGACTGTACAAAATTATTCATTCTGCTTTCCTTGAGTCTTAGCATGGTCCAGGCCTCATCCAGGGACAGGGTTGATTTCTCTTAACTGGAGAAACAAGGAGTGGCACTGTAGTCAGCTTCAAAACCACAAACCACTGGGGATATCAGGGTCTGGTGCTCAGAGAGAGAATCCCATCCCCTCGGGAAGTTGTGCAGGACAAAGGACTTCAGTACCAACACTGGAAAAGATTCCAGGCTTCAAAGTACCATTGGTTTTAAAGGACAAATGGTAAACCATTGGTAACTTCAATACATTCTTTTTGCTGGCAACAGCATTTCTCACAACTAATATATTTTAAGAAGATCAGTATGCCATTTAGTTATCAGTAAACATCCCCACTGCAGATAGAACACAGAGGGTTAGAACCTCAAATGCTGTTCAAGATCACATACCTTGGGCTTAAGAAGAGACCAAAGCATGGTCTGCATGGCATTTTTTCCCTAAACTGACATAGTTTGGTCTGTTTCTGACATAGGCACAGAAGGGTCAGGGGAGAACCACTTTCTTCTGCAGGCTCCAGGGGAGTCAATTGTTTCTAGTCTGGATCTTGGTTTGCCCGGATCATCTCTGGGTCTTGAGTTTGATCCAAATGTGACCTGTTCTCACCCCAGGCCAGCAATCAATGTAGTTGGTCGACTGAAGCACCTGTGCAAAAGATTTTTCAGGCTTCCAACACCTGGCAGCTGGTTTATGCCCAGGAAGGTCATTTTCCTTTCATCTGTCCACTACACACGCAAACACACACAGACTCACAGAAACACACAGAAACACACATACACACACTGACACACACACAATGTGGGGTAAGAGGTGTGAGCTCGCTCAGCTGAGATTCCAGTGTGGTCTGCTCTCCATTGAGCTACCCCAAGCTGCCTTGGGGTACCTGTTGGTGTACCCTGACAGATATCCAAAAGCTCAGAGAAGGCCAAGATGACATCGAAAGAGACATGCAAGTCTCTCCCTCTGCCTCTCCTGAGCCCACAGCACCTGAAAGTCAGACAACAGCAAGAGAACATCATTTTTATATAAATTTATTTTTATTGGTGTTCAAATTGCCAACACATAGGATAACACCCAGTGCTCATCCCATCAAGTGCCCCCTTCAGTGCCCATCACCCAGTCACCCCCACCCCCACTCACCTCCCCTTCCGCCACCCTTAATTCGTTTCCCAGAGTTAGGAGTCTCTCATGCAACAGAACATCTTGTTCATTTGACTGTCTCCAATTATGTGAGTTGGAATGCAGGAAGTTTTAGAATGCAGGGTCCCCGATACCATTTGTGGGTCTGTCTCAATCATTTGTGGGCCTGTCACCAAGGAAGTTAAATCACTCTTCTCAAGATTCCAGCACCTGGGCCTCTTCCTTCATTCAGACAACCCAGAGTCCCTTTTTGGCAGATGACTGATTACCCCATGTCATTTCCTTAACTGTACAACATAAGCCAAAAATGCCATAGCCACAACTCTCTGAAAATGCAAGTAAGGTCCTACGTTTGAGGAGATGGAGCTCAATTCAGACTATTATTTCTCTGCTCGCTTTCCCAGTTCTGTGTCCTATGTACCCATTCTGTCTCTCACATAGTCCCCAGTTTCCCAATATGCACGGTGGTAGAATCAGGCTAGAATCTACTTCCTAGGGATACCCTCAGGTGTCTATGCATGATATTTATAATGCGTGTGGACTGGTATCCAGTTAACCTGAGGCGCCAATTGAAGGATGGAAGACTGACAAGAAGGGGTGGGATGTGGCATGGAGTACCACTTGAAAGTGGCCTGGGTTCCAACAATGTAATATTACAATGGTCACTTTCCCTCTGGCCTCATTTAAATGGGGGCCCCATCATGGGGTGGAAATGTTCCAAGATGAAGAAATGGTTATCTTCTGTCCTAAAACTTCCAGCTTGTTTCCTATTAAATTTAGAATGAGACACTGTTGCCTCATTAGAGTCTCTGAGGGCCACAGCCTTCACGATGGCTCCCAGCGATCCAAACCTGTGACATATGTATCCCTGTGTAAACCTGAGGTGTTTAGTGACTGGCTTCTTACCAATAAGATACAGCACAGAACTATGGCATGTCACATCTAAGTTCCAATTAGAACTATGGTTAGTGTTAAGATTAGTTTTAGGGTTAGATTTAGGGGTAGGATTTAGGGTGAGGGTTGGGGTAGTATTTATCATTAGGGTTAAGGTTAGGGTTAGGGTTAGGGTTAGGTTAGGAATAGGGTTAGGGCTATGATGAGTGTTAGGCTGAGGGTTTAGGGTTAGGGTTTAGGATTTAGGGTTAAGGTTTAGGGTTATGGTTTAGGGTTAGGGTTAGGGTTAAGGATTGGGTTCTGATTCGGGTCAGGTTAGAGTCAGGTTAGGTTTCTGGTAAGGGTCGACTAGTTTTCGGGTTAGGATTTGAATTAGGTTTTCCAGTTTGGGTTAGGGAACCAGTCCGGATTCATGTTAGGCTTAGTTTTGGGTCAAGGATCCAGTTCAGTTTGGGTTAGGGGTTAGGAGTTAGGTTAGGGTTTGTGTTCAGGGTAAGGTTAGGGTTCAGGTTAGGGTTTAGGGTTAGGGTTTGGGTTCAGGTTGTGTTAGATTTGGGATAAGGTTCTAGTTCGGGTTCAGGTAGGGGTTAGATTTTGTGTTAGTGTTTGTGTTCAGGTTGGTTTGTGTTCAGGTTCAGGGTGAGTTTGGGTTAGAGGTTAGCATTAGGGTTTGCTTTCATGTTCGGGTTATAGACCCAATATGCTGCTCCCTTGAGCTCATTTGTATCTTCAAGGAAGCCCCCAAATGAAGCCATCCCTATGGAAATCCAGATATCTATGAGATCTGGTTCTCTGAAAGTCACTCCCCAGTCACAAGTCATGAAGTCTCCCAATGTGCTCAGTGGAGTCATCAAAGTTCTCCTCCTGGATCCATACACATTCAAAGTTTTCCTTGTCTTTTTACAAAAAAAATTAAGGATATTTATTAACTTGTTGGAGAGAGAGAGAGAGAATTGATAGTTAATAGTCTAAACCTTCAGCTTTATTAGTCTTTTTTAGGGCTTCCTTGACTTTTCTTGGCCATTTACATATCCATATGAGTTTTATTTATTTTTTATTTTTTATTTTTTCCATAGGAGTTTTAGAATTAAAACATGCTGGGGTTTTGATTGTGACAATATTGAATCTGTAGATTAATTTTGGGGCAATTTATGTCTTTACAGTATTAAATCTTAATGTCTGTAAGCAGGGTGAGCAGCAAATGGGAGAGGAGGAGCAGCATCCCCACAGAGCTGGGAGCCCAATATAGGGCTCAAACACAAGACCTGAGATCGTTACGTTACCTGACCAGGAGGCAGAGACCAAACTGACTGAGCTGCCCAGTGCCCCTATTGATTTTATTGTCCATTCTAATGGGCAACATGTGGGTGGATCATTCATCCCATGCAGAAGCCATGAATATGTCACATCTAACCAACCATAAACATGCCTGCCTACGATGTGTATGTTATTCGCTGTCTGACACTCTGATTAGACTTGGAACACTGTATCTACTGTATTTCTTCAAAGATCTTAGTGACTAAAAATGTGTCTGCAATAGTAGATGCTTAATCTATATTAATGTATGAAGGAATCCCAACCAGAACTTTTGATATACTGAGTGGAAGTTGAGCTGCTCTGGCTTCCCTCAGTGACCTCTACTCTGGGCACATAAATGACAAGTAGCAGGACCAATTAGATGGAATCTCAGAAGTCTGCAAACAGGTAAACTGCCTGCTTTCCATGTGCTTCTCTAACCCCAGGGTGCCACAGGCCCATGAGGGTTGATATGAAGAGCTTCTTCACTGGGGAGAGAGAACTCCTAACCATGAAGATGCACAGCAGCCCTTTATACAGAGCCAGGAACCAGATAGGTCTGTGCAATGTTTTCGCCAAGAATTTCCCACAGTACCCCAATGAGGTTCATCCTCTTACCACAGTACTTTTCAGAGGAGGAAACTGGAAGCTCAGAGAGGTGACATTCCCAAAACATACTGGTAGTAAAGGCGAGGCACACAACTGTGCTGAGAATGGGGTAGTCACTCCCCTATAGAACTGCTGGCCCAGAACCTGTTGGACTTTGGTGAACACCTGGTAGACACATGAAATGATTGGGTTGATTGAGAGGTTTCTCTTCTTAAAGGATGTTACCATGGATTATACAAAATTATCCATTCTGGCTTCCTTGAGCATTAGCATGGTCTAGGCCTCACCCGGGACAGGGTTGATTCCTATTTACACCAGAGACACAAAGACACTGTGTCAGCATTAGAACAAAAAATCACTAAAAGACCAGGGTCTGGCCTTCAGACCAGAGACCCTAATCCACTCTGGAAGTTGCGCAAGAGAAAAACTTCAGTGCGCACACAAAAAAGGTACTAGGCTTCAAAGTAAAATTTGTTTAAGGGGGGACATGTTAAATCATTGGTAACATCAAAACATTTTGTTCACTGAGCAAAAAAAAAAAAACCATTTCTACCTACTAAGAGCTTTTACAGGACAAGTATTCATTGAATCATCAGGAAACAACCCCACTGCACATAGAACACAGAGGGTTAGAACACAAATCCTACTCAAGATCAAATATGTTGAGCCAGGGGAGGAGGCAAGATGGCAGAAGAGTAGGCTCCCCATATCACCTGTCCCCACCAAATTACCTAGATAACTTTGTTTATTATTTATTTATTTATTTATTTATTTATTTATTTATTATTTATTTATTTATTTATTTATTTATTTATTTATTTATTTATTTATTTATGATAGACATAAAGAGAGAGAGAATGGCAGAGAAACAGGAGGACGGAGAAGCAGCTCCATGCCAGAGCCCAATATGGGACTCGATCCCAAGATTCCATGATCGTGTCCTGGGACAAAGGCAGGTGATAAACCAATGAGCCACCCAGGAATCCCCTCCTAGATAACATTCTTTTTTTTAATAACTTAATTTTTTATTGGTCTTCAATTTACCAACATACAGAATCACACCCAGTGCTCATCCCGTCAGGTGCCCCCCTCAGTGCCCATCACCCATTAATGCCCACCCCCACCCTCCTCCCCTTCCACTACCCCTAGTTCATTTCCCAGAGTTAGCAGTTTTATGTTTTGTCTCCCTTTCTGATATTCCCACACATTACTTCTCCCTTCCTTTATATTCCCTTTCACTATTATTTATATTCCCAAATGAATGAGAACATACACTGCTTGACCTTCTCCGATTGACTTACTTCACTCAGCATAATACCCTCCAGTTCCATCCACGTTGAAGCAAATGGTGGGTATTTGACGTTTCTAATGGCTGAGTAATATTCCATTGTATACATAAACCACATCTTCTTTATTCATTCATCTTTCAATGGACAATGAGGCTCCTTCCAGTTTGGCTATTGTGGACATTGTTGCTAGAAACATTGGGGGGCAGGTGTCCCGGCGTTTCATTGCATCTGAATATTTGGGGTAAATCCCCAACAGTGCAATTGCTGGGACATAGGGCAGGTCTATTTTTAACTCTTGAGGAACCTCCACACAGTTTTCCAGACTGGCTGCACCAGTTCACATTCCCACCAACAGTATAAGAGGGTTCCCTTTTCTCTGCATCCTCTCCAACATTTGTGGTTTCCTGCCTTGTTAATTTTCCCCATTTTCACTGGTATGAGGTGGTATCTCATTGTTTTGATTTGTATTTCCCTGATGGCAAGTGATGCAGAGAATTTTCTCATGTGCATGTTGGTCATGTCTATGTCTTCCTCTGTGAGATAATCTCTTCATGTCTTTTGACCATATCAAGATTGGATTGTTTGTTTCTTTGGTGTTGAGTCTAATAAGTTCTTTATAGATCTTGGAAACTAGCCCTTAATCTGATGCATCATTTGCAAATATCTTCTCCCATTCTGTAGGTTGTCTTTTAGTTTTGTTGACTGTGTCCTTTGCTGTGCAAAAGCTTCTTATCTTGATGAAGTCCCAATAGTTCATTTTTGCTTTTGTTTCCTTTGCCTTTATGGGAGTATCTTGCAGGAAGTTACTGTGGCCGAGTTCAAAAAGGGTGTAGCCTGTGTTCTCCTCTAGGATTTTGATGGAAAGTTGTCTCACATTTAGATCTTTCATTCATTTTGAGTTTATCTTTGTGTATGGTGAAAGATAATGGTCTAGTTTTATTCTTCTGCATGTGGATGTCCCATTTTCCCAGCACCATTTATTGAAGAGACTGTCTTCTTCCAAAGGATAGTCTTTCCTCCATTATCAAATATTAGTGGACCATAAAGTTCAGGGTCCACTTTTGGGTTCTCTATTCTGTTCCATTGATCTTTGTGTCTGTTATTGTGCCAGTACCACACTGTCTTGATGACCACAGCTTTGTAGTACAACCTGAAATCTGGCATTGTGATGCCCCCAGATATGGTTTTCTTTTTTAAAATTCCCCTGGCTATTTGGGGTCTTTTCTGATTCCACACAAATCTTAAAATAATTTGTTCTAACTCTCTGAAGAAAGTCCATGGATTTTGATAGGGATTGCATTATTATTGGCATATAGATGTTCATAATATGTTTTTAAAATAGTTTGTATTTCCTTGGTGTTGGTAGTGATCTCTCCTTTCTCATTCATGATTTTATTAATTTGAGTCTTTTCTCTCTTCTTTATAATAAGGTTAGCTAATGGTTTATCTATCTTATTAATTCTTTCAAAGAACCAACTCCTGGTTCTGTTGATCTGTTCCACAGTTCTTTTGGTCCGATTTTATTGAGTTCTGCTCAAATCTTAATTAAATCTCTTCTTCTGCTGGGTGTAGGGTTCATCTGCTGTTTTCTCTCTAGCTCCTTTATGTGTAAGGTTAAATTTTGTATTTGAGTTCTTTCCAGGTTTGAATGGATGCTTGTATTGTGATGTATTTCCCCCTTAGGACTGCTTTTGCTGCATCCCAAAGATTTTGAACAGTTGTATCTTCATTCTTATTAGTTTCCATGAATCTTTTTTAAATCTTCCTTAATTTCCTGGTTGAGCCTTTCATCTTATAGCAGGATGGTCCTTAACCTCCACGAGTTTGAGGTCCTTCCAAACTTCTTGTTGTGATTTAGTTCTAATTTCAAGGCCTTATGTCCTGAGAATATGCAGGGGATGACCCCAATTTTTTGCTATCAGTTCAGACCCAATTTGTGACCCAAATTTATTCTGGAGAAAGTTCCATGTGCACTTGAGAAGAATGTGTATTCAGTTGAGTTTGGATATAAAGTTCTGTAGATATCTGTGAAATCTATCTGGTCCAGTGTATCATTTAAAGCTCTCGTTTCTTTGGAGATGTTGTACTTAGAAGACCTATAGTGTATAGAAAGAGCTAGATTGAAGTCACCAAGTATAAGTGTATTATTATCTAAGTATTTCTTCATTTTGGTTAATAATTGGTTTAAATATGTGGTAGCTCCCACATTCGGGGACTATATATTGAGGATTGTTAAGTCTTCTTGTTGGATATATACTTTAAGTATGATATAGTGTCCCTCCTCATCTCTCACTACAGTCTTCGGGGTAAATTTTAGTTTATCTGATATAAGGATGCCTACCCCTTCTTTCTTTTGAGGACCATTTGAATGGGACATGGTTCTCCAACCTATTATTTTCAGGCTGTAGGTGTTCTTCTGTCTAAAATGAGTCTCTTGGGATCCCTGGGTGGTGCAGCGGTTTAGCGCCTGCCTTTGGCCCAGGGCGTGATCCTGGAGACCTGGGATCGAATCCCACATCGGGCTCCCAGTGCATGGAGCCTGCTTCTCCCTCTGCCTGTGTCTCTGCCTCTGTCTCTCTCTCCCTCTGTGTGACTATCATAAATAAATTAAAAAAAATAAAAAATAAATAAAATGAGTCTCTTGTAGACAACAAATAGATGGGTACTGCTTATTCATCCAGTCTGAACCCCTGCGTCTTTTGATTGAGCCCTTAAGCCCATTCACATTCAGAGTTACTATTGACAGATATGAGTTTAGTGTCATCATGATATCTATTCAGTCCTTGTTTTTGTGGATTGTTCCACTGAACTTCTTCTTAAAGGGGAATTTTAAGATTCCCCATTAAAATTTCTTGCAGAGCTGGTTTGGAAGTCACATATTCTTTCAGGTCCTGCCTGTCTTGGAAGCTCTTTATCTCTCCTTCCATTTTTAGTGAGAGCCTTGCTGGATAAAGTATTCTTGGTTGCATGTTTTTCTCATTTAGGACCCTGAATATATCCTGCCAGCCTTTTCCGGCCTGCCAGGTCCCTGTGGAGAAGTCTGCTGTTACCCTAATATTCCTCCCAATAAAAGTCAGGGATTTCTTGTCTTTGCAGCTTTAAATATCTTCTCTTTATCTTTGGAATTTGCAAGGTTCACTATTAAATGTCGAGGTGTTGAACAGTTTTTATTGATTTTAGCGGGGGAGATCTCTCTACTTCCTGGATCTGAATGCCTTTTCCCTTCCCAGATTAGGAAAGTTTTCAGCTGTGATTTGTTCAAGTATGTGTTCTGGCCCTCTGTTCATTGGGTGCCCTCGGGAACACCAATGAAATGTAGGTTTTTCTTCCTCGGGTTGTCTTTTATTTCCCTTAATCTGTCTATGATCTTTAATTGTCTGTCTCTATTTTCCTCAATTTTCCTCTTTGCCCTCAACTTCTATTCTATGTCACTCACTCATTCTTACACGTCGTTAACCCTCGTCATTAAGACTTCTAGTTTGGATTGCATCTCATTCAATTGATTTTTAATTTCTGCCTGATTAGCTCTAAATTCTGCAGTCATGAAGTCTCTTGAGTCCTTTATGCTTTTTTCTAGAGCTATCAGTCGCTGTATAATAGTGCTTCTGAATTGGCTTTCTGACATTGAATTGTAATCCAGATTTTGTAACTCTGTGGGAGACAGGACTGTTTCTGATTCTTTCTTTTGAGGTGAGGTTTTCCTTCTAGTCATTTTGCTCAGTGCAGAGTGGCCAAAAACAAGTTTTATTGGGAAAAGGAGAAAAAGAGAGGAGAGAAAGAAGGAAAGAAAAGAGAAAAAGAAAAAGAAAAAAGGAAGAACAAAAGGAAAAAAGAGAAGAAAAAGAGTCAGAAAAAGAAAGAAAGGGAAAAAGGGGGGAAGCAATCAGAAATAAAAAAAAAACACGGGGGAGTATCTTCTGTTTGTATACCTTAAGACCCTTGACTTCCTCTGGAACTTCTCCCTCTAACTGGTCTTCTGGGGGAGTGGCCTGTTGTGCTGGTTTTCAGGTGTTAGCACTTGGGGGAGCTGCTCTGCCCCCTGCCTGGTGCAGGGCTTAGTGGGAGTTTTTTACCCCGTGAGGCCCCAGGTGGAACAACCCCTATGGCAGTGGCCAGCTCTGGAAACCTGAATTCAGCCCCCTCAGTAACTCTGGAGCTCTCGGTCTGCAGGGCCTGGAGGCTCTGGGGCAGGGCCACTGATCTGCTTAGCTCAGGGCAGGAGCGTCCTTGCTGTCCTGGGCCCTCCCGGCCTGTGCATGTCCCGGGGGAGGCCGGATCCTGGGCTGTGTCCCAGCGCCCTGTTCTCCGGGGCCTGCACTGTTGGGTTCGCACTCCCGGCCACGCAGCTGCCTCTCCACAGAGCCACCACCCGAGCCTCTCTGAGCTGCTCCTGGCCGCGCAGCCGCCTCTCTGTGGAGCCACCACTGGAGTCCCTCCAACCTGCTCCCGGAGCCGCACAGCCCCCTCTGTATGGAGCCTCTTTCTCTGCCCGAGCCCCTCCAAGCTGCTCCCAGGTCAATGTGTGCGTGCTGTAGCCTTTAGGCAGCTGGGTGCACTCTCCTGGGCATGCAGGTGTCTGTTGGTGTCCCAGGGAGCCTGAGGTCATCCCTGCCCTCCTGGGGTCCTGTTCTAACTCCCTGCGGGCGCCTTTCCGCCGGGAATTTGGTGCTGCTCTTGCCTCCCTGGGACGGAGCTCTCCTGTCCTGGGGGCACTTGCCCCAGCCTTAGCCCAGCTCCTCGCAGGGTTCCTCCCCCTTGGAGGGCTTTTGTTTCTTTATTTCTTTTTCCCCGTCTTCCTACCTTGATAGAAGCGTGAACTCTTCTCACTGTAACATTTCAGCTGTTCTCTCTTTAAATCTCAGGCCAAATTTGTAGATTTTCAGAATGATTTGAAGGTTATCTAGGTAATTTGGTGGAGACAGGTGATTTGGGGACCCTACTCTTCCACCATCTTGCCCCTCCTCCCCTAGATAACTTTCAAATCATCCTGAAAACCCATGAATTTGGTCTGAGATTTAAAGAGAGAACAGCTAGAATGCTAAAGTGAGAAGACTTTGTGCTTTTATCAAGGTAGGGAGATGGAAAAAATAAATATAAAAGCATCCAAGGGGAAAGGCCCCCTCGAGGGGCTGGCCTGCCTAAGGCCATGCCGTGAATGCCCCCCGGACAGGAAAGCCCTGACCTGGAGAAGCAGGAGCTTCATCAATCCTCCTGGACTGAAAGGCACTTGCTGGGAGTTGAAGATTCCAGGGAGTTGGAGCAAGATCCAAGGAGGGTCAGGGATGCTCTCAGAATCCGAGGGATACTAACAGAGGACCTGCATCCCGGGAAGAGAGCACCACACACTGTGGCCAAGCTCCTAAAAAGGTTGCAGTGCTGGCCCAGCAGGGTCTGGGAGCAGCGTGGGCAGTGGCTCCGGTGGTGGCTACACGTGGAAGGGGCTGCATGGCCACAGGAGCACAATTCCAGTGGCACAGGCCCCGGATCCCAGGAGGCTGGGGGACACAGCCCAAGATCCTGTGCTCCCTCTGGAACAGGCAGAGGCCAGGAGGACTCAGGACAGCAGGATGCTCTTGCCGCTGGTTGGCCCAGAGCTGTACAGATTGTTGGCCCCTGCTCCCAGAATATCCAGGCCCCTGTGGGCTGGGACTTGTGGTGGTTAATATGGGAGCTGCCTCAAGAGCTGGAGAGCTGGCCACTACCACTGTTGTTCCTCCTGGAGCCTCACAGGATAAACAACGCCTACTGAGCCTCACAGTGGCTTTACAGGATAAACAGGATAAACAACTCTCACTGAACCATACACCAGATAGGAGGCTGAGCAGCTCCCTCAGGTGCACACACCTGAGAAACAGTACAGCAGGACGCTCCCCCAAAGACCAGCTAGAAGAACAGGGGAAAAGCAAATTATTGATGAAGCAGCACTGGAAAGTTCCAGGGGAAGTCGAGGGATTTACAGTATATAAAATCAGATACTCCCCCTGTTTTTAGTTCTCCATTTGCTCCCCCCCCTCCACTTTTTTATTCATTTTCTTCTCTTTTATTTTCTTCTCTTTTCACTTCTCTTTTTTTTCTCCTTTTTCCAATACAATTTTTTTGGCCACTTTGGACTGAGAAAAATGACTAGAAGGAAAAACTCATTTCAAAAGAAAGAGTCAGAAACAGTCCTCTCTCCCAGAGTTACAAAATTTGGATTACAATTAAATGTCAGAAAGACAATACAGAAACACTATTATAAACCTACTGGTGTCTCTAGAAAAAAGCATAAAGGACTCAAGAGACTTCATGACTGCAGAATTTACATCAAATCAGGTAGAAATTAAAAATCAATTAAATGTGATGCAATCCAAAATGGAGGCCCTAACGACGAGGGTTAATGAGGTAGAAGAATGAGTGAGTGACATAGAAGACCAGTTGATGGCAAAGAGAGAAACTGAGGAAAAAGAGACAAAACATCATGAGGATAGGGTAGGGGAAATAAATGACAGCCTCAGAAGGAAAAACCTATGGTTAATTGGGGTTCCCGAGGGTGCTGAAAGGCACAGAGGTCCAGAATATGTATTTGAATCAATCATAGCTGAGAACTTCCCTAACTTGGGAAGGGAAAGAACCATTCAGATCCAGGAGATAGATTCCCCCATAAATTCAATAAAAACTGCTCAACACCTAGACATGTAATAGGGAAACTTGCAAAATCCAAAAATAAAGAGAAGATCCTTAAAGCAGTAGGAGACAAGAGATCCCTAACTGTTATGGGGAGAAGTATAAGGGTAACAGAAGACCTCTCCACAGACAACTGGCAGGCCAGAAAGGGATAGCAGCTTACATTCAGGGTCCTAAATGAGAACTTACACCCAAGAATACTGTATCCAGCAAGGCTCTCATTCAGAATAGAAGGAGGAAAAAAAAGAATAGAAGGAGAGATAAAGGGCATCCAAGATAGGCAGAAAAAGAAAGAATATGTGACCACCAAACCAGCTCTGCAACAAATATTAAGGGGGGATCCCTGGGTGGCGCAGCGGTTTAGCGCCTGCCTTTGGCCCAGGACATGATCCTGGAGACCCGGGATCAAATCCCACGTCAGGCTCCTGGTGCATGGAGCCTGTTTCTCCTTCTGCCTATGTCTTTGCCTCTCTCTCTCTCTCTCTCTGTGTGACTATCATAAATGAATAAAAATTTAAAAAAAAAGATTACAAAAAAAGAATACTATACATAGCAAGGCTCTCATTCAGAATAGAAGGAGATATAAAGGGCATCCAACATGGGAAGAAACTGAAAGAATATGTGACTGCCAAACCAGCTCTGCAATATATATAAAAGGGTCCCCAATACAAGAAAGAAGAAGTCCAAGGAAACAAATCCAAGGAAACAAGATCTGAATAGGTATCATGATGACACTAAATTCATATCTTTCAATAGTAACTCTGAACATAAATGGGCTTTATTACCCCATCAAAAGGTGCAGGGTTTCAGCCTGGATTAAAAGCAAGACCTATCTATTTGCTGTCTACAAGAGACTCATTTGAGACGTATGGACATCTGCAGCCTGAATAGAAAAGGTTGGGAAATCATGTACCTTTGAAATGGTTGTCAAAAGAAACCAGGGGTAGCCATCCTAATACCAGGTAAATTAAAATTTATCCCAAAGTCTGTAGTGAGAGATCAAGAGGGACACTATATCAAACTTAAAGTATCAAAGGCCTTAAAGTCCAAGGACAGAAGGACCGAACAATCATGAATATTTATGTCCCGAATGTGGAAGATGTGAAGTATATTAATTAATTAATACACTTAATTAATATTAATTAATATACTTAATAGCTAAAATTAAGACATACTTAGATAATACACTTATACTTGGTGTCTTGAAAATAGCACACTCCATAATCGACTGATGTTCTAAGCATAACATCTCCAAGGAAACAAGGGTTTTAAGTGATACACTGAACATGATGGATTTCACAGATATTTTCATAAGTTTACATCCAAACGCAACTGAATACACATTTTTCTCAAGTGCACATGGAACTTTCTTCAGAATAGACCACATACTGGGTCAAAAATCCAGTCTGAACAGATACTAAAAGATTGGGGTCGTCCCCTGTGTATTCTCAGACCATAAGGCCTTGAAATTAGAACTAAATCACAACAAGAAGTTTGGAAAGATTTCAAACACGTGGAGGTTAAGGACCATCCTGCTAAAAGATGAAAGGGTCAACCAAGAAATTAAGGAAGAATTAAAAAGATTCATGGAAATTAATGAGAATGAAGATACAAACATTCAACATCTTTGGGATGCAGCAAAAGCATCCTAAGGGGGAAATACATCGCAATACAAGCATCCATTCAAAAACTGGAAAGAACTCAAATACAAAAGCTAACCTTACACCTAAAGGAGCTAGCGATAAAACAGCAAATATATCCAACACACAGCAGAAGAAGAGAATTAATAAAGATTCAAGCAGAACTCAACGAAATCGAGACCAGAAGAACTGTAGAACAAATGCACAAAACAAGTCATAAATCAGGTCTTAATCGATACCAAACGTTTGGGATCGTCCCTGCATGTTTTCAACCATAATGCTTTGAAACTAGAAGTAACCACAAGTAACCAAAAGAAACTAGACCTAATTCACAACAAGAAGTTTGGAAGGATTTCAAACACTTGGAGTTTAAGGACCATTCTAAAAGATGAAAGTGTCAACCAGGAAACTAGAGAAGAATTGAACAAATTCATAGAAATTAATGAGAGTGAAAATACAACCATACATAATCTTTGGGATAGAGCAAAAGAAGTCATGGGGGGGGGACATCCATAGCAATACAAGCTTCCATTCAAAAATTGGAAAGAACTCAAATTCAAAAGCTAACCTAGCACTGAAAGGAGCTGGAGAAGAAACAGCAAATAGATTCTTCACTCAGAAGAACAAGAGAATTAATAAAGATTTGAACAAAACTCAATGAAATACAGACCAGAAGAATTTTGGAACAGAACAAAAAAACGAGGAGTTGATTCTTTGAAAGAATTCATAAAATAGATAAACCATTAGCCAGACTTATTAAAAAGAAAACAGAAAATACTCAAATTAATAAAATCATGAATGAGAAAGGAGAGATCTCCAACAATACCAATGAATTGTAACCAATTTTAAACACTTGTAATCAGCAGCTATACACCAAAAAATTAGGCAAATTAGAAGAAATGGGCGCATTTCTTGAAAATATTCAACCACCAAATTGTAAGAGGAAGAAATAGAAAACCTGAACAGGTGAATAACCAGGAAGGAAATTGAAGCAGTCATCAAGAACCTCCCAAGACAAAAAAGTCCAAGGCCAGATTCTATCAAACATTTAAAGAAGAAACCATACCTATTCTAGTAAAGCTGTTCAGAAAGATAGAAAGAGATGGAGTACTTCCAAACTCATTCTATAAGGTCAGCATCACTTTGAAAGCCATCTACAAAAAGCCCACAGAAGATATCATTCTCAATGGGGAAACACTGGGAGCCTTTCCCCTAAGATCAGAAACAAGACAGGGATGTCAACTCTCATCACTGCTATTCAACATAGTACTGGAAGTCCTAGCCTCAGCAATCAGAAAATGAAAAGAAATAAAAGGTATTAAAATTGGAAAAGAAGTCAAACTTCCCTCTTAGCCAATGACATGATACTCTACATAGAATACCGAAAAGACTCCACCCTAAGATTGCTAGAACTCATACAGCAATTCGACAGTATGACAGGAATACAAAATAAATGCCCAGAAGTCAGTGGCATTTGTATACCCTAACAATGAGACTGAAGAAAGAGAAATTAAGGAGTCAATCCCACTGAAATTGCACCCAAAAGCATAATATACCCAGGAATAAACCTAATGAAAGAGATAAAGGATCTATACCTGAAAAACTCCAGAAGACTTCTGAAACAAATTGAGGAAGACACAAAAAGGTGGAAAAATGTTCCATGCTCATGGATTGGAAGAATTAATAGTGTGAAAATGTAAAAGTTACCCAGGGCAATTTACACATGTAACGCATTCCCTATCAAAATACCATGGACTTTCTTCAGAGAGATGGAAGCAATCGTCTTAAGATTTCTGTGGAATCAGACACTCAGGGAAAGATGGCAGAAGAGTAGGGTCCCCAGGTCACCTGTCTCCACCAAATTACCTAGAAATCCTTCAAATAATCCTGAAAATCTATGAAATTGACCTGAGATTTAAAGCGAGAACAGCTGGAATGCTACAGTGAGAAAAGTACATGCTTCTATCAAGTAGGAAGATGGGAAGAAAAAATAAACAATGGGATCCCTGGGTGGCGCAGCGGTTTGGCGCCTGCCTTTGGCCCAGGGCGCGATCCTGGAGACCCGGGATCGAATCCCACATCGGGCTCCCGGTGCATGGAGCCTGCTTCTCCCTCTGCCTGTGTCTCTGCCTCTCTCTCTCTCTCTGTAACTATCATAAATAAATAAAAAAAATTAAAAAAAATAAAAAATAAACAAAAGGCATCCAGGGGGGAGGAGCCCCGCAAGGAGCCAGGAAAAGGTTGTGGGGCAAGTGTCCCCAGGACAGGAAAGCCTCGTCCTGGAGAAGCAAGAGCTTCACCAATCTTGCCTGACAGGAAGACGCTCACAGGGAGTTAAGGCAGGATCCCAGGAGGGGCGGGGATGTCTTCAGGCTCCTAGGGGCATTAACGGAGCACCTGTGCCCCAGGGACAGCACACCACATGCTGCTGGCTGAGCTCCCTAAAGTGCTGCAGCAGGCACATGGCTGGACCCGGGAGCAGCTTGGGGAGGCTCCTGCAGAGGCTCCACAAGGAGGAGGCTGCGCAGCCGGGATAGCGAATCCAACAGTGCAGGCCTGGGAGCACAAGTTGCTGCGGAAACAGCCCAAGATCCGGCATTCCCCCCAGGACAGGCAGAAGACAGGAGGGCACAGGACAGCAAGGACACTCCTGCCCCAAGCTGAACAGATGAAGGTCCCACCCCCAGAGCACCCAGGCCCCTGCAGACTGAGAGCTCTGTAGTTACTGCAGGGGCTGAATCCAGGGGTCCAGAGCTGGCCTCCATCACTGTTGTTTTTCCTCCTGGAGCCTCACAGGATAAACAACCCCCACTGAGCTTCACAGTGGCCTCAGCTGATAAACAGCTTAAAAATCTCTCACTGAGCCCTGCACCAGGCAGGGGGGCTGAGCAGCTCCCCTGAGAGCATTCACTGAGCCCTGCATCAGGCAGGGGGCTGAGCAGCTCCCTTGAGAGCTAACACTCCTCACTGAGCCTCACAGTGACCTCAGCTGATAAACAATTTAAAAATCTTTCACTGAGCCCTGCACCAGGCAGGTGGCTGAGCAGCTCCCCTGAGAGCTACCACCTGAAAATCAGCACTGCGGGCCCCTCCCCAGACGACCAGCTAGACAGACAGAAGAAAAAAAAATTATTCACCAAGCAGCACTGGAAAGTTCCAGGGGAAGGGGAGGGATTTACAGTATATGAAATCAAAGGATATTCCCCCGTGTTTTTTTGTTTTTTTATTTCTGTTTGCTTCCCCCCTTATTTTTTTCTTTTCTTCTCTCTTTTTTCTTTTTTCTCTTTTTTCACCTTTTTTCTCTTGTTTACTTTTTCTTTCCTTCTTTCTCTTCTCTCTTGTTGTCCTTTTCCCATTACAACTACTTTTTGGCCACTGCACTGAGCAAAATGTCTAGAAGGAAAACCTCACCTCAAAAGAAAGAATCAGAAAGTGTCCTCTCTCCCAAAGAGTTACAAAATCTGGATTACAATTCAATGTCAGAAAGCCAATTCAGAAGCACTATTAAACAGCTACTGGTGGCTCTAGAAAAAAGCATAAAGGACTCAAGAGACTTCATGACTGCAGAATTTAGATCCAATCAGGCAGAAATTAAAAATCAATTAATGATATGCAATCCAAACTAGAAGTCCTAATGACAAGGGTTAACGAGGTGGAAGAACAAGTGAGTGACATAGAAGACAGGTTGATGGAAAAACGGAAATTGAGCAAAAAAGAGAAAAACAAATAAAAGATCATGAAGAAAGATTAAGGGAAATAAGCAACAGCCTGAGGAAGAAAATCTACATTTAATTGTGTTACCTAAGGGTGCCATAAGGAACAGAGGGCCAGAATATGTATTTGAACAAATCATAGCTGAAAACTTTCCTAATCTGAGAAGAGAAACAGGCATTCAGATCCAGGAAAAGAGAGATTCCCCCATAAAATCAATAAAAACCATTCAACACCTTGACATTTAATAGTTAAGCTTGCAAATTGCAAAGATAATGAGAAGATCCTTAAAGCAGCAAGAGACAAGAAATCCTTGATTTTATCAGGAGGAGTATTAAGGTAACAGCAGAGCACTCCACAGAGACCAGGCAATCCAGAAACGGCTGGCAAGATATACTCAGGTCCTAAATGAGAAAAAAAAATGCAACCAAGAATACTTTATCCAACAAGGCTTTCATTCAGAATGGAAGGAGAGATAAAGAGCTTCCAAGACACGCAGGAACTGAAAGAAGATGGGACCTCCAAACCAGCTCTGCAAGAAATTTTAAGGGGGACTCTCAAAATTTGCCTTTAAGAAGAGGTCCAATAGAACAATCCACAAAAACAGGGACTGAATACATATAATGATGACACTAAACTCATATATTTCAATAGTAACTCTGAATGTGAAGGGCTTAATGGCCATATCAAAAGGTGCAGGGTCTCACACTGGATAAAAAAGCAGGACCCATCACTTTACTCTCTACAAGAGATTCATTTTAGACAAGATCCCTACAGCCTGAAAATAAAAGGTTGGAGAACTATTTACTTTCAAATGGTCCTCAAAAGAAAGCAGGGGTAGCCATCCTTATATCAGATAAACCAAAATTTACCCCGAGGACTGTAGTGAGAGATGAAGAGGGACACTATATCATATTTAAATTATCTATCCAACAAGAGGACTTAACAATCCTCAATATATATGCCCTTAATGTGGGAGGTACAAAATACATCAATCAATTAATAACCAAACTCAAGACATACTTAGATAATAATACACTTATACTTGGTGACTTCAATCTAGTGCATTCTACACTCAATAGGTCTTCAAAAATAATATCTCCAAAGAAATGAGAGCTTTAAGTTACACACTGGACCAGATCAATTGCACAGATATCTACAGAACTTTACATTCAAACACAAATGAATACACATTCTTCTCAAGTGCGCATGGAACTTTATCCAAAATAGACCATATATGGGGTCACAAATCCGGTATGAACTCATACTAAAAGATTGGAGTCATCCCCTGTGTATTCTTATTTTTTTTTAAATAACATACAGCATTTTTATTTTTTTATTTTTTGAAGATTTTATTTATTTATTCATGATAGTTACACAGAGAGAGACAGAGACGCAGAGACACAGGCAGAGGGAGAAGTAGGCTCCATGCAGGGAGTCCGACATGGGATTCGATCCCGGGTCTCCAGGATCGCACCCCGGGCCAAAGGCAGGCGCCAAACCGCTGCGCCACCCAGGGATCCCCCCTGTGTATTCTTAGACCATAATGCCATGAAATTAGAACTAAATCACAACACGAAATTTGGAAGGACTTCAAACACATGGAGATTAAGTACCATCTTGCTAAAAGATGAAAGAGTCAACCAGGAAATTAAGGAAGAATTTAAAAGATTCATGGGAACTAATGAGAATGAAGATACAAACGTTCAACATCTTTGGGATGCAGCAAAAGCAGTCTTAAGGGGGAAATACATCACAATAAAAGCATCCATTCAAACACTGGAAAGAACTCAAATATGAAAGCTAAATTTACACCTAAAGGAGCTACAGAAAAAACAGCTAATAGATCCTACACCCAGCAGAGAAAGAGAGTTAATAAAGATTCGAGCAGAACTGAATAATATCGATACTAGAAGAACTGTGGAACAGATCACCAGAACCAGGAGTTGTTTCTTTGAAAGAATTAATAAGATAGATTAACCATTAGCCAGCCTTATTAAGAAGTGGATGAAGAAAACTCAAATTAATAAAATCATGAATGAGAAAGGAGAGATCACTACCAACACCAAGCAAATGCAAACAATTTTAAAAACATTAAAAACAGCTATATGACAATAAATTAGGCAATCTAGAAAAAAAGGACGAATTCCTGGAAACCCACAAACTACCAAAACGGGAACAGGAAGAAATAGAAAACCTGAACAGGCGAATAACCAGGGAGGAAATTGAAGCAGTCATCAAAAACCTCCCAAGACACAAAAGTCCAGGGTAAGATGGCTTCCCAGGAGAATTCTATCAAACTTTGAAAGAATAAACCATATCTACTCTACTAAAGCTGTTTGGAAAGATAGAAAGAGATGGAGTACTTCCAAATTCGTTCTATGAGTCCACCATCACCTTAATTCCAAAATCAAAGACCCCCCAAAAGGAGAATTACAGACCAATATCCCTGATGAACATGGATGCAAAAGTTCTCAAAAAGATACAAGCCAATGGGATACAACAGTACATTAAGAAATTTATTCACCCTGATCAAGTAGGATTGATTCCTGGGACACAAGGCTGGTTCAACTCTCATAAAACAATCAATGTGATTCATCATATCAGCAAGAGAAAAAACAACAACCATATGATCCTCTCAATAGATGCAGAGAAAGCATTTGACAAAATACAGCATCCATTCCTGATCAAAACTCTTCAGAGTGTAGGGATACAGGGAACATTCCTCAAGATCTTAAATCCATCTATGAAAAGCCCAGAGCAAAAATCATTTTCATTGAGGAAGCACTGGGAGCCTTTCCCCTAAGATCAGGAACAAGACAGGGATGTCTACATTCACCACTGTTATTCAACATAATACTGGAAGTCCTCGCCTCAGCAGTCAGACAACAAAAAGACATTAAAGGCATTCAAATTGGCAAAGAAGTCAAACTCTCCCTCTTCACGGATGACATGATACACTAAATAAAGAACACAAAAGCCTCCACCCCAGAATTGCTAGAACTCATACAGTAATTTGGCAGTGTGGAAGGATACAAAATCAATACCCAGAACTCATGGGGATCCCTGGGTGGCGCAGCGGTTTGGCGCCTGCCTTTGGCCCAGGGCGCGATCCTGGAGACCCGGGATCGAGTCCCACGTCGGGCTCCCGGTGCATGGAGCCTGCTTCTCCCTCTGCCTGTGTCTCTGCCTCTCTCTCTCTCTCTCTGTGACTATCATAAATTAAAAAAAAAAAATACCCAGAACTCAGGGGCATTTCTATACACTTACAATGAGACTGAAGAAAGAGAAATTGAGGAGTCAATCCCATTTAGAATTACACACAAAAGGATAAGATACCTAGCAATAAACCTAACCAAAGAGGTAAGGGAGCTATACCCTAAAAACTATAGAACACTTCTGAAAGAAATTGAGGAAGATACAAAGACATGGAAAAATATTCCATGTTCAGGGATTGGCAGAATTAATATTGTGAAAATGTCAATGTTACCCAGGGCAATTTACACGTTGAATGCAATCCCTATCAAAATACCATGGACTTTCTTTTGAGAGTTAGAACAAACTATTTAAAAATTTGTGTCGAATGAGAAAAGACACGAATAGCCAGGTGAATTTTAAAAAAGAAAACCATATGTGGGGGCATCACCATGCCAGATTTCAGGTTGTACTACAAAGCTGTGTTCATCAAGACAGTGTGGTACTCTCACAAAACCAGACACATAGAACAATGGAACAGAATAGAGAATCCAGAAGTGGACCCTGAACTTAATGGTTCACTAATATTCAATAAAGGAGGAAAGACTATCCATTGGAAGAAAGGTAGTCTCTTCAATAAATGGTGCTGGGAAAATTGGACATCCACATGCAGAAGAATGAAACTAGACCACTCTCTTTCACCATACACAAAGATAAACTCAAAATGGATGAAAGATCTAAATGTGAGACAAGATTCCATCAAAATCCTAGAGGAGAACACAGGCAACACCCTTTTTGAACTTGGCCACAGTAAATTTTTGCAAGATACATCCACGAAGGCAAAAGAAACAAAAGCGAAAATGAACCATTGGGACTTCATCAAGATAAGAAGTTTTGCACAGCAAAAGATACCATCAACAAAACTAAAAGACCACCTACAGAATGGGAGAAGATATTTGTAAATGATGTATCAGATAAAGGTCTAGTTTTCAAGATCTATAAAGAACTTCTTAAACTCAACACCAAAGAAACACACAATCCAATCATGAAATGGGCAAAAGACCTGAACAGAAATCTCACAGAGGAAGACATAGACATGGCCAACATGCACATGAGAAAATGCTCTGCATCACTTACCATCAGGGAAATACAAATCAAAACCACAATGAAATGATGCTGGCCTTATAGAATGAGTTTGGAAGTACTCCATCTCTTTCTATCTTTCTAAACAGCTTTAGTAGTATAGGTATGATTTCTTCTTTAAACGTTTGATAGAATTCCCCCTGGGAAGCCATCTGGCCCTGGACTCTTGTGTCTTGCGGGTTTTTGATGACTGCTTCAATTTCCTCCCTGGTTATTGGCCTGTTCAGGCTTTCTATTTCTTCCTGTTCCAGTTTTCGTAGTTTGTGGCTTTCCAGGAATGCGTCCATTTCTTCTAGATTGCCTAATTTATTGATGTATAGCTGTTCATAATATGTTTTTAAAATTGTTTGTATTTCCTTGGTGTTGGTAGTGATCTCTCCTTTCTCCTTCATGATTTTATTATTTTGAGTTTTCTCTCTCTTCTTTTTAATAAGGTTGGCTAATGGTTTATCTGTCTTATTAATTCTTTTAAAGATTCAACTCCTGGTTCTGTTGATCTCTTTCACAGTTCTTCTGGTCTCGATTTCATGGAGTTCTGCTTGAATTTAATTAACTCTCTTCTACTGCTGGGTGTAGGGTCTGTCTGCTGTTTCTTCTCTAGCTCCTTTATGTGTAAGTTTAGCTTTGGTATTGGAGTTCTATCAAGTTTTTGAATGGATGCCTGTATTGCAATGTATTTCCCCTTTAGGACTGCTTTTGCTGCATCCCAAAGATATTGAACAGTTGTATCTTCATTCTCATCAGTTTCCATGAATCTTTTTAATTCTTCTTTAGTTTCCTGGTTGACCCTTTAATCTTTTAGCAGGATAGTCCTTACCCTCCACGTGTTTTTAGTCCTTCCAAACTTCTTGTTTTGATTTCGTTCTAATTTCAAGGCATTATGGTCTGAGAATATGCAGGGGACAATCCCAGTGTTTTGGTATCGGTTCAGACCCGATATGTGACCCAGTATGTGGTCTATTCTGGAGAAAGTTCCATGTGCACTTGAGAAGAATGTGTATTCAGTTGAGTTTGGAAGTAAAGTTCAGTTCTGTAGTTATCTGTGAAATCGATCTGGTCCAGTGTATCATTTACCTCTCTCGTTTCTTTGGAGATGTTTTGCTTAGAGGACCTATCGAGGGTAGAAAGAGCTAGATTGAAGTCACCAAGTCACCAATTGTATTATTATCTAAGTATTTCTTCACTTTGGTTGTTATTTGTTTAAATATTTGCCAGCTCCCACATTTGGGCATATATATTGAGGATTGTTAAGTTCTCATATTGGATATATCCTTTAAGTATGATATAGTGTCCCTCCTCATCTCTCACTACAGTCTTCGGGATAAATTTTAGTTTATCTGATATAAGGATGGCTACCCCTGCTTTCTTTTGAGGACCATTTGAATGGTCAATAGTTCCCCAACCTTTTATTTTCAGGCTGTAGGTGTCCTTATGTCTAAAATGATTCTTTTGTAGACAGCAAATAGCTGGGTCCTGATTTTTTATCCATCTGACATCCTGCACCTTTTGATAGGGTCATTAAGCCCATTCACGTCAGAGTTACTATTGACAGATATGAGTTTAAAGTCATCATGATACCTATTCAGTCCCTGTTTTTGTAGATTTTTCCATTGGTCTTCTTCTTAAAGTGGAATTTTAAGATTTCCCCTTAAATTTTCTTGCATAGCTGGTTTGGTGTCACATATTCTTTCAATTCCTGCCTTTCTAGGAAGCTCTTTATCTCTTTTTCCATTCTGAATGAAAGCCTTGCTGGGTAAATTATTCTTGGATGCATGTTCTTCTCTATTAGGAACCTGAATATAACCTGCCAGCCCTTTCTGGCCTGCCAGGTCTCTGTGGAGAAGTCTGCTGTTAGTCTTATATTTCTTCCCCAAAATTTAGAGGTTTCTTATCTCTTGCTGCTTTAAGGATCTTCCCTTTATCTTTGGAATTCAGAAGCTTTACTATTAAATGTCAAGGTGTTGAGTGGTTTTTATTGATTTTGGGTCAGGGGATCTCTTTATTTCCTGGATCTTAATACCTGTTTCCCTTCCCATATTAGGAAAATTTTCAGCTATGATATTTTCAAATACATATCCTGGACCTCTGTCCCTTTCGGCACCCTCAGGAATACCAATTAAATGTAGCTTTTTCTTCCTCAGGCTGTCACTTATTTCCCTTAATCTATCCTCATGATCCTTTAATTGTTTTTCTCTTTTTCCCTCATTTTCCCTCTTTGCCTTCAACTTGTCTTTTGTGTCACTCACTGGTTCTTCCAGCTCATTAACCCTCATCGTTAGGACCTCTAGTTTGGATTGCATCTCATTCAATTGATTTTTAATTTCTGCCAGATTAGCTCTAAATTCTGCAGTCATGAAGTCTCTTGAGTCCTTTATGCTTTTTTCTAGAGCCACCAGTAGCTGTATAATAGTGCTTCTGAATTGGCTTTCTGATATTGAATTGTAATCCAAATTTTGTAATTCGGTGGGCGAGAGGATTGTTTCTGAATCTTTTGAGGTGAGTTTTTCCTTCTAGTGATCTTGCTCAGTGCATAGTGACCAAAAATAAGTTGTATTGGGAAAAGGAGAAAAAGAGAGAAGAGAAAGAAAAGAAAAATTAAAAAAAAAAATAAAAAAAGAGGGAAAAAGAGAAGAAAGAAAAAACGGTGTGTGTGTGTGTGTGAAGCAAACAGAAATCAAAAAAACAAAAACAAGCGGGAGTATCCTCTGATTCTGTATACTAAATCCCTTGACTTCCCCTGAATTTTTCCAGTGTTGCTTGGTCAATAATTTGGTTTTCCCTCTTTTGGTCTTGCTCGTCTTCTGGGCGAGGGGCCTGCTGTCCTGATTTGCAGGTGTTAGCACTTGGGGAACTGCTCAGCTCCCTGTCCAGTTCAGGGCTCAGTGATAGATGTTTAACCTATTTATTCGGTGAGACCACTGTAAGGCTCAGTGGGGTTTTTGTATCCTGTGAGGCCCAGGAGGAACAGGAACAGTGGTGGTGTTCAGCTCTGAGCCCTGGATTCAGCTCCTGCAACTATAGAGCTCTCAGTCGGCAGAGGCCTGGATGCTCTGGCGGCGGACCCCTGACCTGCTCAGCTTGGGGCCACCCGGCAGCAGGAGTGTCTTTGATGTCCTTCACCCTCCAGGCCTCTGGCTGTCCTGGGGGCAGCACCAGTTCTTTGGCTGTGTCCCTGGCACCCTGTGCTCCCAGGCCTGTGCTGCTGGAATTGCACTCCTGGCAACGCAGCTGCCTCTGTGCAGAGCCTCTGCCCGAGCCACCCATGAGCTGTTCCTGGGGCCATACAGCCCCCTACATATGGAGTCTCTGCTCTGCTGATTCTGAGCTGTTCCCAGGGCCATGCACCCCCCTCATGTGGAGCCACCACTTGAGCCAATTTGGAGCTGTTCCTGGGTCCAGCCGTGTGCAGGCAACAGCCCTTTAGGGAGTTAGGCTGCAGGGCATGGCACCCTCTCCCTGGGACACAGGTGATCTGTTAGTGTCCCAGGGAGCCTGAGAGCATCCCCTGCCCTCCTGGGATCCTGCTCTAACTCCCTGAGAGTGCCTTTCTGTCCGGGAAGATTGGTGAAACTCCTGCTTCCCCAGGATGGGGCTCCCCTGTCCTGGGGGCACTCCCCCTGGCTTTAGGCCAGCTCTTCGCAGGGCCCTTCCCCTTGGATGCCTTTTGTTTCTTTATTTCTTTTTTCCCCCATCTTCCTACCTTGATAGAAGCATGAACTCTTCTCACTGTAGCATTCCAGCTCATCTCTCTTTAAATCTCAGGCTGAATTCATAGTTTTTCAGGATGATTTAAAGGTTACCTAGGTAATTTGGTGGGGACATTTGACTTGGGGTCCTACTCTTCCACCATATTGCCCTGCCTCCAAGGATAACACTTCCTATGGAGTCAGGATTCTAGGACGCTCTGCACATTACTGCTAGCGAGGACCCCACGAGCTCCTGATCTCTCAGCCACACCCTAAATTAGGGTTGAAACTCACATAGCCCACAACCACAACCACACCCCCTCAATTAGGGAAAACCATTGTCATAAATTGTCGAGCTGCAACAGAGATCCAAGTTGTACCATTAGGAAGCCTTGCAAATAGAAAGAATGGCATAGACTGGAATCACCTGAGACACAAGTCCCCAGTCCACTGACTCTCTCAAGGGTCAGTGAGAAACAATTCTGGAGACTAAGGCTCAGTGTAGTGACCCCCGGCATTTCTGCATTCTTATGTGTGTCCATACTGCCAACAGCCAGGACCACAAGTGCTCCTTTTAACTAATCCTCATCCAACCTGGAGCTCCAACATGACTCAGCCCAAACCTCTGCCTGTGAAATGCAGTCAATTGGGTTAGTTGGACATATGTCAGAAGGCTCAGCAAGCCACATCCATGGAAAATGTGCCATTCAAAAGACCAGTGGAGAGAGAGAGGACAACAAATCAAAAGAAAATGCGGGGACAGCTGTGTGGTTGAGGGTATGGATTCGGCTCAGGCCATGACCCAGGCTCCCAGGAATGAGTCAGTCACTTGGCTCTTGGCGTGGAGCCTGGCATTCCCTAGCCTGTGTCTATACCCCAGCTCTATCTTTCCTGTTAAAATAGTGAAGACTTTTATTTATTCTCTATATTTATCTATTATCTATCTATCATCTATTTATCTATGTATCTATTTATGTCATCTATAATCTATCATCTATCTATTGTGTGTATTTATTTATTTATTCATTATTTATACAAATAAAAGAATCAATGAATAAATAAAAATAACGGCCACCCAGAACTATGCCTCATATTTCCCAATGTCTGGAACTGACACTCAGAGATCGAGCCTCACATTAAAATTTTCTCTCAATTCAGCATTCCAGGATGGACTTGATAGTGCCTCTTCATAAATCACATGAGTTCTTGAACCCTAATGCACACACTTATTAGAGCTACAAAGTAATGCATGAACTAATATTCATCCAAAAGTCTGGGAGTTTGAGATGTCAGAATGAATGGATATGTGTTTATCCATGTGACAGATGGACTTCGTGTCTTTTGGAAAACTGGAAATTAGAGCAAGAGACAGTGAAAGGGCCCTGGGCCCTGAGCCCTAAGTTTCTCAGTGCCTGTACAGAAAAGCCATTTGGGCTCTGACATGATACAGTCAACTATGCTGGCTGAAGTCCCTGAGGAAATTTGGCTGCTGGACCGACCTGAGAAGCTTCCACCTGCAACATTCATGGAAATCGAGCCATTTGGAAAATCAGCCCCTCAGAGTGAGGACACCAAATTCAAATGACACCCAGAGTTGAGCCCCAGGTTCACCGTCCATTGTACACAAACCCATCAAATGAGCCTCACCATAATGGCTGCCCTAAACTCTGGATCCCAGCATGGACTCTGCACAGCCTCCATCTAGGCCTAAAGAGCCCCTGCCTCCAAACACTACCCTTCAATGAAGTTTGAAAGTGATGTTGCCCACAACCAAGGTCCCAAAACCCAAGGGATATAGGGTGCCAGAGCCTCAGACCAGGATCAAACAGAAATGTAGGTGAAAAACATGCCATTTGCAAACATGGCCAATACAGCACAGCCAACAGAGGGAAAGACAGCCGGACCTGACTTTCACGTTCAGTGACCCACTGGAAGCTGGCCCTGTGACACAGACCCAGTATCACGGTCATCCTCCATTCAAAGGGTCTCCACATTGCCTCAAGCGGGGTCTCCCCAAACTGTGGATCAAGCTCTTTAAAGCACAATCGTGCTCGGAATGGCACAGACCAATAATCTCGCTAAAGACTTGAAGACTTTAAGGAATTGCCCTTGCCTAACTGAAAACACAAGTCTCAGCCCACAACACTGATGCAGTGACTGACAAGAAAACGCAGGCAGTGAGACAGCATGACACTTCACAAGGAATCCCGGAAGTGCATCCCATGTTTAACGACATCTGGTCAAACAACCTCAGATTGAGCTTCAGGCTCAAGGTCATCCTTAATTCAACCTTGCAGGATGGTCTCCACACTTCCTCCATCAGGAACACACGGGTGCCTCCACCATAATGAGAACCCTAAACAGGTCTCTGAAATGACCTTGCTTGCAATATTGATGGAGAACTCCAAAATATGGGATGCCACACTGACCCTAGAAGTGTCTACCAGCATAGGGGGACGTTGTACCTTTGGAATAATGACTAACAGACCACAAATGGAAATGAACACCAGATCTGAGCTGCAGTTTCAAGGACCACCCGCAAACGCAAAACCTGAGTTTCAGCCAAGGACTAACACTTCCTATTTAGTCAGGATTCAAGGAAGCTCTCCACATTACTGCTAGCTGGAATTCTACAAGCTCCTGTACTCTCCACCTAACCATAAATTAGGTTTGAAACTCATGTAGCCCAAACCGCACTCCCACCCCCTCAATGAGGGAAAACCTTTGTCTCAAGAAGTGTCGAGCTGCAACAGAGATCCAAGTCGTACTATTCGGAAGCCTCGCCAATAGATAGAATGACACAGACTGCAAGTATCCAGACACCAGTCCCCAGTCCACTGACTCTGCCGAGGGTCAGTGGGAAACAATTCCGGAAACTAAGGCTCAGTTTAACAGCTCCCATCATTTTCACATTCTTACACGCACTCCAAACTGCCCACAGCCAGGTCCATAATGGCCCCTGCCAAGTAAACATCTTCCTACCTAGAGTTCTGGAAAGGCGCAGCACAATACTTTACCCATTAACGCCATGGTATTGGGATTGATGAGGCACGCCAGGAGTGTTGCCAAGCCACATAGTTCTTAATTGTGTGATTGTAGGTCAAGCCCATAACGTGAGTCCAAAATATCAAAAGCACCCCTTGCCGGTTATCGTCTACCATTCAACATTCTAGCATGGTCTCCGTACTTCCTCCATCAAGGACCCATAGACCTTGCACCCGAACTGGAACACTAATCTTGCTTCTGAAATTACCTTTCCACTATCTTGATGGAGAACATCATTGCCAGACCACCCCCCCAAAATGTTGACCCAAAGCATAGCAGAATTTGTTCCATTTTGAAGAATGGCCAATAGAGAGAGTACAACAAACACAAATGAAAGTGGAACTGAGCCCACAATGTCCCTGTTGAAGCATAACCAGAGGATCAGCTCCTTTTTTTACCCTACCTGTAGATTCAGCATTCCAGAAATCTCTCTACACTGCCATTTCTCGAACCCACAGGACATCCTGTCCCTGAGCCTATCCCTCAATTAGGATTGGAACTCACCCATCTACCATCACACTTGATCCACAAGTATTTGGGATGCCCTGCCTCACAAGATGTGAGGACTTTCAAGACAGATGGAAATCATGACATTTGGAGCCCTGGCCAATGGAGACAAGGCCACAGACTGGAAACACCCTGGGACCAGAATCTCAAGGCCACCTATTCTCCATAAACAGTTCCTGAGGCTCAAGCTCAGGATAATTGTTCCTATCATTTCAGCATTCTGAGATGCTCTCCATAGCCCCCAGCAAAGATGCCAAGTACTTCTGCATTAATCTTCTGTCATGTAGATCTCGGAAAGAATGCAGCACAATACTTTGCACGTGAACCCCATTGAATTGGGATCGCTGAGCCACATCAGGAGTTTTGGCAAGCTAAAATTGGAAATTGTGCCATTGGAAGACCGGCCTATGAGGTGACCCCAAGAAGTCAAAATCAGGTCAAGGGATGCCTGGAATCCTTGGTGGTTATCATCTACTGTCATCTCAGGACATGATGCCCTGAATCAATCAGGGAACCAATCAATCAGGGAATCCCTGAATTGATTCCTACAATGGGCTCTCTGGATGCTGACAGCCTCTCCCTCTTCCTGTGTCCCTGCTCTTCATTCTCACTGTCTGTCCTGAATAATTAGAGAAAAACTTTAGTTATTGATTTATTCAAGTCTCAATAACTCAAAATAAATGGCCACCTGGACTCGAGCCCCATAATCCATGGAACCTTGGACTCACAACCTGAAACCATGCCTCAGGCTAATGGTTGCTCCTGATTCAGCATACCAGAACCCTCTCCACACCGCCAGTAACTAAGATCTCATGAGCTCCTTTACCCAAAGCCTAAAACTAAATTAGGTTATTAATTCAACTATCCCAACATCACACACATCCTCATCCCCATCCAGGAATTTTGGATGCCAGTCCTAACAGGAATGGTCCAGCTGAGACACACACTGAAGTTGTGCCATTGGGTGCCCTGGCTAGTGGGGACAAGGCACAGACTGGAAGCACCCTGGACACGAGTTCCAAGTGCACTGATCCTCTGTTAATAATTCCTGAGATGAAAGTTCGTGGTAATTGACCCTGTCATTTCAGCATGCCTAGATCCTCTCCACACTGTCCCTGGCAAGGAACACAAGTGCAACTGCCAACTGACACTCATCCTATCCTGGAGCTCCAACATGGCCCAGCCCAATTAGCTCCCTGAGAAACCCACGGAATTTGGGTTTGTGGACAGACATTGAATATGAAGGCAAGCAAGATATAGGAAAAATAGTTATTGGAAAGACTACCCAATGGAGTGAGGCTGTCAAAGCAAAGCAAAGCTGGATGACGCCTAGATGCCTCAAAGTTGAGCGTCTCCCTTCAAAATAGGGTATGGTCATGGAATCGCAGGAGTAAGTTTCACTTAAGTCTCTTAGTGTAAAACATGCCTTTCCATCTCCCTCTATTTCTCAAAATCGCTCTCACTCCCTATCAAGAATAAATAACAAAAATCTTTTTATTTATTTATTTGTATTATTTATTTATTTATTTATTTATTTATTTATTTATTATTTATTTATTATTATTTATGTAAGTCGTTCAAGAAAAATGAAAGGGCACCCACGAAGGGGTCCCACGTTCAATTATGCCTTGTACTCACACCCTGAAACCAAGTTCAGCCTCATGATTGCTGTCAACTCAGCATTCCCAGATGGACTCTCCACTGCCTACACCTAGCACCCCACGTGATCTTGTATCCTAACTCGTATCCTGATTTGAGCTCTGTAATCAACGCATAATCAATTGTGCCCCCAAAACTAAAAATTCGGGATGTCAGAGTGAAGGCTAAAGTGTTCAACTGCTCCAGATTTGGACATCGTGCCTTTTGGAAAATTAGACATTGGGGAGTGCATGGGAGTCTTAAAGGACCCTGGGACTGGAGCCCTAATTTGAGCAGGTCCTGAGACTGACCTCAAGGCTATGGGTACCCACAATTCAGGTTTCAGAGACCACATCAACCCTATGCAAGTGATGAAAAGACTGGCTCCTGCACACAATCGTGAAGCCTCATTTGTTCTCTGATGTCATCCAGTCTACTATGCTGGCCTCTAACACCAAGGTGTTTGGGCCACCCATTCCACCTGTGAAGTTTTGGTCTGCCCACAGATGAAAATTATGTCATTTCGAAGACCAGCCCCTTAGAGTGAGGACGACTAATGGAAATGACAACAGGAACCTGGCCTAATGTTCACCATCCCCTTACATACAACAATGATATTGGGCCTCAGTTGAACACTGCACAAAACTTAGGATTCCACCATGGACTCCACGCAGACTCAACCTAGGCCCCAGGAGCTCCTACATCATAATGCTAAACTTCAATGAATGTTGGAATTGAAGACCATAATCAGGGCCACAAAACCGAAGAGATGTGGGATACCAGAGCTTCCACAAAAAGATCAACCTGAGATGTAGATAAAACTCACTGTTTGGACACACGGTCAATAGAGCGAGCCCGATAGACAATGAGACAGCCGAACCTGAACGTCATGCTCAATTAACCACTGCAAACTAGCCTGGAGAATGAGCCTAGGACCACAAGTCTCAGCCCGCCACACAGATGCAATGAGTACCAAGAGAAGACAGGCCTTTTGAGAGAACATGACACGTTGAAAGGACATCCGGGATTGTGCCCCATGTTCAGCCACCACTTGGATGCAAATCCTCAGATGGAGTGACAGCTTAAAGGCCACTCAGATTTCAAAATTCCAGGCTGGTCTCCACACCTCCACCATCAAGGACTCATAGATGCTTCACATTAACTGGAACCCTGAACTTGGGTCTGAAAGGGCCTTGGGCACTATCAGGACTGGGAACCCACAAAATTTTTGGTACCAGAACAAGCCATGAGGGTTGGCCGTAATCATAGTGGAATGCTGTGCCATTTGGAAGCATGGCTACTAGAGAGAGTATTAGAAAAATGGAAGTGGAACTGAGCCCTACATACAATGACCCCGTGGAAACATATCGAGAAGATGAGCTCTGTTCTGACACTTCCTGTCAATTCAGTATTCTGGAATGATCTCTCAACTGCCATTTTCTTGAACTTCCAGGAGATCCTGTACCGTGAACCTAACCCTAAATTAGGATTGGAACTCACCCAGCCAACATCAAACCTCCTGCCCCAGGTATTTGGAATGCCCTGCTTCACAAGGAGTGTGGAACTGCAACACAGATGGAAATCGTGCCAATTGAGCCCTGGCCAATGGAGACAAGGCCAGAGATAGGAATCACCCTGGGAATACCGTAAAGGCCACTGACACTCTAAAATTCCTGAGGCTAACGCTCAGGTTACTGGGCTCTGTCATTTCAGCATTCCTAGACCCTCTCCATACTGCCCCCAGTGAGGACACAAAGTGCTCCTGCCAATTAATGCTCTTCCTCCCTGGAGGTCTGAAAGGACACAGCACAATACTTTGCCCATTAACCCCACAGAATTGGGATGGCTGAGCCACACCAGGAATGTCCGGAAGCCACAGAGTTGGGAATTGTGCCATTGCCATTGGAAGACCGATCTGTGAGATGAGGACAACAAGCAGAGCCCCGAAAACCAAGGATGAGGGATTCTACAACATCCCAGTAGGGTCAAAATGAAGCGAAGATGGAAAACGCACCTTTCTGAAATATGGCCAATAGAAGGAGCTCTACAGAGGGAGAGACAACCATATTCAACCCTCACATTCACTGAACAGCAGGAACATGGCAATGAGACTGAGTCTAGGGATCATATTCCACTCAGCATTCTAGAGCATCTCCACAATTCCTCTGGCAGGGTCCACACAAACCCCGGATCAGCTCCTTAATGCCCAATAGAGCTCGGAATGACACTGTTCAATAATCTCACGGAAGACCTCAAGGAATTTTTTTCACTGTTCTGACACCATAGGTCTCAGCCTGTAACACAGATGTAATGAGTGCCGAGAGGAGACAGGCCAGTTGAGAGAACATGACACATCGATATGACTCCTGGAAGCAAGTCCCATGTTCCAACACATCTTGGTCAAAATTCGTCAGACTGACCTTCAGGCTGAAGTCCAACCTTAATTCAACATTCCACGGTGATGTTCACACTTCCTCCATCAATGACACATGGGCTCTTCCTCCTTAACGGGCAACCTAATCTGCGCCCTGAAATGACATTGCCCACAATCTTGGCAGAGAAACCCCCTCATTTACGATGCCATACCGACCCACGGAGTGATGACCCACAGCAGAAAGGGACATTGTGCTATTTGAGGAATGGCCAATAGAGAGAGAACGACAAATAGAAATGAACATCGGATATGAGCTCTGGTTTCAACGACCCCCTTGAACACGAAACCTGAGTTTCAGTCAATGACTAACATGACCTCTCGATTCAGGATTCCAGAATGCTGTACACAGTGCAGCTAGCTAGGACCCTATGAGCTCATGAGCCTTCAGCTGACCCTGTATTAGGGTTGGAACTCAGCTAGCGACTATCACACCCACACCCCTGGAATTTCGGAGACCATTTGACACAAGATGCATCATGCTGCAACACAGACAGAAATTGAACCATTTGGAACCCTCAAACAATAGAGAGAACAGCACAGACTGGAAGCACCCTTGGACATGATTCCCCACTCCACTGAACAGAGTCAGTGCATAACAATCCCAGAGATCAAGTGTCAATGTAATGACCCCTGTAATTGCAGCATTCCTAGACCCTCTCCACACTGGCCCCAACAATGACCACAAGTGCTTATGATACGTATTCCTCATCCTACCTGGAGCTCCAACATGTGTAAATCAAAAACTCTGCCTTTGACACCCAACGAGTTGGGATTGTTGGACCTATGCCAGAAAATTCAGCAAGTAACATACATGCAGAATGTGCCATCGGGAAGACCAGTGGATGGAGAGATGCGGGCAAATCAAAGCAAAACCTGGGATGCTGAGTACATCAGCGGTTGAGTGACATCCTTCTGTTCAGGCCATGACCCCATATTGCCAGGGTCCTGTTCCACATCTGGAACTTAGCGTATAGCATGCCTCTCACTAACCTGTGTCTATGTCCCTTGTTCTATCTTCATGAATAAATAGAAAAAACCTTTATTTATGTATTTATTTATACACATCAATCATTCAATTAATCAAGAAAAATAAACCGACACCCGGAAGCTAACCACATGCTCCTCGATGCCTTTGACACACCCCTGGAGATTGAGCCTCAGGTTAATTTTTTATCTCATTTCATCATTCCACTATGGGGGCGACACGGCTGTGGAGGCCAAGAAAATTATGACCATTCAAGTTTAACACTGGCACAAGTACAGCCATTATAGCTTTGGCAGCCATCTCAGGCTACTGTGACCAGGAACTGAACTCTACCTTACCCCAGCTACAGGCAAAATCACAAGCAAGCCCTTATTGGAATAAGGAAGAAAGAGCTTGTGAGACCTCTTTACTGGAGATTATCACACCCCCACCCTTAATGAAAATCTCCACCTTTCCCCTAAACCAGCCCATAAAAACCTAGCTGTAACTCACCTTAGGGTCCAGGTCCCTGCTTCTCTGTGTCAGGTATACTTGGACCCAAGCTCGAACTTGCTAATAAACCCTCATATGCTTGCATCGGTGTCAACTCTTTGGTGATTTCTTGGATTTACAATCTTGGTCACATTTGGGGGCTCGTCCAGGATCCAAGAAACCCCCAGGACCCCCTCCGGAGGTTTCCATGCCTGGGGAGTACTCAACTTTTTCCACCTTTTGTGTGCACATTTTCTGAGAGCTCTAATCTGTATTTTTACCTGTAGGAATTCCAATCTGTGTTAGATTGACATTGGCTTAGGCGGATGCACAGACAGGTCATTGACTCATTGACTGGGGATCTTGGGAGACATCCCTTGCCCCCACATGGAGGATGAAGTCCGCATCTGGGTGGTCTTGGGAGATGTCCCTTGTCCCTGCCAGGAGGACAGAAGTCCTTATCTGTAAGGAGAACGAAGTCCTCATCTGTAAGGAGGACCGACTGCCAGCCCATTGGTTTACTTTCTGTTTTGTCTCCGCGGCCGCACTGGAACGTTTGTCTGTGTTACTGTGTCCTTATTAACTGTGCATTTGTCTGTGTTACTGTATCTTTGTTAAGTGTCACAACTATCTGTGCCTTGGTGTAGACTGGGGACATAATGGGACAGACACAAACAACTCCCCTGTCTCTTATGCTCTCCCACTTCTTGGAAATTAAGGAAAGAGCTCATAATCTGAGAAGAGACATATGGAAACGGAAATTTCAAATTTACTGCTTATCAGAATGCCAACCTTTGACATGGGATGACCCCAAAAAGGGACTTCCACCTACGTATTATCTTACAGATGAAGGCAGTGATTTTCAGGGAAAACCAATGGCCACGCTGACCAGGTGCCTTACATCCTGTTCTGGCAGGACATGATCGAGAATCCCCCTCCTTGGCTAAAACTATTTTTACCCCCCAAAGCAGGACCTACCATGATTCTAGCCCTACAAAAGGCTGAGAAGGAGACTGACTCTAAGACCAAAAACCCTCTTTACACAGTCTTGCAGGATTCCTACCTGGAGGACCTGATTCTCCCACTGCCCTACCCGATGCCCCCTCACCCTTCCGCCCCTCCATTAGAGGCACCAGGGGATGCAGAATGGGCACCACTCCTCCCTGATAAGAGAGTTCCTATACACAGGCCAACAGCAAGGACATGCAGACAGACTCATGGGTGGCCCACCCCCTAATGTAAGGCTGGCCGACTCCACCACCTTTCCTCTCCTTGCCATGGAGCCTCCCGATGAGACTGGCAGACAGCCAATGTTATATTGGCCATTCTCCACCAGTGATTTATATAATTGGAAAACCCAGAATGCAAAATTCTCTGATAATCTGAAAGATCTAATTGGGATTTTAGATACTGTTCTCTTTACCGACTAGCCTACTTGGGATGACTGGCAACAGCTCTTGCAGGTTCTCTTCACCACCGAAGAGAGAGAAAAAATGCAGATGGAAGCCCAGAAGTCTGTTCTGGGAGAGGACAGACAGCTAACTCAAAACACGGACCTCATAAACGCTGCCTTCCCCTTATCCCACCCCACCGAGGACTACAACTTGGCTGAAGGTAAGGAGAGACTCTGGGGCTACCGCAAGACTCTAATGACAGGTCTCAAGGCTGCCGTGTGCAAGCCTACCAATCTGTCCAAAGTATATGATGTAAGACAAGGTAAGGATGAGAGTCATAGAGAGAGAATCATAGAGGTTTTTGGACAGTACACCCCTATGAACCCAGAAGCCCCAGAAACAAAGGCTGCCATTATCATGGCTTTTGTTAACCAGGCCACTCTAGGCATCAAAAGAAAATTGCAAAGAACAGACACTAGGAGAGAAGAGCTTGCAGGACTTAATAGTAGCAGAAAAAGTTTATAATAATAGAGTAAGTCTGGAAGAGCAACAAACTAAACTAAGCAACCGGCAGACCCAAAACCTGGCCAAGATCCTGCTGGCCACAACCATGGATGACCCACAGGAAAAACGGAGGCACCTCAAAAAGCTGGCTTCAGGGACAGGTAAGGAGGATGGCCCTGGTCCCCATCGGGGGTGCTCTAGACTGAACAAAAACCAATGTGCTTATTGTAAGGAAGAGGGCCACTGGGTGAAAGACAGCCCTAATAAAAAAACCTAAGGCCCCTGCCAAGATCTTGGAGATGGAGGACCTGGACGACAAGGAGTTGGTGTTCGGCACCCCTCCTGGGCCTAGTGTAACTCTCAGAGTGGAGGGGCAACCCATTGAATTCCTACTGGAAAATGGGGCACAACACCCGGTTTTATTACAACCCCAAGGGAAATTGGCAAGCAAGACCTCATGGGTCCAAGAGGCTACGGGCACCAAACAGTACTCATGGACTACCTGAAGAACTGTGGATCTCGGCATGGGCCGGGTATCCCACTCCTTCATGGTCTTCCTGAGTTGTCCCTACCCTTTGAAAGTTTGGGACTTCCTCACCAAGATGGGGGAATAAATTCGCTTCCACCTCGAAGGGGCAAAATATCCTAAACAAGGAGGGACACCCAATTCAGGTGCTTGTCCTGAATTTAGAGGACGAATATCATCTCCACCAAATGCCCTTAGCCCCAGTGACTGACATTGACCGTTGGCTGCAGGAATTTCCCCAAGCATGGGCAGAAACTGGTGGAATTGGGTTGGCCCAGCACCGACCAGTCCTATATATAGGACTAAAGCCAGGGGCAGACCCTGTCAGGGTCTGACAATACCACATGTCTCTCATAGCACATATGGGAATCGAACCCCACATATGGCGACTTTAGGGCTCAGGCATATTGAGGCCTTGCCAATTGGCATGGAACACTCCCTTGCTGCCAGTGCAGAAACCACACTCTAATGATTACAAGCCAGTCCAGGACTTGAGAGAAGTCAGTAGGTGAGTAGAGGATATGCACCCTATGGTCCCAAATGCATACACCCTCCTCTCTACCCTGCCTCTGGACAAAACTTGGTATACACAATTAGATTTAAAAGATGCCATGTTCAGCCTGCCTTTAGCACCCAAGAGCCAAGACTTTTTCGGCTTTGAATGGATGGATCCTGAGAAAAGCATCAATGGCCAGCTCACCTGGACTCGACTTATCACAAGGATTTAAAAATTCACCGACCAGGAAGCCCCCCGTGGTGCAGCAGTTTAACGATGCCTGCAGCCCAGGGCGTGATCCTGGAGACCCTGGATCGAGTCCCATGTCAGGCTATCTGTATAATGCCTGCCTCTCCCTCTGCCTGTGTCTCTGTCTGTATCTCTGTCTCTATGAATAAATAAATAAAACCTTTAAAAAACAAAATAAAAATAATAAAAATAAGAATCCACCAACCATCTTCAATGAGGCCTTACACTAAGACTGGGGTGAGTTCTGTTCTAAGCACCCTCATTTGACCTTATTGCAATATGTAGATGATATCCTGTAGGCGGCAGAGGACCAGGGCACATGCCTACAAGGAACCAAGGACTTGCCATAGACCATAGCGGCTCTAGGATACCATGCCTCAGGAGAAACAAACAAATAAACAAACAAACAAACAAAAAACAGATCTGCAGAACAAAGGTGAGCTACTTAGGGTAAAAATTAAAGGGTGGACAAAGATCGTTGACAGATTCCTGGAAGGAAACTGTCCTGAGGATCCCACAGCCACAAACAGTTCACCAGGTATGTGAATTCCTGGGGTCATCAGGGTTCTGTCGATTGTAGATTCCGGGTTTTGCCGAGATGGCCAGACCCCTCTATGAGGCCACCAGGCACCAGCAAAATTTTGAATGGACAGAGCTTATGAACAAACCCTTTAATGACCTTAAACATGCCTTGCTGTCTGCCCTGGCTCTTGGCTTGCCTGACCTAACCAAGCCCTTCTAACTGTATGTGGACGAGAAAGATGGGAGTGGCAAAAGGGGTCCTTGTCTGGTACATCAGTCCCAGGAAGAGACCCATAGCCTGTCTCTACAAAAACCTGGACAGGGTGGCGGCTGGATGGCCCCCATGCTTAAAAATTATTGCCGTGGTGGCCAATATGGTCAAAGATGCAGACAAGCTGGCCATGGGGCAAGAACTGTATGTTAACACGCCAAATGCTGTTGAAGAGGTACTCAAACAGCCTCCAGACAACTGCATCAGCAATGCCTGTCTGACCCATTATCAGATCCTACTGCTAAACCCCACCAGAATTTTATTCAACCCACTGATAAGCCTGAACCAGCAATGCTACTCCCTAACCCAGACTGGGATCCCCCACTCTGCGTGACTGTCAAGAAATTTTGACACAGGTGCACGGATTCAGAGTCAATCTCCAGGACCAGCCACTTCCTAATGTAGATGCCATGTGGTATACAGATGACAGCAGTTTTGTCCAAGAAGAAAACATACGCAGGGGCGGCCATAACCACAGAAACAGAGATCATCTGAGCAGAGCCATTAGTAGCTGGAGCATTAGCTCAACAAGTACAACTGATCACACTGGCCAAGACACTGACCATGGGAAAAGGTAAACGAATAAACATTTACACCGACAGCAGGTATATTTTTGCCACCGGTCACATCCACGGAGCTCTTTATAGAGAAAGAGGGCTTTTGACAGCAGAGGGAAAAACATTTATAAACAAAACAGAGATCCTTGAATTCCTGAAGGCCCTCTGGCCATCATCCATTGTCCACGACACGAAAAAGGCAGATACACCAGTAGCTAGGGGAAACCGGCTAGCCGATTCAAAAGCAAAGGAGGCAGCCATTTCAGTGACCCAGGTCTTAACAACCACACTACCTGATTCAGGGGCACCGACCCTGCCCGACACTCCCAACTATACTGATGCTGACTTACACTGGATCAAACGCTTGCCTATAATTCAATGCTTGCATGGCTGGTGGAGGGCCATAGACTCCAGCATTATTCTGCCAGAGGAACTAAGATGACGAGTCCTCTTCAAAATGATCAGAGTACTCATATGGGAATAAGGAAGATGGAGGACCTCATACGACATGCAAAGATCACTTTTAAGCACTCTCGAGGAAAGATTGAGCAGATTATGGCAAGCTATTGCGCATGCCAGTTAACTAATGCCACTGCCTGCCCATGGATCTAACCCAGGTACCCGGCTCCGGGGGGCCTCCCAGGAGCCTACTGGGAAGTGGACTTCACTGAGGTAAAACCTGGAAAATACAGATACAGGTATGTACTAGTGTTTGTAGATACTTTTCAGGGTGGACGGAGGCATTTCCCACCAAACATGAAACAGCACAGACCGTGACCAAAACACTGCTGGAAGACATCTTACCAAGGTATGGTTTTCCTGTTGAGACTGGATCAGACAACGGACCGGGATTCAATTCTAAGGTAACACAGGGAGGGGCACTAGTACTTGGGGCAGTTTGGAAATTACATTGTGCATATAGGCCCCAAAGCTCAGGACAGGTAGAGAGGATGAACAGAACATTAAAAGAGACCTTAACTAAATTAGCCCTGGAGACCTGCAGGGACCGGATGACTCTTCTCCCCTACAGAGGGCACGAAACTCCCCATATAAGATGGGATTTACCCCCTAGGAGATCATGTCGATATTCTTCCGCCTATTATCCCCAATTTAAAACCTGAGGTGATTGTTGAGTTTGATGAACACCAACTTCCTTTCTCCCTCCAAATGTTACAAAGATCCCATGAGCAGATATGGCCTAAGCTGAAGGCCCTCTATGAAACTGGACCACCGCCTGACTGCCATCGTTATCGACCAGGCGATTGGGTGTATGTGCAGAGACATCAACAGAGGACACTCCAACCTTCAGGAAAGGAACCTACATTGTGATCCTGACCACGCCCACTGCTCTCAAGGTCAATGGAATAACTTCCTGGGTCCAATGCCAGCCAGCTGATCCACACGCCGTCCTCCAAGACTTTGTTCCAAAATAGAAAAGCCAACCAGACAAGGACAATCCCCTAGAGCTAAGACCGCACCTTTCTCTTACCCCACTAATGTTGTTTCATCCTGTCGCTCCCTGCTTTGCTACACACACACACACACACGGACAGGGTACAAGTTCCACTGGAGGAAAAATGGCAAGGACCGACATTTTCCCCTTGTAAAAGGCCTTCATACTGGTCAAAAGACCAGTGGTCATAATGGTCAAAAGACCACTTCCACTGTGATTGCATGCAGGAGGAACGTGAGCCTTGGGTCCTGCGTGTCCCTGGCTCACTCACTGCTGAGGAAGAGGAAGGAGAGCAACACTTAAGCTAATGTGTAACTGGTTAGTCGGCAAGTGGTAGAAGGAACATGCAAGGGAAAATGGGGGGGGGGCGAAGAGACGTGCAGGTCACACGAAGATGCCCAGAATCCCAGGTGGGCAGTGACAGGTGAGATGAGGAAGGCAAGAAACGCTGTTTAGGATGCAATGCAATGGAGAGTATTAATGGAAATAGTTTTGCTCTGCACTAGCATATTGAATTATGTAAATGATGGTATGAATGCTCAGCCAGAGGTGAGATCAGGGAGTTGACATAAGGTCTGTTCATTAAATGGGTGAGTCTGGTGCCATTTCTTTTAATGAAGTTGGAATCAAAATTGAAAAGATCAGACCATAAAAATAACTTCACTCGCTTACCTTCGGGATTAAAAATGTACACCCAATTCAGCCTTGCTTTTGAAGTCTTTTTTTTCTTTAATTTTTATTTATTTATGATAGTCACACACAGAGAGAGAGAGAGACAGAGACACAGGCAGAGGGAGAAGCAGGCTCCATGCACCGGGAGCCCGACGTGGGATTCGATCCAGGGTCTCCAGGACCGCGGCCTGGGCCAAAGGCAGGCGCCAAACTGCTGTGCCACCCAGGGATCCCTGAAGTCTTAAGGTTTAAAAATATGGGAGCATCTTAATTGTAGAGAGGCTTTTGCAAGCAAGGGAGTCTTAAACCCACAGTATCATGTTTTCCATTAAAAAAAATAGACGTTCCCTTGGGTGACTACATTTTAAACATGCAAATCCATGTGCTGCCTTAAATGAAGAATGCTGTTTTATACTGACCACTCAGGGATAGTCTGAGAATCTATAGCAAAGGTCAGGGAAGATTTGGCTAAACATAAACGAGAATGAGAACAACAACAATGTTTGTTCAAATCCTGGTTCAGTCGTTCCCCCTGGCTCACTACCTTGTTATCCACCCTAGCCAGACCCCTCATTATCTTCCTTCTCCTCCTTCCCTTAGGGCCATGCATTATCAATAGATTAGTTACTTTTGTCAAAGACAGAATCAGTACAGTCCAGTTTATGGTACTTAGACAACAATACCAACCACTAAACCGTGTTACTGAGACCAACCTTCTTTAGGTTCCACTGAGAGAAGTAAATGTGGAGGCCAAGAAAATTAGGGCCATTCAAATTTAACATTGGCACAAGTACAGCTGTTGTTGCTTTGGAAGCTGCCTCAGGCCACTGTGACCAGGCTACTGTGGCCAGGAACTGAACTCTACCTTACTCCGGCTACAGGCAAAATCACAAAGCAAGCCCTTATTGGAATAAGGAAGCAAGAGCTTATGAGACCTCTACTAGAGATTCTCACACCCCACCCTTACTTAAAAACCCCATTTTAACCCTAGACCAGCTGTAACTCACCCTGTGGTCCAAGTCCCTGTTCCGCTATGTCGGGTATACTTGGACCCAAGCTCGAGCTTGCTAATAAACCCTCATGTGCTTGCATCAGTGTTGGCTCCTCAGTGGTCTCTCGGATTTGCAATCTTGTGTCCAAGAACTGCCTCTTCCTAGAACAACATGAGCTATTGAACCCTAATGCACACCCTGATTAGGACTCTAAAATAATCCATTAACTAATTTTGGCCAGCAAGCCTAGGAATTTGGGATGTCAGAGTGAAGGTAGATGTGTTTCACTGATCTACAGTTGGACATTGAGCCTTTCGGAAACTGGAAATTATAGAAAACACTTTACAGTGAAAGGACCCCGATCCATTGGGCCTAAGTTTAACAGTCCCTGAGACCAACTTCTTTGCCACAGCCACCTACAATTCAGCACTTTGAGATGATCTCCACACTACCCCAAACAGGGCCTGGACTGATTCCTGCACCCAACCCCGAAGCGTCATTTTGTTCCCAAAATGATCCAGTCAACTATCCTGGCATCTGTCTAAGTAATTTCAGCCACCTGACCTACCACAGCAGTTTCATACTGCAACGTAGAGGGAAATTCTGACAATTGGAAGACCAGCCCCTTAGAGTGAGGATACCAAATGGAAACGACACCCAGAACCATCCCCCAGGGCGTGGTTCTCTTGCACCCAAACCCTTAGATTTGGCTTCATCCTAAAAACTGTCCTAAACTCTTGGTCTCATGCGGAATCCAGACAGACTACATCTAGGTCGCAGGAGCATTTTCACCCAAACGCCGAACTTAAATAAGAATTGGAAGTGGGGTCCCTGGGTAGTGCAGTGGTTTAGCGCCTGCCTTTGGCCCAGGGCGCAATCCTGGAGACCCAGGATCGAATCCCACATCGGGCTCCCGGTGCATGGAGCCTGCTTCTCCCTCTGCCTGTCTCTCTGCCTCTCTCTCTCTCTCTCTCTCTCTGTGACTATCATTAAAAAAAAAAAGAATTGGAAGTGAATTTGCCCACAACTAGAGTCCTGAAACCCAAGGGGTTTGGGTAGCTAGAGCGTCGGAGAAAGGTGAAACCAAAAAGTAGACAGACATCATTCCATTGGAACACATGACACATAGATCAAGGCCCACAGAGGGAAAGACAGCCAGGAATTTTCATCAGGTTAAGTGTCCCACTGAAAAATGGCACTGAGACTGAGCAGGATCATCTTCATTCTCAATCCAGCATTCCAGAGACTCTCCTCATTGCCTCAAGCAGCGTCCCCCAAACTCAGGATAAGGATCAAAAACATGCAGTTTCAACGACCCCCATGAATGCAAAACCTGAGTTTCAGCTGAGAGCTAAAACTTCCTCTCAATTCAGGATTCCAGGACGCTCTCCATAATGCTGCTACCTAGTACCCTGCGAGATCCTGTACTCTCAACCTAACCCTAAATTTGGGTTGGAACTGAGGTAACCCACAAACATCCCCACACTCCCAGAATTTTGGAAATCCTTTGTCTCAAGAAGTGACGAGCTGAAATAGAGACAGAAATCGTACCATTCAGAACCCTTGCCAATAGAGAGAGCGGCACACACTGTAAGCACCCAGAGTCCCAAGTCCATTGAATTTCCTGAGGGTCAGTGGGAAGCAATACCGAAGACGGAGGCTCAATGTAATGGCCCTTGTCTTTTCTGCATTCTTAGATGCTCTCCACACTGCCCACAGCCAGAACTGCAAGTGCTCCTGCTAAATAACCCTCATCCAACCTAGAGCTCCGACATGACCTGCCCAAAACTCTGCCTGCGAAAACCAGTGAATTGGGATAGTTGGACAGCAAGCAACATCCATGGAAAATGTGCCCTTCAGATCAGTGTAGGGAGAAAGGATGAAAATTCAAAACTAAATCCAACAACAGCTAGGTCTCTCTAAGGTTGAGTGTATGCATTTGGCTCAGGGCATGACCCAGATTCTGAGGATTCAGTCTGTACTTTGGCCCTTGGATATAGCCTGCCTCTCCCAAGCCAGTGTCTATGCCCCTACCTTTCTCTGTCGAGTCTGAATAGAGATTTTATTATTTATTTATTCTTTATAAATTTTTGTTTGTTTATTTGTTTGTTTATTTATTTATTTATACATACATACATACAAATCAATGAATCAATCAATAAAAAATTAGAGGCCACCCGGAACCCGAACCTGAAACCTAAGGCTAATCCTAACTCTAACTCTAAACCCTAATGCTAAACTCTTACCCTAAGCCCTAAACCCTACCCTAAATAAACCATAACCCTTTTCAACAGCCTAAATCCTAACCCTAACACTAACCCTAATCCTAACCTGAAACATAATCCGAACCCTAAACCTAACCCGAACACTAAACTTTCCCCAAAACCTAGACCTTACCCTTAACCCGAACATGAACCTTGACCCTAACCCTAATCCTTACAGGAACCTGGAACAGAACCCTAACCTGAACCCGACCCCTAATCTGATCACTAACCCGGAAACTAGTCAAACTGTAAAATGAAATGAAACTCAACCCAACCTGATCTGAACCCGTGCCCAAACCCAAACCCGAACACTAACCCAAAACCTAACCCTAAACATAGTCCTAACCCTAAACTCTAAACCCAAACCCTAAACACTAACTCTAACCCTCACTCTAAACACTAACCCCCCATAGCCCTAACACAAAACCCTAAACCTAACCCTAACCATAGTTCCAATTGTAACTTAGATGTGACATGCCATTGTGTTGGCTGTATCATATTGGTCAGAGGCCAGTGACTAAGCACCTTGGGTTAAACAGGGATACTCATGACACATTTTAGGATCGCTGGGACCCATTGTGAAGGCTGAGGCCCTCAGAGGCAAAAAAAGAGGCGACTGGGTCTCATTCTACTTATAACAGGAAACTGTTGGACAGTTTTACTACAGAAGATGACCATGCCTGCATCTTGCCTTGCAGCATTTCCAACCCATTGTGGTGCCCTCATTGAAATGGGGCCAGAGAGAAAGTGACATTGTGATATTAGGTTCCTGGAACCCAGGCTACTTTCAAGTGGTGCTCCATGCCACATCTCATCCTTTCTTCTCAATCTTCATTCTTTCAATTTGGGGCTGAGATATACAGGATTCCAGCACACACACGTTATAAATAATATCCATAGACACCTGACGATGTCCCTAGGAAGTAGATTCTAGCCTCATTCTACCACTGTACAGGTTGGGAAACTGGAGACTATGTGAGAGACACTGTGGGATAGATAAGACACAGAACTGGTAAATCAAGAAGAGAAAGTTCTAAATTCAACTCCGTCTCCTCAAAGGTCAGACCTTATTTGCATTTTTAGAGAGTTGTGGCTATGGCATTTTTGGGTCATGATGTACAGTTAAAGAGATGACACTGGGTAAGCAGTTATCTGGCACTTGATCTGCCAAGACGGGGCTCTAGATAGGTCTTACATATGGAAGGGTGCCAGGTGCTGAAATCTTGAAAAAGTGACTTCACTTCCTTGGTGACAGGCCCACAACGGATTTAGCACTCTGAAACCAGGAACCTGTGTTCTGGAACTTCTCGCTTTCCAGCTCTCTTAATTGCAGACAGTCAAGAGAACAAAGTGTTGTGTGGTTGTCCTACTTTCAGGGGCTCTGAGCTCAGGTGAATCCAGAGGGAGAGATTTTCTTGTCACTGTCCATGTCAGTATGGCCCTCTTTTCCATAGCTTCAGGTTATGTGTCAGTTGAAATCAACAGGTACCATAGGGCAACTTGGGGCAGTCCACTGGAGAGCAGACCACACTGATCTCAGCTGAACAGGCTCACACCTCTTCGTTGTGTGTGTCTCTGTGTGTATATGTGGGAGTGGTGTGTGTGTGTGTGTGTGTGTGTGTGTGTGTGTGTGTGTAGAGGAGAGAGAGGAGAGGAATATGCCCATCCTGGGGAGAAATGGGCTGCCAGGTTTGGAAGCCTGACACATCTTTTCTGTTCAGACACCAGGTGATAGCAGGCAAGATGAGAAGGTGAGAGTTGGGGACCAAGCTGAACTTCGAATATGTGAGTCATGAGTCCATTAGTCTCTCTCATATGGCTTCCTCCTTGCCACATGTATCTTCAGCTGTCCATGTGGCCTGAACTGGAGAACACAGTTTCTAATGGGAGTATCCCATTGCAGTGATGTCCAGGGAGGACCCTAATGTCTCTTGACCCTTTATATATGGGGCACTATAATTGCAGAGCTGCACCCAGGAGATCTTGGAGGACATGGACTGTGGTTTCAACTATTTAACTCCTTAGACAACTATCGGGTGCACCAGACAAACAAGGATCATTGGTGTTATGAAGTGAGAATGGAAAAAGGGTTCTCCACGCAAATGTGGCACCCACACCAACTTGGAGATAAACCTGCAGCACTCCCATAATATTACCACGTGAGTGTCCCAGAGGACAAAGAGATCTGAACCTCCACTCCTAGTCTCCAGTTACATATGATGTGGAAAGTTACTCTTCACCTATGTTGAAATAGGGCAGAATATATGTCATGTTTTTGAGGAGTGGGAGTGGTTTGATTCACAAAAAGCAATGAGTGTCTTTCCATTTTATTACTATTTATATTATTTCATTAACGCATACCAGATATCCTGTGTAGAACCCAGTTCCACAGTCCCAGGCAGAACATCTCCGAGTCCTCACAAATCATCACAGTAATGAGGGTGATTTATTTCAAAGGGAAGGGTGGGATGAAGCCATTCTATATGTTTCTCTTATAAGGTGTCGTCTGTCAAAATATGTCAGATCATTGTAGGCCCAACGTATCATGAGCTGTGTCCTTATAGATCTTCATAATACGCCATAAATGAGGGCATCTGCCACAGTGATTGAGCCTTTGAAGGCCCTTGGCACTTAACCTGGTGCTATTTTGTTACAATTTCTGCAGTGCTGCAAGGAATACCTTATGTGTCCTCACAGACTCTTTTAGTGGCTAGATCTGCCATAACCTGGAAGTCCAGGTTAGGGGGAAGGCCTCTGATGCCTCCTAACCCCAGTAGCTGGCTCTTTCAAGTTGGAGAGATCCACACAGATATCTTGGATGGGATGATTCAAGGGTTCAATTACTCCATCTCCCCTGATAAGCACAAGTGCATGAGGCCACCAACTACATCAATTGCTGGTGTGGGGTGAGAAGAGCTTACATTCATGGTCAAGACCCAAAGATGATCAGGGCAAGCCCAGAACCCAGACTAGAAATAATTGGCTTCCCTGGGGCCTACAGAAGAGATGGTTCTCCCTGACCCGTCCTCCGTATGTCAGGAACATCCAAGCTACATCAGCATAGGAGAAAGAACATGTAGCCCATGCTTTTGTCAATTCTCAAGTCCAACGTATGTGATCTTCAGCACCATTTGAGGTTCAAACCCTCTGTGTTCTTTCTGCAATAGGGATGTTTACTGATGACTAAATGTCATACCGGTCATAGTAAAAGATATTAGTTGAGAGAAATGTTATTGTTGCTCAGGTAACAGAATGTGAAGTTACCAATGGTTTACCATGTCTTCCCTCAAACCAATGGTAGTTTGAAGCTTAGAACATTTTTCTGTGTGGACACTGAACTCCTCTGTCCTGTACAACTTCCAGAGGGGATGGGAGTCTCTGGTTTGAGCGCCATACCCTTATCTTCCCACTGGTTTGTGGTTTTGAAGCAGATTACAGTGACACTCTTTGTGTCTCTGGTGTGAAAAGTGATCAACCCTGTCCCTGGGTGATACCTGGACAATGCTGACATCAAGGATGGCAGATGGATAATTTTGTACAGTCCCTGGAACCATCCATCCAGGACAAAATCTTTTCAAACAACCCGCATATATTTTTGTTTCTACCAGATGTTCACCAGAGCCCAACAGATCAGGAACCAGCAGTTCCACTGGTGAGTGACCACCCCACACACAGCACAGAGGATGAGGATTGCCCCTACTTGTGGTATGCTTTAGGAATGTCACTGCACCTCTCTGAGCTTCCTCTTCCTCCTGTGAAAAGTACTATGGTAAGAGGATGAACGTCATGGGCCTAGTGTGGGAAATCCTGCGAGAAAACGTGGAATAGACTTATCAGGTGCCTGGCCCTCTTGAAATGGCTACTGGGCATCTTCATGTGTAGGAATTCTCTCTCTCTAAGGAAGAAGTACTCCACATAGACCATCATGGGTGTGTGGCACGGTGCGTTTACAGAAGTACGTGGAAAGCAGGCAATTTTCCCATTTGCAAAGGACTACTGGGATTCCATCTAACTGGTCCGCTATTGTCCTTTATGTGCCAAGAGTAGAGTTGACTTGGGGAAGGCAGAGCAGCTCATGGTCCACTAAGTATATGGATGCGCTCATTGGTGTTTCTTCATCCAATCATATAGATTAAGCACCTAGTATTGCAGACTCATTTCTAGCCACTACGATCATTGAAGGAACACAGTAGATACAGTGTCTCGGTATCAAGTCTAATCAGAGTGTCAGTCAATCACTCTAAGGTTGTAGTTTGTTAGATGTGACATCTTCATGGCCGTCTCATGGGATGAATGGATCCATGCACATTTGGTCCAATAGGATGGACGATAAGATCAAGTAAGGGAACTGGGTGGCTCAGTCAGTTAGAGCTCTGCCTTCAGGGCAGGTCATGATTCTAGCAATCATGAGGGCGGGTCCTGCTTGTGAGCTCCCAGCTCAGTGGGGTGCCTGATTCTTCCACTCCTTCTCCTGCTCACTCTGCTTATTCTCACTCACTCCTTCTCCAAGAATTAATAAATATCCTTAAAATTTCTTGTAAAACATCAAGTAAACTTTGATTGGTCTTTGGGTCAAGAAGATCTTGATGGCTCCACAGAACACATTGAGATACTACAGGAGTTGTGGGTGGGGAGTGACTCTCAGAGCTCAGGATCTCATAGATCTCTTGATTTCCATTGGGAGGGCTTCATTTGGGGAGCTTCATGTGAAGAGGAAAATGAGTTAAAGGGAGGAGCAGATTGGGTACCTAACCTGAACATGAAACCTAATACTAACCCTAACCCCTTACACGAACTGTAACCCTAGCCTGAACCTGAACCCTAACCGGAAACCTAACCAGAACCTTAACCCTCACCCAAAGACAAACCCTTACCAGAACTCAAAACTCCAAACCCGAACCTGATCCAGATTACCCTAACGCTAACCCTAACATGAACACGGACCTGATCCCTAACACGAATCCTACTCTGAATGTTAACCATAACCAGAACACAAACTCTAACCTGAAAACTGAGCCTAAACCAAACCCGTACCTGAGCCTTGACTATAACCCTAACCCTAACACGAACTAGGATAGGAACCCTAACCCAAACCAGAACCCTAATCCATAACCTGAAAGGAACAAAGGTCGAACCCTAACCCGATTGTAAAAGAATTGCAAAATCTAACCCGATTGTAACCCAACCCGAAACTGGCCCTGAACTCGATTCCCTAACCTAACCCTAAACCTAACCCTAAAGCGAAACCTAACATTGACACTAAACCGGAACCTAAACCGTAACTTAAACCCTAAACCCTAACTCATACCATAAACCTAACCGTAACACTAAACCGGATGATAAACTGTTACCTAAACCCAAAACCCTAACCCTAACCCTAAAACCTAAACCTACACTGTAACCCTAAACCCTAACACTAAACCCTAAACCTTAAACCTAAATCTAACCTGAACACAACCTGTATCCTAACCACCGTTCCAATTCGAACTTAAATGGGACATGTCATTTTGTTGGCTGTATCCTATTGGTCAGAAGCCTGTCACTAAACACCTTGGGTAATAAAGGGTTACTTATGCCACAGGTAACAATCGCTGGAAGCCATTGTGAAGGCTGCGGCCCTCAGAGGCAAAAATGAGAAAACTGGGTCTCATTCTAAATATAACAGGATAAACTTGGACAGTTTTACTACAGAAGATGACCATGTCTGCATCTGTAGGATCTCAACACCATCGTGGTGTCCCCATTGAAATGACACCAGAGGGAAAGTGACCATTGTGATATTACATTGTTGGAACCGAGGCACATTTCTTCTTTTTTAATTGGTGTTCAATTTGCCAACTTATAGAATAACACCCAGTGCTCATCCTAACAGGTGCCCACCTCAGTGCCCGTCACCCAGTCACCCCCACCTCATGCCCACCTCCCTTTTTACCACCCCTTGTTGGTTTCCCAGAGTTAGGAGTCTCTCATGTTCTCTCTCCCTTTCTGATATTTCGCACTCACTTTTTCTCCTTTCCCTTTATTACCTTTCACTATTTTTATATTCCCCAAATGAATGAGACCATATAATGTTTGTCCTTCTACGATTAACTTATTTCACTCAGCATAATACCCTCTACTTCCATCCACATCAAAGCAAATGGTGGGTATTTGTCGTTTCTAATGGCTGAGTAATATTCCATTTTAAACATATACCACCTCTTCTTTATCCACTGATCTTTCGATGGACACCGAGGCTCCTTCCACAGTTTAGCTATTGTGGACATTGCTGCTATAAACTTTGGGGTGCTGGTGTCCTGGCATTTCATTGCATCTGTATCTTTGGGGTAAACCCCCAGCAGTGTAATTGCTGGGTCGTAGGGCAGATACATTTTTAACGTTTTGAGGAACCTCCACACAGTTTTCCAGAGTGGCTGCACCAGTTCAATTTCCCACCAACAGTGCAGGAGGATTCCCCTATACCACATCCTCTCCAACATATGTGGTTTCCTGCTTTGTTAACTTTCCACATTCTCACTGGTGTGAGGTGGTATCTCATTGTGGTTTTGATTTGTATTTCTTGATGGTAGGTGATGAGGAGCATTTCCTCATATGCTTATTGGCCATGTCTATGTCTTACTCTGTGAGATTTCTGTTCATGATGTCTTTTGAGCATTTCATGATTGGATTGTTTGTCTCTTTGCTGTTGAGTTTAATAAGATCTTCATATCTTGGATACTAGCCCTTTATCTGATAGGTCATTTGCAAATATCTTCTCCTTTTCTGTAGGTTAGTTTTGAGATTTGTTGACGGTACCTTTTGTTTTGCAAGCGCTTCTTATATTGATGAAGTACCAATAATTCATTTTTGCTTTTTTTCTCTTGCCTTCATGGACGTATCTTGCAAGAAGTTACTGTGGTAAAATTTAAAAAGGGTGTTGCCTGAGTCCTCCTCTAGGATTTTGAGGGAATCATGACTCATATTAAGATCTTGCATCCCTTTTGAGTTTACCTTTGTGAAAGAGAGTGGTCTAGTTTCATTTTTCTGCCTGTGGATGTCCAATTTTCCCAGGACCATTGATAGAAGAGACTCTCCCAGTGGATAGTCTTTCCTCCTTTGTCGAATGTTAGTTGGCCATAAAGTTGAGGGTCCACTTCTGGGTTCTCTATTCTGTTCCATTGATCTATGTGTCTGTTTTTGTGCCAGGACCACACTGTCTCAATGAACACAGCTTTGTAGTACAACCTGAAATCTGGCATTTTGATGCCCCCAACTATGGCATTCTTTTTTAAAATTCCCCTGGATATTCGTGGTCTTTCCTGATACCACACAAATCTTAATTTGTTCTAACTCTGAAGAAAGTCCATGATATTTTGATAGGGGTTGCATTAAACGTGTAAATTGCCCTGGGTAACATTGACATTTTCCAAATATTATTTCTGCCAATCCATGAGCATGCAATATTTTCCCATCTCTTTGTGTCTTCCTCAATTTCTTTCAAAGTGGTCTATAGTTTTTAGGGTATAGATCCTTTACCTCTTTGGTTAGGTTTATTCCTAGGTATCTTATGGTTCTGGGTGCAATTGTAAATGGGATTGACTCCTTAATTTCTCTTTCTTCGGTCTCATTGTTAACGCATAAAAATGCCACTGACTTCTGGGCATTGATTTTGTATCATGTCACACTGCCAAATTGCTGTATGATTTCTAGCAATCTTGGGGTGCAGCCTTTTGGGTTTTCTACATAGAGTATCATGTCATTGGTAAAGAGGGAGAGTTTAACTTCTTTGCCAATTTGAATGCCTTTTATTTCTTTTTGTTCCCTGATTGCTGAGGCTAGGACTTCTAGTATTATGTTGAATAGCAGTGTTGAGAGTGGACATCCCTGTCTTGTTCCTGATCTTAGGGGAAAGGCTCCTAGTGCCTCCCCATTGAGAATTATATTTGCTGTCAGCTTTTTGTAGATGGCTTCTAAAATGTTGAGGATTGTTCCCTCCATCCCTACACTCTGAAGAGTTTTGATCAGGAACGGATGCTGTATTTAGTCAAATGCTTCACTTCATCTATTAGGAGGATCATATGGTTCTTGTTTTTTCTCTTGCTGATATGAATCACATTGATTTTTTTAAAAGTATTGAACCAGCCTTGTATTCTGGGGATAAATCCTATTTGGTCACGGTGAATAATCTTCTTAATGAATTGTTGTATCCTATTGGCTAGTACGTTGTTGAGAATTTTTGCTTTAATATTCATCGGGGATATTGGTCTATAATTCTCCTTTTTGGTGGGGTGATTGGTTTTGGAATTAAGTTAATGCTGACCTCATAGAACGAGTTTGGAAGTACTCCATCTCCTTCTATCTTTCGGAACAGTTAGTAGACTTTGTATGGTTTCTTCATTAAAAGTTTGATAGAGGGATCCCTGGGTGGCGCAGCGGTTTGGCGCCTGCCTTTGGCCCAGGGCGCGATCCTGGAGATCCGGGATCGAGTCCCACATCGGGCTCCCGGTGCATGGAGCCTGCTTCTCCCTCTGCCTGTGTCTCTGCGCCTCTCTCTCTCTCTCTGTGACTATCATAAATAAATAAAAATTAAAAAAAATTTTAAATAAAATAAAAAAAAGGTTGATAGAATTCCCCAGGGAAACCATCTGTCCCTGGACTTTGTGTCTTGAGAGGTTTTTGATGAGTGTTTCAATTTCCTACCTGGTTATTGTTATTGGCCACTTCTGGTTTTCTATTTTATTTATTTATTTATTTATTTATTTATTTATTTATTTACTTATTTATTTATTTATATATTTATATATGATAGTCACACAAGAGAGAGAGAGAGAAGCAGAGACATAGGCAGAGGGAAAATCAGGCTCCATGCACCGGGAGCCAAGCGTGGGATTCGATCCCAGGTCTCCAGGATCATGCCCTGGGCCAAAGGCAGGCGTCAAACCACTGTGCCACCCAGGGATCCCCTGGTTTTCTATTTCTTCCTGTTCCAGTTTTGGTAGTTTGTGGCTTTGCAGAAATACGTCCATTTCTTCTCGATTGCATAATTTATTGGCGTATAGCTATTCATAATATGTTTTTAAAATCATTTTTATTTGCTTGGTGTTGGTAGTGATCTGTCCTTTCTCAGTCATGAGTTTATAATTTGAGTCTTCTCTCTCTTCTTTTTAATAATGCCGGCTCTTGGTTTATCTATCTTATTAATTCTTTCAAAGAACCAACTCCTGGTTTTGTTGATGTGTCCCACAGTTCCTCTGGTCTCAATTTCATTGAGTTCTGCTCGAATCTTTATTAACCCTCTTCTTCTGCTGGGTGTAGGATCTATTGGCTGTTTTTTCTGTAGCTCCTTTAGGTATAAGGATAGCTTTTGTATTTGAGTTGTTTCCAGTTTTTGGATGGATGCTTGTATTGCGATGTATTTTCCCCTCAGGACTCCTTTGGCTATATCCCAAAGGTTTTGAACGGTTGTTTCTTCGTTATCATTAGTTTTCATGAATCTTCTTACTTCTTCCTTAATTTCCTGGTTGACCCTTTCATCTTTTAGCAGGATGTTCCTTAACATCCACCTGTTTGAGGTCCTCCTCCCAAACTTCTTCTTGTGATTTAGTTCTAATTTCAAAGCATTATGGTCTGAGAATAGGCAGGGGATGATCCCAATCTTTTGTATCAGTTCAGAAAGGATTTGTGACCCAGTATGTGGAGAACTATTCTGGAGAATGTTCCATGTGCACTTGAGAAGAATGTGTATTCAGTTGCGTTTGGATGTAAAGTTCTATACATATCTGTGAAATCCATCTGGTCCATTGTGTCATTATAGCTCTTGTTTCTTTGGAGATTTTGTGCTTAGAAGACCTATCGAGTGTAGAAAGCAATAGATTGAAGTCACCGAGTATAAGTGTATTATTATCTAAGTGTTTGTTAAATTTGGTTATTAATTGATATATTGGCAACTCCCACATTTGGGGCATATATATTGAGGATTGTTGGACAGATCCATTAAGTATGATATGGTGTCCCTCTTCATCTCTGACTACAGTCTTCGGGGTGAATTTTAGTTTATCTGATATAAGGATGGCTACCCCAGCTTTCTTTTGAGGACCATTTGAATGGTAAATGGTTCTCCAAGCTTTTATTTTCAGACTGTAGGTGTCCTTCTGTCTAAAATGAGTCTCTTGCAGACAGCAAATAGCTGGGTCCAGCTTTTTTATCCAGTCTGACACCCTTTGACTTTGATGGTGTCATTAAGCCCAATCATGTTCAGAGCTTCTGAAAGATATGAGTTAAGAGTCATCATGATACCTATTCAGTCCATGTTTTTGTGAATTGATCCATTGGACTTCTTCTGAAAGGGGAATTTAAGAGTCCACCTTATAATTTTGCAGAGCTGGTTTGGTGGTCACATATTCTTTCAGTTCCCGCCTATCTTGGAAGCTCTTTATCTCTCCTTCCATTCTGAATGAAAGCCTTGCTGGATAAAGTATTCTTGGTTGCATGTTCCTCTCATTTAAGACCCTGAATATATTCTGCCAGACGTTTCTAGCCTGCCAGGTTTCTGTGGAGAGGTCTGATTTTTCTTTAATAATAAATTTATTTTTATTGGTATAAGTTTGCCAACATACAGAATAACACCCAATGCTCATCCCGTCAAGTGTCCCCCTCAGTGCCTGTCATGCATTCACCCACACCTCCCGCCCTCCTGTCCTTCCACCACCCCTAATTCATTTCCCAGTTAGGAATCTTTATCTTATGTCTCCCTTTCTGTTATTTCCTACCCATTTCTTCTCCCTTCCCTTCTATTCCCTTTCACTATTAATTATATTCCCCAAATGAATGAGAACATATAATGTTTGTCCTTCTCTGATTGACTTACTTCACTCAGCAAAGTACCCTCCAGTTCCTTCCACATCAAAGCAAATGGTGGGTATTTGTCCTTTCTAATGGCTGAGTAATATTCCATTGTATACATAAACCACATCTTCTTTATCCATTTGTCTTTTGATGGACAGCGAGGCTCCTTCCACAGTTTCGCTATTGTGGACATTGGTGGTATAAACATTGAGTGCAGGTGTTCTGGCGTTTCATTGCATCTGCATCTTTGGGGTAAATCCCCAACAGTGCCATTGCTGGGTCATAGAGAAGTTCTGTTTTTAACTATTTAATGAACCCCCACACAGTTTTCCAGAATGGCTGTACCCTTTCACATTCCCACCAGCAGTGTAAGAGGGTTCCCTTTTCTCCACATCCTCTCCAACGTTTGTGGTTTCTTGCCTTGGCATTTTTCCCCATTCTCACTGGTGTGAGGTGGTATCTCATTGTGGTTTTGATTTGTATTTCCCTGATGGTAAGTGGATTCAGAGCATTTCCTCCTCTGCTTGATGACCATCTCTGTATCTTCCTCTGTGAGACTTCTTTTGCCCATTTCATAACTGGATGGTTTGTTTTTGGGTGTCGAGTTGAATAAGGTCTTTATAGATCTTGTAAACTAGTCCTTTATCTAATATGTCTTTTTCAAATATCCTCTCCCATCCTGCACGTTGTCTTTTAGTTTTTTTGACTGTATGCTTTGCTGTGCAAAGGCTTCTTATCTTGATGAGGTCCCAATAGTTCATTTTTGTTTTTGTTTCTTTTGCCAATGTGGATGTACGTTGAAATAAGGTACTGTGGCCGATTTCCGAAAGGGTGTTTCCTAATTGTCCTCTAGAATTTTGATGGAATCTAGTCTCACATTTATTGATTTATTTTTAATAAAATAATTTTTATTGGTGTTCATTTACCAACATACAGAATAACACCCAGTGCTCATCCAATCAAGTGCCCCCCTCAGTGCCCGTCACCCACTCACCCCCACCCGCGGCCCTCCTTCCCTTCCACCACCCCTAGTTCTTTTCCCAGAGTTAGGAGTCTTTATGTTCTGTCTCCCTTTCTGATATTTCCCACACATTTATTTTCCCTTCCCTTATATTACCTTTCACTATTGTTTATATCCCCCCAAAGAATGAGAACATACACTGTTTGTCCTTCTCCGATTGACTTACTTCACTCAGCATGATACCCTTCAGTTCCATCCACATTGAAGCAAATGGTGGGTATTTGTCCTTTCTAATGGCTGAGTAATATTCCATTGTATACATAAACCACATCTCCTTTATCCATTCATCTTTCTTTTTTTATTTTTTTAATTTTCTTTAATTTTTTTTATTTATTTATGATAGTCACAGAGAGAGAGAGAGAGAGAGAGAGAGAGAGAGAGAGGAAGAGACACAGGCAGAGGGAGGAGCAGGCTCCATGCACTGGGAGCCCGATGTGGGACTCGATCCCGGGTCTCCAGGATCGCGCCCTGGGCCAAAGGCAGGCGCCAAACCTCTCCGCCACCCAGGGATCCCATCCATTCATCTTTCGATTGACACCGAGGCTCCTTCCACAGTTTGGCTATTGTGGACATTGCTGCTATAAACATTGGGGTGCAGGTGTCCGGGCGTTTCATTGCATCTGAATCTTTGGGGTAAATCCTCAACAGTGCAATTGCTGGGTCGTAGGGCGGGTCTATTTTTAACTCTTTGAGGAACCTCCACACAGTTTTCCAGAGTGGGTGCACCAGTTCACATTCCCATCGACAGTGTAAAAAGGTTCCCTTCTCTCTTTTGGCACTTTGGCAGGACACAAAATCAATGCCCAGAATATAGTGGCATTTCCATACACTAACAATGAGACTGAAGGAAGAGAAACTAAGAAGTCAATCCCATTTACAATTGCACCCAGAACCACAAGATACCTAGGAATAAACCTAACCAAAGAGGTAAAGGATCTATACCCTAAAAACTATAGAACACTTGTGAATGAAATTGAGGACGACACAAAGAGATGGAAAAATATTCTATGCTCATGGATGGAAGAATTAATATTGTGAAAATGTCAATGTTACCCAGGGCAATTTACACGTTTAATGCAATCCCTATCAAAATACCATGGATTTTCTTCAGAGGGGTAGAACAAATTATTTTAAGAATTGTGTGGAATCAGAAAAGACCCCGAATAGCCAGGGGAATTTAAAAAAGAAAATCGTAGGTGGGGCCATCACAATGCCAGATTTCAGGTTGTACTCAAAGCTTGGTCATCAAGACAGTGTGCTGCTGGCACAAAAACAGACACATAGAACAATGGAACAGAATAGAGAACCCAGAAATGGACCCTCAACTTAATGGTCAAATAATATTCGATAATGGAGGAAAGACTATCTATTGGAATAAAGACAGTTTCTTTAATCAATGGTGCTGGGAAAATTGGACATCCACATGCAGAAAGAATGGAACTAGACCACTCTCTTGCACCATACAGAGTGATAAACTCAAAATGGATGAAAGATCTAAGTATGAGACAAGATTCCATCAAAATCCTAGTGCAGAACACAGGCAACACCCTTTTTGAACCCGGCCACAGTAACTTCTTGCAAGATACATCCATGAAGGCAAAAGAAACAAAAGAAGAAATGAACCATTGGGGCTTCATCAAGATAAGAAGCTTTTTCACAGCAAAGGATACAGTCAACAAAACTAAAATACAACCTACAGAATAGGAGAAGTTATTTGCAAATGACGTATCAGATAAAGTATCCAAGATCTATATAGAACTCATTAAACTCAACAGCAAAGATACAATCAATCTAAACATTAAATGGGCAAAAGACCTAAACAGTAGAAGTTCACATAGAAGACATAGACATGGCCAAAAAGCACATGAGACAATGTTTGGCATCACTTGCCATCAGAGAAATGCAAATCCAAACCACAATGTGATACCACCTCACACCAGTGAGAATGGGGAAAATTAACAAGGCAGGAAAACACAAATGTTGGAGAGGATGTGGAGAAGGGACTCTCCTGCACTGTTGGTGGGAATGTGAACTGGTGCAGACACTCTGGGAAATGTGTGGACGTTCCTCAAAGAGTTTAAAATTGATATGCCCTATAATGGCACACTTGGGTATTTATCCCAAAGATACAGAGGCAATGAAACGCCGGGACACCTGCACCCCGATGTTTATAGTAGCAATGTCCACAATAGCCAAACTCTGGAAGGAGCTCGGTGTCCACCGAAAGATGAATGTATAAAGAAGATGTGGTTTATGCATACAATGGAATATTACTCAGCCATTAAAAACGACAATTACACCATTTGCTTCAACATGAATGAAACTGGAAGGTATTATGCTGAGTGAAGTAAGTCAATCGGAGAAGGACAAACATTATATGGTCTCATTCATTTGGGGAATATAAATAATAGTGAAAGGGAATATAAGGGGAGGGAGAAGAAGTGTGTGGGAAATATCAGAAAGGGTGGCAGAACATAAAAATTCCTAACACCGGGAAAGGAACAAGGGGTGGTGGAAGAGGAGGAGGGCGGGGGTGGGGTTGAATGGGTGATGGGCACTGAGGGGGGCACGTGATGGGATGAGCACTGGGTGTTTTCTGTAAGTTGGCCGATTGAACACCAATAAAAAATAAATTTATAAAAAAATAAATAAATTTATTATAAAAAAATAAAATCAGCAACGACCAACCAAGTGAAAATAAGCAAAGATTATTGACTCAGTTCTTGTTAGAGCAAGGGAGTCAGCCACAATTATTTGAGTTGAGCAGAGCCCTAGCATCAGACAGAAGGGTGCAAACTCACTCTGCAGGGAAACGGAAGGCTTCAGTTATGCCTTGATGAGGAGCTATTGTACGGAGAGGCTATAGTTAGCTCTCCAGAAGTGAGGCACCCTATGTGATTGTGAATGGTGATTCTTTCTGATTGGTGGGTCCTAGGTAGGAAATTTGTGCAAGAGATAGGAAAGCTCTAGTTATACATAGGTCTAGGTGGGACAGTGGTCACAGTGTAGAATCCAGAGCCTGCGGCTAGTGTGGTAGAGGGGTTATTTGATAGAAGCTTGAACCAGTTGGATCAAAGGTTCTGTTGTAAACCATGTACTAGGTGCTGGATACAGCGACCAAATATCTTATACTCTAAGATATATAGACAAGGCCTTCTCCCTTGACTGACTGCAATATAATGGGTTGGTTCAGGGATTGGCTGTGGGTCAGGAATCTCTCTGAATTAACCTGGCTATGATCTATACTTTCAATTTTCTAAGTAGACTGGGGACCACCTATCAGGAGAAGGTTAGAGAAGTTGTTGGGCAGGGCAGAAGAGAGAGATTATACATTTAAAGATCCCAAGTGCCTGGATGAGAGCAAATGCTGCAAGATGAGGTCCTACAAAGGATCTAAAAAGAGGATAGTGGTGCCAGGTGACTAAGTAGGTTGTGTCTTATTGAAGATTTTGGCTGACTTCATGATCTCAGGGTGCTGGTTTGAGCTCAATAGCAGCATTTGAGACAATCTTCGTGGGATTCTCTCTCACTTTCTGCCCCTCCCTCCACAGAGCCTTTCATTCTCTCTCCCTCTCTCAAAATATATTAAATAACAATTTAAACAGCAAAATACTGTACAAGTCGTGAGAGGAAATAAATTACATACGATGTTGATTTAAGGATCAGAGTCTTCACAGTCACTAAAATAACCTTCCTTGTGCAGCAGCATAGGAACGGGGGTGTGGTGGCCTGGGGAACGAATAGGGCACAGTTTAGGGGACAGGAGGATATGAGTCACAGCTCCTAGAATCTATGTGCTCAACCCCGGAACTCAAATTTGCCTTCTGCTCTAGTCTCTTCAACAACACACCTGTGGAAACATGATCCTTCAACTCTATGATGGGAATGGCTTCGAGTCTGTGCTTTCCCCGGTCTCAGATTCCATATCATGAACAAGGAAACCAGGCCTGTTATCCCATTCTTCAAAGAAGCCACCAAATTGCCCATGACTGTCTCTTCCCACGTTTTGCTCCGTCGCTCTGCTCACTCCTGCTTCACTCCTTCTTCCTTCTCCTAACCATTAATTGCTCATTTCCCTTCTCCTTCACCTTCAACAGCCATTATATTCTATGGTGTGGGAACGCTCAGGGAATGATCAGCTTTTGATGCGACCCTCCATAATCAATTGATGAAAGAGACAATCCAGGCAATGCTGGAGTAGTAGCAATGGTCCTGGGGGCATAGGGGCAGGGGTTGCATGTGGCCATGAGAGTGACATCCCACTGTACTATCATTACGGCTTTGTGCCTGGGGTGCTCTTAGGTACTTGAAACCAACTTAACAATTATTCATTTTTAAAATTATTATTTATTTAGTTTTACGTAAATTCAATTTGCCAACATATAATGTAACAACCAGTGCTCATACCATCAAATGTCCTCCTCCTGGAATATAAGAAATAATGAAAGGCATTATGAGGGAAAGGAACAGAATTGAGTGGGAAAAATTAGAGAGTTACACAAACCGTAAGAGACTCCTAAATATGGGACACACTGAATCTTTAGAACAGCCCATAGATAACCTAGCCCATAGAGGAGATGAATGTGATGCTAGAGGTAAAGTATCTTGCCCAATTTCCTTTAGTCTAAATCTGGGATGATGGGTTTTCTAAAGCAGTTGAGGTCTCATCATTATCAGTTCAAGCCAACAGTTGCACTGATTCTGGAATGGCAGGGCTGTGGGCTCCAGGCAGGTATTACAGAAAATCTTAGGCTGGGACAAGATCCTGATATGGGGAGCAGGCCCATTACTGTGTGGTTATAATAGTGAGATCAGATGGGAACAGAAACACTGGCCACCCTACCTAAAGCCTGTGTCCTGGGTTGACCAGATGAGGAGACTAGCTCTGCAGGACCTCGTGTACAAGTGTGTGCCACCAGCCAGCAGCTTTCACACATTCCTTTAGATTCCCTGCACCCAGCGAAGGTCTTGGATGGTTGCACTCGAGCCTCTCTCACAGGCATGGAAGTACATATTTTATTCTTGTCCCAGGACTGAGTATTGTGCAAGGATGGGTGCAGGGAACTGTGTTTCTGGCCATCCCTTCCCCCTCACTTCTGCTGGAACCAGAGGCATGTGCTATGAGGGACTATTTCTGTGATGCCCATCTAGAGCACCCTACACCCCAGGCAGGACAAGGGTAGCCCAGCACCTGTACTGTGTGACATAAAGGTGCAGAGGGAGTGGGTCCCCGGCTGTACCAGCTTGGTGCCAACAGAGCAAGTTCAGATGTACATGGCAAGATGTCTCTCAAGAGATTTGCTCCCTCCAAGACCAAAGGCAATAACCTGAAACAAAACCTTTCCTGCTCTATTCCCAATATTCTAACCAAGCATAAGGAAGGACTTTAGTGCTTCCCAGTGAGAAAGGGAGCAGGAACTCATCTTCAGGAATGATAACAAAATAAAAATAGAAGAATATGACCAAGTGCACAACCCAATTCCAGGTCAGAATGTTTCTTACTATTTTATTCTTAAAAAAAAAAAACCTTCTATTTATGATAGAATAGACTAAATAATAGCACCTTCATGGTTCAGTAAGTTAAGTGTCTGACTGCACCTTGAATTATTATCCCTAGATCCTAAGAGTAGGTGTGTTACAGACTCCCTGTTCACTGCGGGGTCTGAATATTCCTCTCCCTCTGCCCTTCACTCTCTCTCTCTCTCTCTCTCTCTCTCTCTCTCTCTGCCTCCTTCCCTCCCAAATAAATAAATACTTTAAATAAAAGAAGAAAAGGAAGAAAACAATTGCAATTCTGTACTTAATCTTTTTTTAAAAATTTTTATATTTATTTATGATAGTCACACACACACACACAGAGAGAGAGAGAGAGAGAGAGGCAGAGACACAGGCAGAGAGAGAAGTAGGCTCCATGCACCGGGAGCCTGATGTGGGACTCGATCCCGGGTCTCCAGGATCACACCCTTGGCCAAAGGCAGGTGCCAAACCGCTGCGCCACCCAGGGATCCCTGTACTTAATCTTTTTGATATCATACCGCCTATCCTCAGTCTACAAATAGCAGGTATAATCCAACTGCTCCCAGGGACACTCCCCAGTTGATTCCCGCCTCATTGAAGTTCCCTACCTAAGGATTTTTCCTTCAGTAATTGCATTCTCGATATTCTCCAGCACCCAATCTTTAGAGACACAAGCATGGGGATGAGGATATTAGACAGTGGGTCCCCATATTCCTGCTACTCCAGCTGAGGTCACGTTAGGAACACCTGTCAACACACCTGAAGATCCTCAGAACTTTCCTGGGTTTTGGGAGTTAGAGATCTTCAACAAGACATTGACCACTGTTGCAAACCTTCCTTGAGAGAAAGGACCCCCTTCACCTGGCATCTCTCCATTTCCAAAAGATCAAGATAGCTCTCACTTGGGCCTGTATCCACCTGAGATCCGCCTGTGATAGGTGATTGACATACACTGGGTTAGAGGGGGTCTGTGAGCAGCCACTGTGTCAGACTCAGATCAGCTGCCCAGGAGAGCCATCTGTGATAATGGAAAAGATCTCTGTTTTTAAAATAGTCTACTGGAAAAAAAAAAATAAAAAAATAAAAAAATAAAATAGTCTACTGGGCCCTGGAAATGTGGTTGTATGATGAAGGATAGAAAGTGTAACTTCACTGACTTTAAGTAATTTCTACAGTGCAGGCACAGCTGTCTATCGTCTGCCTCAATGCATAGCTCAGATCTAGGATCCAAAAATAAGGAAGCAATGACCTCCCTACCCTGGGGATTCCTACGGTGGATATTGCTGACCTGACATATCTGTTTATTTCCGTTGCTCTCTGGGCTCCTATCCATGAGGCAGGCACTACGAGAGGTCCTTGCAACACTCAGAAAGGAAGGACCGCTTTTATGTCCTAGAGCAATCTTAGCATGGGCTGCGTGTAGGCAGAACTGAAGAATATGACCCCACACAACTGTGCTGGTCATATTCAGATGAATGAGGCAGAGAGGGGACATATCACCCTCCTCAGGATCTCACTCTTTTCCTTTCTTTTCTTTTTAATTTTTATTTATTTATGATAGTCACAGAGAGAGAGAGAGAGGCAGAGACATAGGCAGAGGGAGAAGCAGGCTCCATGCCCCGGGAGCCCGACGTGGGATTTGATCCCGGGTCTCCAGGATCACGCCCTGGGCCAAAGGCAGGCTCCAAACCACTGCGCCACCCAGGGATCCCACTCTTTTCCTTTCTGATGCAGGCTAGAGCCTGGGTAGGTACCCAGTTTAGTGTGGGGCCCAACACCCCAGAAAAGCTGAGCAGGAACTTTTCCAACCTAGACCTGGGTTTGGTTTTCCAACCTAGGCCCAGGTATTTTTAACTGGGGCTGCTCAGGGCTAAAGAGTTTGGGGACGAGGAATGAGGGAGGTCTTGCTGTTGACTTTGCAGTGACCACTTGGTGTCAATGTTCCTGTTACCTTGAGTATGAGGACACAGGTAGAGTTTGGACCCGAGGAATCTAAGACCATTTCAGGGAAACCCTCAAAATGACGTCCTGTGGACCATAAACGGAGCTGCACAGAGCACCTTGGCTCTGGAATAAGTCTCTATCCCTTGGCTGAACTCACTGAGCACTGGAGTCCATATCTCTCCACGTCCTACTATCTCTCCATGGACACAAACTTCTTTCCTGAATGCTACATGTTCACTTGTAAAAACATGATCACGGGTCTCCACCTGGAAGACCGGTTTTCTGGTGGTTACTTTTTAGTATATATTTATTTTATTAGAGTTTGATTTGCCAACATATAGTATAGCACCTAATGCTCATCCCATCAAGTGCTTCCCTCAGTGCCTATCACCCAGTCACCCCATCCTACCACCCAACCCCCCTTCCACTACCCCCTTTTCATTCCCCTGGGTAGGAGTCTCTCATGCTTTCTCACCCTCTGCGATGTCTCCTACTCAGTTTTTTTTTTCTCTGCGCCTGTGATCCTCATTCCAGTGAGAATCCAGAATCAGATTGGTGCTCCTGACTAAAGACAGGAAGAGCCTGGTTCCAGAATATGCACTGCTTTCACAAGTTCCTGAGGCCACCTGCCTCAAGACAGTAGAAAGGATACCATGAGGCTCAGCTCGCATTACTGTCTGTCTTTATTGATTTTAAAGCTTTCAATGACTTAAGGAAGCCAGATGGAACACAATGTTTGAGATATTGGGACCCAAATAAAAGACAGGACACCTGGAGGAAGTTGCTTTTCCTGAAGGATGTGTCACTTCAGTCCATTCAGGACGGTGATTACAACAAATCTGAACCCAGCAGGAGAAACTGTTACTTATGGAAAGTACCCCATCATACTGTTTATTTCCAGCTTTGGTGTCGCCAACGGTAAACATCCTCTCAAATAAGGTAATGTTTGGCAAGAGACAACCACTCAGCACTCCTTTCACTAGTAAGATTAGGTATTTCATCTCAAATGAACACTGCCTGATTTACATCAGAATTTGTGTGGAAGCAACCAAGAAAGCGACACTCATTCCTCGGTTAAAGATACTCAAGTACAGCTTGACAGCATTAATTTTCACTTCCACTCTGATCATCTGGAAGAGTGTAATGGCCAAAGGATCATAGTGTGCATCTAGAAGGACAAAGAGTACCCATCAGTACGTTTTCATGCCATTCAAGAATAACTCAGGTAGGGGGTGCCTGAGTTGCTCAGGCATTTTCAGCTCAGGTCAGACAGTCTGTGACCTGAAGTCAAGCATAGTCTGTGGCTCTCTACTCAGGCAATGGTGTGTTTCTCTCACACTCTTCTCTCTTTCTATCAAATACATAAATTAGAGCTTGAAGAAAATTAGAGTGATTTGGTACTGCTGTTCATTTTAAATGAAGGTCTACAGAATACGGAAGCATTTGGTTATACAGGATGGGCTGATCTGCACTGTTGTGTCACCTATGGTCTCGGGACTCTAAAATGTGCTGTGTGATGAGGTGTCTTGTGTTGTTTTGTTTTGTTTTGTTTTTTGAAAATGTTTACTGAGTACATCGTGTGGTGCCAGTGGGACATATCTGCTGAAGAATCTACCTCACTTTTTCCCTCTCCTTCTCCCTTTCTCTGTATTTCTAAGTGTCTCTATGTGTCTTTATTTTCTCTGTCTTGATCTCTCTCACAAACACACACACACACACACACACACACACACACACACTCACACACACACTGCGTAGAGTCAACAAGTCACATCCCCCAAGCCTGTTGCTCCACGCAAAGAATACATTGCCTTCCTAGGAGTGTAGAAACATGGACCTATTTTCTCACCTGGAAAATCTGCATATCTCGCACACTCCCAAGCTTTAGGACCATGGAAACTGGGTGTCTACCCAGATTGAGTACAACAAGGCTGTCCCATTTGCCTTACTATTTAGAGATTTTCCCAATCAAGAGACTTGTTCCAGAATACATACCAGTTTGGATGTTTTCTGAGATGCCTGCAGTTACATAAAATAAGATAAAATGGGGGTTAGTTCCTGTGTGTACTTTGTCATTGGTTCACCTAGTAAGTAGTGAACACAAATGGAGCAACAGTAGGGATGTCAAAGGCCCCCAAAGGAAGCACAGATTGCACTAATGTAGAAAGCGTGAGCTTTTCCTGGGGGATATATCTCTCAAGTTGACTGAAACAGAATTCCAAATACAGAATTGAAGGCAGAGAAAGTGCTTCTGAGCAAATTTCCCCTACTGCACATTTAATTTCCCCCCTTTATAACAGCCTACCAAAATGGTCCTTATCCTAAAAATACACTGTTCCTTATCATATGTGTATTCCCTTCAAAAAGTAGAAAACCAATAGAGAAGAATTTCTCATTCAGGCAAAATGGGACAGGCTTATCATACAAGTGAGTGGAGAGTCATTAACTGAGTTTTGGTGGACAATATCCAGCACCACAGCCTTGGCAACATCTAGGAGGACACAGAATAACTATCGGTGCATTGGTGGTGGTGCTCAGATATTTGTGAGATCAGTGCTCATATGGATCCGGGGGAAGACTGGATGGTAATGACTGGGTAATAAGCATAAAAAGAGCTACTGCTAGGCCTTCATCATTGGTGGATGAGGAAAAACCTTCGGCTCAGGCCAAGCTCCCAAGACCTGTGATCCCTCTCCTCTTTGGGCACACTGCTTAGCGATGTTGTGCTTCTACCTTTCCCTCTACCTTCCCCTAGCGTACACTCTCTTGATGTTTATCTCTCTCTCTCAAATAAATAAAAACTTTTAAAAATGCAATGGCAACATCAAGTAACATGAGATAATCAATGTAAAATAGAACTGATGTGCACATCGAATCCAAGATACGTTCCCTTCGCTCATATAGCTTGTTGTGAATCCCAGTTAAATGTTCCTATATTCTTGATGTTTCCCAAAACCATTTTTTGCTTTGTAGATCCACATATGCTGTCAGCTCTTTTGTATGGTTTTGCACTTGATTTAAACCATCTTTGGGTGGGCTTTTCAACCGTCTTCCCGGGGATTGTTCCAATGTTAGGCAATTGTTATCTTCTGTGCTATTGAGTCTATTACTCTATTGTACTTATTCACGAATTTGTTGTTATAAAAATCACCCATTATGGGGAAATCTAACTACTGAATGTATACCATTTACAAATAGCCATAGTTCTGAAAAAGAGCAGAGGGGACAGGCTTCCACATATGCATTTAAAAAGTAACACGGTGAAAGGTACAGCATAGGGAATATGACCAATGGAATGGCAATAATGCTCTATGGGACACATGGTACCTATGGTTGGGGTGAGTGCAGTTTCAAAAACATAAGTGCAAATCATGTGTGGTGCACCTTAAACTAGTGTAACCTTGGGGGTCACCTTGACCCAAATGTAAACGCAGTAATAACGTGGTCACCATAGTTGTTCCTTTGATTGAGCATCTCCATTTGGCTTGGGTCTTGATCCCAGGGTTCTGGGATACATAATATTATGCATATGTCAAAATACACACTAATGCATAACACAGAGCAGTCCTTAATATCAGTGGTCGACAGCAATGCTAATATGTCTACACCGGGTCATTCTATGTGATGAATATTCCACACTGATGTAGGTGAGAATAAAGTGTATGCCCAAGGATAGCATAATAGGAAAAATTTTATATTATATGATGCACTGTGACATCATCCCAACACTAATGTCAGTAATAAGGTCTATTTATTAAAACATAATAAGAGCTTTATGTGTTAATATTTAACACGGACTAATATATACAAATGTTAGCTTCTCAACAGCTACCATTTAATCTGACCAAATTAGAGTTCTCAATGCGTTTTACTATTTTGGTGATAAACTAATGCAAGACCATTTAAGTTAAGATTGTCACATATGGCTTAGTATATATGCCTTAGTGTATTTGTCATTAGTATTGCACCCTGAGCAAAGTTGAATAATGATTTATTTCAGATTATAAAAGAGAAAGTCTAAGGAGCAAAGTGGTAGAGGGAAAGGAAGAGAGAATACCAAGCAGGCTCCATGCTGAAAATGGGTGAATCAAATGACCTCGATTGAGGACATGACCAGAGCTGAAACCTGAAGGCAGAAACCTAGATGACAGAAACACCCAGTAGCCCCTAGAGCAATATTTCTCGAATCAATTTAATGAATGATTTTTTATTGTACCTTCCATTGACTCCTTTGATGGGTGAATTTTTCTGTTTCTGCAAATTTGAATGTTTTCGTCCACTTTTCAGGCCAGGTGTACCCATTTGACTTCATAAATAGTTTTTGTTTTGGGTTTTTAATTGTACATCATGGGAAATGGATGAGCATAGAAAGTCTGTTGACATCTTTATGTTAGAAGACAATCCAAAATGATTGATAACATTATCAGAGTTGATACTTTTTTTTTAATGAAAGTCACAGAGAGAGGGGGGGGTGCAGGGACATAGGCAGAGGGAGAAGCAGGCTCTATACACCGGGAGCCCGACGTGGGATTCAATCGCGGGTCTCCAGGATCGTGCCCTGGGCCAAAGGCAGGCGCCAAACCGCTGCGCCACCCAGGGATCCCCAGAGTTGATACTTTTGATCACATTACACATCATTACCTTGAAGAGTCACCTGACTCAGAGTGCGCTGTACAAAGGCCTTGGAGTAGCAGTATTCTTAGGTAGCCACCCAAGAATATAAACTGATAAAGTCATGATTAAAAACATTGAGAGTCGCCCCCAATATTTAAAAAGATATGTCATATAATCTAGCAATCTAAGTTTTGGGAAATAGGTCTGAAAGAGTTGAAATCTAAATTTCACAGAGATTTCTGCGCATGTTCTGCAGCACCATTCACAACACCCAAGAAAAAAGAAATGACCTCATGACCATTGATAAAGAAAAGGATTAAAAAATTAGTCAATCTCTACAATGAAATATTATCCCACGTTAAGTGGAAGGAAATCTCAACAATTGTGATGACATGCATGGCTATGAAGTCCATTATGTTTAGAGAAATAAGCAGAGAGTGTAAGACAAATACTGCATGATGGCATTTATATGGGGAACCTAGAATAGTCAATACATAGCATCAGAGAGTAGAATAGGAGCTAGAAGGAGGGAAAGGGAGAAAATGTTGCAGGTAGTGTACCAAGCTTCAATGATACGAATTCAATATGTTCTTGACTTCTATCTGCAACCAACTACCTGTGATAAACAACGCTGTATTTATTATACGCTGGAAAATCATGAAAAGATGAGGTGATATCAAATGAACTTGCTGTCATAAAAGGACAAGAAAATCGCTAGCAGACACTGTGTGGGGACATACCTTTCTTTAGGGGAGACAATACAGAAATACAGAACAACACAGTCATTGAGAGCTGAAAGCATGGTGTTGATGACTTGCCAAGAGTTACAATATGATGAGAAAGCGGTCCAGGGCAGAACTGGAGATGGGTACCTGTGGACTGAGGACCCTGAATACCTGAGACCTTCCAAGGGTGGCGGAGATCATGATCTGCACCCCTGAACCAAGGACTGCTTCAGTCTCTTTCTCAAATCCTCCTGCCCTTTTTTCCCTGTGCAAGACATTTCATATCCTGGAGGACTGTCTGAGCCATGAGTTAGGATGTAAACCTTACTTACCTTACAGTCATCTACCTCCTGGTTTCAATCCCTGACCCAAAGCAGTTGCCCCCAAGACAAACTCTGGAATAGCAACTGCATCCCAACTGTGTTCATCCTCCCCCAGTGTTCATACTGCCATCTGTCTGGCAATCTGAGGTTTGGCAAATAGGTCGCAAAGAATTGAACATGGAGCCCTCCTGGGCACTAGAGTACCATCCTCAATTAAAATTGATCAGTGGGGCAGCCCTTGGTTGGGGGTGCAGAGCATGATATCCTAGACAGGTCTCACTTGTCTCATATTCCCTATGCTGTACCTTTCACGTGTTACTTTTTATATGCATATGTGGAAACCTGTCCCCTCTACTCTTTTTCAGAACTATGGCTATTTGTAAATGGTATATATTCAGTATTTAAATGTCTCCCATACTGGTGATTTTTACAATAGATTCATGAATAAATACAACAGAGAAATAGACTAAATAGGACAGAAGATAACAACTGCCTAATTTTGAAAAAACCCACCCAAATATGTTTGAAATCAAGTGCAAAGCTGTACAAAAGAGATGACAGCATATGTGGATCTACAGAGGCAGAAATGGTCTTGGAAGAAGTCAAGAAGTTACGAACATTTAGCTGGGATTCACAACAACTCTATGAGCTAAGGGAACTTATCTTTGGATTCGATATGCAGATCAGTTCTATTTTACTATGATTATTTCATGTTACTTAATGTTGCCATTGTCTTTTTAAAAAGATTTTGTTTATTTGAGAGAGAGAGAGAGAAAGACAGACAGCAAGAGAATATGCCATGGGATGGCAGAAGGAAAGAGAGAAGCACAACCCACTGAGCATGGTGCACCAAAAGGAGACACATCCCAGGCACTGGGACTTTGGCCTGACCTGAAGGCTTTTCCTCATCTACCAATGAGGATGACCTAGCAGTAGCTCTTTTGTGCTTATTACCCAGACATTACCATCTAGTCTTCCCCCGGATCCATTTAAACACTGATCTCACTAATACTGAGCACAATCACCAAAGCACTGATATTCTGTTTCCTACTAGATGTTGCCAAGGCTGTGGTGCCACATTTTGTCCACCAAAACTCAGCAAATGACTCTCCACGCACTTCTATGATAAGCCTGCCCCATTTTTCCTGAATGAGAAATGTTGCGCTCTTGGTTTTCCACTTTTTGAAGTGAATACACATATGATAAGAAACAGTGTATTTTTTTAGAGTATGGACCACTTTGTTGGGGTGTTGTAAGGGGAGGATGTTAAGTGTGCAGTAGGAGACATTTGCTCAGAAGCACTTTCTCCACCTTGAATTCTGTATTTGGAATTCTGCTTCAGTCAACTTGAGAGATCTGTCCCCCCGGAAAGCTCATGCTTTCTCTATGGGTGCAATCTGTGCGTCCTTTTGGGGGTCTTTGACACTACATTTATTGCTCATTTGGTGTTCACTACTTACCAGGGGAACCAATGACAAAGTACACCCATGAACTGACACCCATCTTATCCTCTTTTGTGTAACTCCAGCTCATATCAGAAAACATCCAAACTGGTATGTATTCTGGAACCAGTCTCTTGCTTGGGAAATTCTCTAAATAGTAAGGCAGATGGAGCAGGCTTGCTGTACTCAGTCTGGGTAGAGACCCAGTTTTCATAGTCCTGATTCTTGGGAGTGTGTGAGATAGGCAGCTTTTCCAGGTGAGAAAATGGTCCATGTTTCCACACTCCTAGGAAGCCAATGTATTCTCTGTGTGTGGAGTGGGTATGAGTGCAACAGGCTTGGGGAAGGTGACTTGTTGACTCTATGCAGTGTGTGAGAGTGTGTGTCTGAGTGTGTGTGAGAGAAAGGCAGAGGAGATCGAGGCAGAGAGCGAAAATCAAGACACATAAAGACAGAGAAATACAGGGAAAGGGAGAAGGAGAGAGAAAAAGAGAGGTAGATTCTCCAGCAGTTATGTCCCACTGACACCACACGATGGACTAATATTCCAGAAAAACAAAACAAAACTAAAACCTAATTACACAGCATATTTTAGAATCCTGAGACCATGGGTGACCAAACAGTGCAGATCAGCCCATGCTTCATGACAAAATGCCCACGTATTCTGTATGCCTCCATTTAAAATGAGCAGCAGTCCCCAAATCAGCCTCTAATTTTCTTCAAGCTCTAATTTATATATTTGATAGAAAGAGAGAAGAAGATGGTGAGAGGTGCAGAGGGAGAGAGAAACACACCATTTCCTGAGCAGGGAGCCACACACTAGGTTTGATTGCAGGTCACAGACCGCCTGAGCAACTTACGCACCCCTACTTGAGTTATTCTTGAGTGGCATGAAAAATGTGCTGATGGTTACTGTGTGTCCTTTTAGATGCACCATATGACCCTTTTTTCATTAAATTCTTCCATGATCAGTGTGGAATTGAAAATTAATGTTGTCAAGCTGTGCGTATCTTTTTTTTTTTTTAATTATGATAGTCACAGAGAGAGAGAGAGAGAGAGAGGTAGAGACTCAGGCAGAGGGAGAAGCAGGCTCCATGCACCGGGAGCCCGATGTGGGATTCGATCCCGGGTCTCCAGGATCGCGCCCTGGGCCAAAGGCAGGCGCCAAACCGCTGCGCCACCCAGGGATCCCCTGTGCGTATCTTTAACCAAGGAAAGAATGTCGCTTTACTGGTTGCTTTTCCACACAAATTCTGATGTAAACCAGAGATGTTCATTTGAAATGAAATACATAATCTTCCTGGTGGGAAGAGTGCTCAGTGGTTGCCTCTTCCCAAGCATTATTTTCTTTAATTTTATAAATTTCTTTTTTAAAGGTGTTCAATTTGCCAACATACAGAATAACACCCAGTGCTCATTCAATCAAGTGCCCACTTCAGTGCCCACACCCAGTCACCCCCACCGCCCGCTCACCACCCTTTCCACCACTTCCTAGAGTTAGGAGTCTTTTATGTTCTGTCTCCCTTTCTGATATTTCCCACTCATTTTTCTCCTTTCCCCTTTATTCAATTTCACTATTTTTTTATGTTCCCCAAATGACTGAGACAATAAATGTTTCTCCTTCTCCGATTGACATATTTCACTCAGAATAATATCATCCAGTTCCATCCATGTTGAAGCAAATGGTGGGTATTTGTCGTTTCTTTTTTTTTAAATAAATTAATTTTTTATTGGTGTTCAATTTATCAACATACAGAATAACACCCAGTGCTCATCCTGTCAAGTGTCCCCCTCAGTGCCTGTCACCCACTCACCCCCACCCCCAGTCCTCCTCCCCTTCCACCACCCCTAGTTCGTTTCCCAGAGTTAGGAGTCTTTATGTTCTGTCTCCCTTTCTGATATTTCCCACTCATTTTTACTCCTTTCCCCTTTATTCCCTTTCACTATTATTTATATTCCCCAAATGAATGAGAATATACACTTTTTGTCCTTCTCCAATTGACTTACTTCACTCAGCATGATACCCTCCAGTTCCATCCATGTCGAAGCAAATGGTGGGTATTTGTCATTTCTAATGGCTGAGTAATATTCCATTGTATACATAGAGCACATCTTCTTTATCCAATCATTTTTCGATGGACATTGAGGCCCCTTCCACAGTTTGGCTATTGTGGACATTGTTGCTAGAAACATCGGGGTGCAGGTGTCCTGCGTTTCATTGTATCTGTATCTTTGGGGTAAATCCCCAACAGGGCAATTGCTGGGTCATAGGGAAGATCTGTATTTTTTAAATTTTTATTTATTTGTGATAGTCACAGAGAGAGAGAGAGAGAATGAGGCAGAGACACAGGCAGAGGGAGAAGCAGGCTCCATGCACCGGGAGCCCGACGTGGGATTCGATCCCGGGTCTCCAGGATTGCGCCCCGGGCCAAAGGCAGGCGCCAAACCGCTGTGCCACGCAGGGATCCCGGGAAGATCTATTTTTAACTCATTGAGGAACCTCCACACAGTTTTCCAGAGTGGCTGCACGAGTTCACATTTCCACCAACAATGCAGGAGGGTCTCCTTTGTCCACATCCTCTTCAGCATTTGCGGTTTCCTGCTTTGTCAAGTTTCCCCATTCTCAGTGGTGTGAGGTGGTATGTCATTGAGGTTTTGATTTGTATTTCCCTGATGGCCAGTGATACGGAGCATTTTCTCACCTGCCTGTTGGCCATGTCTATGTCTTCCTCTGTGAGATTTCTGTTCGTGTCTTTTGCGCATTTCAAGATTCTTGCTTGGTTCTTTGCTGTTGAGTTTACTAAGTTCTTTATAGATCTTTGAAACTAGCCCTTTATCTGATACATCATTTGCAAATATCTTCTCCCATTCTGTAGGTTGTCTTTTGATTTCCTTGGTATTTTTGCTTTGCAAAAGCTTCTTATATTGATGAGGTCCCAATTCATTTTTGTTTTTGTTTCTCTTGCCTTCACGGATGAAACTTGTAAGAAGTTACTGTGGCCGAGTTCAAAAAGGGTGTTGCCTGTGTTCTGCTCTAGGATTTTGATGGAATCTTGTCCCACACTTAGATCTTTCATCCATTTTGAGTTTATCTTTGTGTATGGTGCAAGAGAGTGGTCTAGTTTCATTCTTCTGCATGTGGATGTCCAATTTTCCCAGCACCATTTATTGAAGAGTCTGTCTTTTTTCCAGTGGGTAGTCTTTCCTTCTTTATCGAATATTAGTTGACCATAAAGTTGAGGGTCCACTTCTGGGTTCTCTATTCTGTTCCATTGATCTATGTGTCTGTTTTTGTGCCAGTAGCACGCTGCCTTGATGACCACAGCTTTGTAGTACAACCAGAAATGTGACATTATGATGCGCCAGCTATGGTTTTCTTTTTTAAAATTCCCCTAGCTCTTCGGGGTCTTTTTTTTTTCCATACAAATCTTAAAATAATTTGTTCTAACTCTCTGAAGAAAGTCAATGTTATTTTGATAGGGATTGCATTAAACGTGTAAATTGCCCTGGGTAACATTGACATTTTCACAATATTAATTCTGCCAATCCATGAGCATGGAATACTTTTCCATATCTTTGTGTTTCCGTCAAGTTCTTTCAGAAGTTTTCATACGTGTTAGGTTATAGATCCTTTACCTCTTTGGGTAGGTTTCTTCCTATATAACTTGTGTTTTTAGGTGCAATTATCAATGAGATTGACTCCTTAATTTCTCTTTCTTCAGTCTCATTTTTAGTGTATAGAAATGCCACTGACTTCTTGGTATTGATTTTTGTATCTTGCCACATTACCAAATTTCTGTAGGAGTCCTAGCTATCTTGGGTTTGAGCCTTTTGAGTTTTCTATGTAGAGTATCATGTCATTGGCAAACAAGGAGAATTTGACTTTTCTTTGCCATTTTGAATGCCTTTATTGTCTTTATGTAGTGTGATTGCTGAGGCAAGGACTTCCACCACTATGTTGAATAGAGTGGACATCCCTGTGTTGTTCCTGATCTTAGGATCTTAGCATCTCAATGCTTCCCCATTGAAAATTATATTTGCTGTGGGCTTTTCGTAGATGGCTTTTAAGATTTTGAGGAATATTCTCTCTATCCCTACATTCTGAAGAGTTTTGATCAGGAATGGATGCTGTATTTTATCAAGTGCTTTCTCTGCGTTTAATGAGAGGATCATATGGTTCTTGGTTTTTCTCTTGTTGATATGATTAATCACATTGATTTTTTTATGAGTATTGAAGCAGCCTTGTATCCCCCCGGATAAATCTTACTTGGTCATGGTGAATAATTTTCTTAATGTACTATTGGATCCTATTGGCTAGTATCTTGTTGAGAATTTTTGCATCCACGTTCATCAGGGATATTGGTCTCTAATTCTCCTTTTTGATGGAGTGTTTGTCTGGTATTGGAATTTTTTTAATCTTTTATTTTTAATTTTTATTTATTTATGATAGTCACAGAGAGAGAGAGAGAGGCAGAGACACAGGCAGAGGGAGAAACAGGCTCCATGCACCGGGAGGCCGATGTGGGATTCAATCCCGGGTCTCCAGGATCACGCCCTGGGCCAAAGGCAGGCGCCAAACCGCTGTGCCACCCAGGGATCCCTGGTATTGGAATTAAGGTGATGCTGGCCATTGGTCTGTTCAGTCTGGGGAGGAGTATCCTTGCTGTCTTGTACCCTCCTGGCATATACCTGTCCTGAGGGTTGCGCCGGGTCTTGAGCTGTGTCCCCAGCGCCCTTGCTCCTGGGGATGTGCTGTTGGATTTTTGTCCTGACCCCACAGCGCCTTCCATGCGGAGCCTCTCCCAGAGTCTCCCCCTAAGTGCTTCCTGGCCCAGGGAGCTCCCTCCACACGGAGCCTCTTCCTCTGCCAGAGCTGCTTCTGAGGTGCTCCTGGTGTCACGCAGACCCTCCGCATGGAACCTCCACCCACGCCATTTCCGAGCTGCTACCCTGTCCAGCCATGCACACACTGCAGCTCTTTAGGGAACTCAGCCGCTGGGTGTGGCACATTCTCCCCGGGTTGCAGGTGCTCTGTTAGTGTCTCAGGGAGCCTGAGGGCATCCTGCCCCTCCTGGGATCCCGCTCTAACTCCCTGCGAGCTCCTTTACCACCAGGAATATTGGTGAAACTCCTGCTCCTCCTGGTGGAACCCTCTTGTCCTGGGGACACTTATCCTGGCCTTAGCTTGGCTCCTTGTGGGGCCCTTCCCCCTTGGATGCCTTTCATTTCTTTATTCTTTTCCCCCCATATTCCTACCTTGATAGAAGCATGAACTCCTCTCACTGTAGCTCTCCAGATGTTCTCTTTAAATCTCAGACTGAATTCATAGATTTTTGGGATGTTTTGAAGGTGGGACACTACTCTTCCGCCATCTTGCCCCACCCCTCAATCAGGTTTTTTTAAAAATATTTTATTTATTTATTCATGAGAGACACAAAGAGGCCAAGACATAGGCAAAGCCTGAAGCAGGTTCCCTGTGGGCAGCCTGATGTGGAACTCGATCACAGGCCCACGAGACCATGTTCTGAGCCAAAGCCAGATGCTCAACTATGAGCCACCTAGGTGACACCGGTATTATGATTTGATGAAAATATTCCATCTGGGAGAGATTTAAATACTGGAACTATACCATTTGCCATTAGTAATAGCTGCAAAAAAGAGTGGGAGGCACAGGCTTTCCATTTTCCATTAAAGAAGTCACAGAGTTCAAAGTACTGCATAGGGAATATGATCAATGGAATTGTAATAGTGTTCTATGACACATGGTATCTACCCTTGTGGTGTGCACAGTAGTAACCTGTAAAAGTATCGAATCCCTATGTGGTATACCTTAAACTAATCTAACCTTTGGGCCATCTCAATTTCATTAAAAAAAAAACAATAATAATGTGGGTACCAGGCTGGTTCCTTTGGTTGGGTGTCCACTTTGGGCTCATATCATGATCCCAGGGTCATTCGATACATAATATTATGCATTTGTCAAAACACACATGAATCCATAACATGGAGCAGTCCTTAAAATATGTGATCAACTTCAATGATAATAATGTCTCTACATTGGTTTGTTCTTTGGGATAAAATTTCCACATTAAATAGGCACGTATGATCGTGGGAATTGTGTGTCAAGGAATAGGATGACATAGAAGTTTTTAAATTATATGCTCCATTATGACATCAATTTAACCTTAGTCTCAGTAATAATGTCTGTTTTTTAAAAAACATAATCAGAGATTTTATGTTGTTAATTTTGGACACAGACTAGTGTCAAAATATTAGCTTCACAACACCTACTTTTAATCTGACCATATTTGAGTGGTAAAAGAAGTTTTAATATTTTGGGTATAAACTAATGACTGACCATTTAAATTACAAATTTCACATATGAAACATAAATAATATGACAGTATTTTTTGTCTTCATTATGGTATTTTCAGCACAGTAGAAGAGTTCTTCTTTCTTCTTTTCTTCTTCTTCTTCTTCTTCTTCTTCTTCTTCTTCTTCTTCTTCTTCTCTTCTTCTTTTCTTGTAAAGAGAGCAAAAGAGAAAGTGTAAAGAGGAAAGGGATAGAGGAAAAGAGAGAATATTAATGAGGCTCCACCCTCAGCATGTAGCCCAAACTAGGATAATCTGATGCTCTGAGTTCATGACCTGAGATGAATCCAGGAGACAGACACATACCTGAATGAAACAACTTGTTGCCTCTGGAATACGTTTTTTGAATCAACTTAAGGAATGAATATCCTAGTTACTTTCAATTGACTCGTTCACGGGTTGTATTTTGTTTTTTCCCCAAGCATGAAGTACTTTGGTCCAGATTTGTATCCACAGAGATCCACTGAGGCTCATAAACATTTGTTGCCTAAGCCTTTTGATTGTAGACCATGGGAAACTCGTTACCATAGAAAGAGTTGTGGACATCTTGGTGTCAGAAGACCAAGAGGAAATTTTAAAACTTGACACGCACTATCCAGGTTGAAAATTCCCTGGATAGACTCAGGAATATGATGAAGAAACAAAGTAGACAGTGGACATGAAAACAGATCAGGAGATATTGTATTATCACAAGAGGAATGGGAAAACAAAAGATGAGCAAAATTGATACCGATTTGAACATGCATGCCTAGGATCCATTAAAAGTTCTAAGTTCCACAGGATGGAGTTCCCATAGGAACAAGCAGTTGGTGTAAAAGAAAGGATGAGGCAAAATGGCTGAAAATTTCACAATTATGTGCCAGCAGATGGGGAGGCAGTCTCTGGGATGAGGCCATTTAACCACAATCCAATGCACCTTTTCCTCATCTCCTTTCTGTGGGGGAGTCTCTAAACTTATACATTATGTTTGGTAACAGTAATACTTCAAAACATTGTTCCTGATCCTCCACATGTGAGACTCTGTACACTGGAGACCACACTGATCCCAGAATCCTTGCTTCATCATTTCCTTCAGGATGAAAGGGAGAGTTCCCCACTGGTAATTCCCTTATTCTCCTCCTCTTGTTCCCAAACCTTTTTGATTAAAGGATGATCCTGAGAAAGAATCGTCTTCCTTAGCCAGAGGGTAGTGGCCCAAGCAGCCCCAGGTGCAGCTGCATTCCATGCCCATCTCTGGAGGGATTCAAAGAGGAGGAAGGCTATCTAGACAGAGTTGGTGCAATATCCATCCATATTTCACCAACTCATTTCTAATATTTTGCTTTAGAAAATGCTGTCAAAACTCGGAAATGGCTTCCCTTGAGGAAAGGCTGCCTCCTATTACCAAGCCAGTCGTGGTTTCTGGTCGATGGCACAAGAAACACTCTGTCAGATGAAAAGAAGCACAAGGCCTTGTCCATGGTCTGAGTGTCAGGGTAGGCAGTTCCCACCTAGGTGGGCAGATGGAAGGTGGTATGTTGCAAGGCCCAGAGACACTCAGTATGTAATAACAGGATAGCCATTCACGTCCTGGAAGACATACAATTTGAATTGAATTCTTGGCTTATTGTGGAGACCATTACATGGAAACAATTCAGGATAGTTGTTTTAGATGAATTAATAATACCAATTAATTGTCTCAATCATGATTTGAGGATCCTTTTGCAATTTGACTCCTACATGAAACACATACTTTTGAAATTGAACTGTATTAAGCTACAGATGTTGATATTTCCCCCATGGAGAAAGAAATGGTTTGCTTCATTGAAAACAGCAATTATTTTCCTCAGAATCATATTTCTTGTCACTAGAGATCCTTAATATCTATATCCTAGTTACTCAGTCATGCTTTTTGGGGACCTAGACTGCATGTGATTGTTAAAATGAGTGATACCAAGAACAAGGGTTCTAGTGTCCAGAGAGAGATGCCTGTGGATTCCATGGATAACCAAGGAGTACAGGGCTGTGGGCTGAACCTTAAGAGGAAAAAGGAACAGAGAGGCAAATTATGGCAAAGAGAGAAAGCAGGCAACATGAGGGTAAATGGTGAACAATACCAAGGTTTTAAGGTCAGGACAAGAGTATAATATCTTCAATCAAGGCCATCCATGGTGGTCTGTACAATAATACAGACACTTGTCTGAGAGAGGGTAGATTCTGTTGAGACTAACATAATCAAATGTCCCCATATAGTGGGTCAAGTGATGTTTTGGTTTGTTTCCAGTGCATAGAAGAGTTACATTTGCGCTACACTGTATCCTTTTAAGTATGTAGTAGCTTTACAGCCTGCTTTCTAGACCGACTTAAGTGTAGCCTTTCGTGATCCTCCCTGGGCTGGGAACCCTAGAGTCCTGTCTGACGCTGCTCATGTATCCACAAGCTCTCTCACTCATGTTCCCACAGAGCTGGTTTCCTAGGATCTCACATTGATGACAGGCCCTGAGCCAAAGGACCAGGTTCTCTTCTTCAGTGTGATTCTGCTATACTAGTTACTGAGTGATAGGTCTGTTCCCAATGTCAGGTCATGGCCCCATGCGGGGGTCTTCCCTCCGGAGTGATAGGGGTCTCTCCAATACTTTCAATGCTGGGTTGAAAGGCTGGCAGCCTTCTCAAAGGGAGGAGAAAAGCCTATACATTTCTCTCACTTCACCTATAAACTGGGGACTTTAAACAGATAGATTACTTCTAATGTCGTATTCACCTCTCTACATGGCCAGAGTTGTCATAAGGAGGAAGGGGTGGATGAAGCTCCCTGTCTCTCAAGATGCTGAGGTCAAGGAAGGGACAGGCTGTTGACAGGTAGTGCAGAGTTGTTTTCATTCTCGAAGGAGTCTTGCAAACCATGAAGGTGCCCCTGGATTTGGCAGGATTCATTCATTTAATAGATTGATTGGTAATAGAGTGTGGCAACATACCTATGACCACTTCTCTTCTTTTTTTGATATTGGAGAGAAACATCAATGTGTTCATCAACCAAGAGAAGAGAAATGGGCAGGTATCAGATGACAGGAATGTGTTAGTGGAAGGGTGGTTTCAGAAGGCAGGCAGTCAATATTCCCAACATAGTGTCATGGGGACAGTAATAGTTTCTTGGAGGGACAGCACTGTCTTAGTGCTTACGACACTGCTTGCCTCAGTTATGAAATCTGAGGGGGAAAATAATCCTGAGATATGGATCTTCTCCTCCCTCTCCAGGAAGAACATATCCTGGTTGCTGGACAAATGCAGTCCTGAGGACAAAGTGGTGCTCCAGGATGAGGAACACAACCCCAGAACAGTGACCCAAGTTCTCTACCTGTGACTCTATTCTCTCCTTATCAAGGCCATTCTGTCTCTGTCACTGCCCCAAAGTAAATAGAAACCTGACTTCCAAATCCTAAGGATTGGGACACAGGCCACAGCCACCTGCATGACACTTACATCTGGCTTCTATCACCTCCCTTTTCTATTTCTTGCTTAACCATAAGTTCCACCTGTGCCTCTACACCATCCTACAGTAGGATGATTATAATTCTGGGGACACCTGAGTGGCTCAGCAATAGAGCATCTGCTTTCTTCTCAGGGTACGATCCTAGGACCCTTGATCAACTCCTACATTGGGATCTTTACACGAAGCATGCTTCTCCATCTGCCTGTGTCTCTGTCTCTGTCTCTCTCTCTCTCTCTCTCTCTGTGTGTGTGTGTCTCTCATGGATGAATATCATTCTGGAGAACACAGTCTCAGCCTGATGCTTTGCACCTGGCATCTCCAGTTTCTATAGTATATCTTATGCTGATCACATCACCTAATCTACTGTCACCCTCATTTCTGACCTGGGTTTGGACGACTGAATGTCACTGATAACCCATGAGTGATGTGCAGGGAGCAGAGTTCAGGGTCTTATTGCAGGGCTTCCCTTTTCATGGTTTGGGTTCTTTTTTTAAAGATTTATTTATTTTTGATAGACAGAGAGAGAGGGAGAGGCAGAGACGCAGGAGGAGGGAGAAGCAGGCTCCATGCCAGAAGCCTGACGTGGGACTCGATCTCAGGACTCCAGGATCGCACCCTGGATCAAAGGCAGGTGCTGAGCCGCCGAGCCACCCAGGGATCCCGGGTTTGGGTTCTTTTATCTGCTGGTGGTTTGTTGCCAAGTGAGAACAATCAGGGACTAACTCAGGGACAAATCATGTGATTATGACAAGGGTTATTGGTTAGCTCCCTGGGCTGCTTACCCAAGATACTGTTCTGACATCCTGTAAGTAGTAAAACCTAGAGAATTGGTTGGTTTCCTTAGTGGGTTTCTGATGAGTACATGGCAGTGTTCAAATTTATCTGTGGTCATGTCATTGCCCACTTGTGCTTCTACTCGCAGTCCCCCATTTTAGTCCTTATCTCACTTGGGAGAGGTTGATCCACTCAGAGAAAACAGAGATCCTACATGTGCTACTGCATATGGTCTAGTCATCTTCATATTAAGTTGAATTGGAAGATCTTCTTGACCATTCATGAAGCTCCAGATAGAATTCAATGGACCAGGGCTATGACCACTATGAAAGCAATCAAACGAACAAAGAACAAATTAAGAGTCCATAAAAATTGTCTTATAACCAAGACCCCCATTTGCCCAACCCAGACCAAGAGAACAAATCCTTGAAGCCATGAAAATCAACCGGAAAGGCAGGCAGATTCTTCCCTAAGGACCTCACATCTTTTTCGGCCTATGCAACTATATTGGTCCAAGTACAGAAGTTGTTAACAATGACACAGATGCCCCCACACCCAGCCAATAAGAAATCTAGGGCAATGTGGTCGTCCATCACTGTTCATCGCAATAGGGTTTGACTGCTCCATATTTCATCTGGGTCATACATTTTTTTTGGTTCATATATTTTATGATCAGTAACACTTGCCAAAATTAGAGATCACTGTTTTCCAGCTTCCTGATTTGTGCAATATCCACCCATGACAAGAGTTTTCTAATATTTGGCCTGAATAGTAATTTCTCCAAGTAACTTGCCTGAGCAAACCCAAGTGATCTTAACTGGGAACTCACATGTAAGTTGGAAATTTCAGCCTTGGTGATTCATATCATTGGATGAAATCCACATTTCCCAGAGTGATTTACCAAGAACTTCAGTGGTGTATGGCATATGCATCAGTCAGAAAGGGAGAATTATGGCCTCTTTTTTGCTATGTCCCAACATAACAATGATCATTATTAGTATAGCAATGTAATAAGAAGAAAAGGGGGGGAAATTCTGGTCATTCTGGTCAAAAGGGGGGTCATTCTGGGTGAAGGGCCACAAGTGTTCTGTGGAAATTGAAAATAATTGTTTTAACTGAGCTAATAGAAAATGGAAATGAATTGGATGGGAATATTGGCCCATTATCTTGGAAGGAAGCTGCCCACTATCTATCATCATTTGCCTGTTCTGAGTCTTGGGTCAAGACTTGCTTTTCCAATGACTGCTTCCAGAAGGTATCTGAGGAGCCAGTTTGAGTAGCTTTCTTAGTTTGTCCAATTCTGAATCTTCTCTAAAATTAGTTAATGTTTGAACCTCCTAGATTTTTATTGCTCACTTTTTTAACAGTTTTTTTTAATTTTATTTTTATTTATTTATGATAGGCACACAATGAGAGAGAGAGAGAGAGAGAGAGAGAGGCAGAGACATAGGCAGAGGGAGAAGCAGGCTCCATGCACCGGGAGCCTGATGTGGGATTCGATCCCGGGTCTCCAGGATCGCGCCCTGGGCCAAAGGCGGGCGCCAAACCGCTGCGCCACCCAGGGATCCCTCACTTTTTTTTTTTTTAACATAGACTTGCAAAGTTCCCTTTCAGTGGTATATCAGGGCAGTTTTTTCACATTTGTCTCTTCCTTCAGAAACATCTCCAATTGAAGAGCAGGAAAAGGCTTCCAGGAAAATTTGAGGAACATTTGTCTTATCTTAGAGGTGAAAAACTTGGGTAATATCCTAAGAGTTCTTTAGGATGTTACCATCTCTGCATGTAGAAAGCTTGTGCCCTCCAGTTCTAGCAGAATTGAAATTTCATTTGAACTCTATATTATTTCTTGTGAAGATTGGGAGAAAACACATGGTGGATTGATTTCACATTCTACAGCTTTCTTTTTTTAATGTCATATATTTGGAATCATGAACCATATTGCTTTTTCAGACTCACTTCTTTCATTTTGATGCATACACATACGATACATTGAGGATTTTTTGATAGTTTGAAAGCTCTATTATTTATTTCATTCTTGTTTTATTATTTTCTTCTTGTGAGAGGGAAAGAATGTAAGTCTGGATGGGGTTATAGGTAGATGATGAGGAAGGGAATCATAAGCAGGATCCCTCCTCAACATTGACTCTGAGGAAAGGCTTTAACCCAGGAGCTTGAGATCATGACCTAAGCCAAAAAAAAAGGGCCTGGCCATTCCATTTATTGCAGACCATTAATTTATTGCAGAAAAGGGGATCTTGTTGGTGTCTTTCCAGATCTGTCCAATCAGCTTTGCCATTCAAAATGGGTCATCTGTGGGACCAAACCATGTGTGTGTATAAGATGACATTGGTCAGATAATACCAGGTCATATATACACCTCAAAGGATTCTAAATAGAATAGGAATTTCTCCTGGCTCTCCTTGGGTTACTAAAACCTGTAAATATATCTCTTCATTAACCTCAAGTTCAAGGTTTCAAATATATGTTCTTTCCTGGACACCTGGCTATGGGAGAGGTCTATTAATAGAGGCAAGAGGCACTTTGGTGTTTTAGATGAATTGACGGAGAAAATGAGGTATCCGGAGATGGGGAGGAGTGGGAAGGAGGTGCAGGAGGGAGAGACACCAGGACAATAAAAATAGATGAGACAGACAAACAGCTGGAGGAAGGAGACAGGGAGAACTTACTAAAGAGGGGCCACTAGTTTATTCTTGCCTAGCGTTGTCAAATTATACTTCAGCTTTGGCCAAAAAAAAAAAGCTTAATGAAACAAATTTTGATATTGAATTTGTTTGTGAGGTCTCAGTGTATCAAACAAAAGAGCAGCCTTTAATCTTCCTTCTTTTCTAAAATATTTCTTTCTTTTTCTTTATTATTAATTAATTTCTTTTTTATATATAATTTTTTAACCTTTATTTATTTTATTTTTATTTATTTATTTATTTATGAGAGAGAGAGAGAGAGAGAGAGGCAGAGACACAGGCAAAGGGAGAAGCAGGCTCCATGCACCAGGAGCCCGATGTGGGATTCGATCCCGGGTCTCCAGGATTGTGCCCTGGGGCAAAGGTAGGCACCAAACTGTTGCGCCACCCAGGGATCCCAATTAATTAATTTCTTTGATTGTTTCTTTATTTAATTACTTATTGAAAGCACATATTATTTTTTATTCTTTGTTTTATAAATTTATTTTATTGGTGTACAATTTGACAACATATAGAATAACACCCTGTCCTCATCACATCACGTACCCCACTTAGTGCCCATCACCAGTCACCAAAACCCCCACAAACTTCCTTTTCTACCACCAATGTTTGTTTCCCAGAGTTAGGAGTCTCTCATGTTCTGTCTGCCTTTCTGATTTTTCCCACTCATTTTTTACCTTTTCCCTTTATCCCCATTCACTAATTTTTATATTCCTCAAGTGAATGAGACCATATAATGCTTGTCCTTCTATGATTGACATATTTCACTCAGCATAATACCCTCCAGTTCCATCGAAGTCAAAGCAAATGGTGAGTATTTCTCGTTTCTAATGGCTGAGTAATATAACATTGTATGCATAGACCACATCTTTATCCATTCATCTTTTGATGGACAGCGAGGCTCCTTCCACAGTTTGGCTATTGTGGACATTGCTGCTAGAAACATTGAGGAGCAGATGTCCTGACATTTCACTGCCTCTGTATATTTGGGGTAAATCCCCAGAAGTGCAATTGCTGGATCATAGGGCAGATCTATTTTTAACCCTTTGGGGAACCTCCACACAGTTTTCCAAAGTAGATACACCAGTTCACATTCCCAACACTGCAAGAGTTTCCCCTTTCTTCACATCCTTTCCAAAATTTGTTGTTTCCTGCCTTGTTAATTTTCACCATGCTCATTGGTGTGAGGTGATATCTCACTGTGGCTTTGATTTGTATTTCCCTGATGGCAAGTGATGCGGAACATATTCTCATGTGCTTGTTGGCCATGTCTATGTCTTCCTCTGTGAGATATCTGTTCATGTCTTTTGCCCATCCATGATTGGATTGTTTTATTCCTTGCTGTTGAGTTTAATAAGATCTTTATACATGTTGGATACTAGCCCTTTATCTAATATGTCATTTGCAAATATCTTCTCCCATTCTGTAGGTTGTCTTTTAGATTTGTGGACTGTTTCTTTTGTTGTGCCAAAGCTTCTTATCTTGATGAAGTCCCAGTAGTTCATTTTTCCTTTTGTTTCTTTTCCCTTCATGGATGGACTAACAAGAATTTACTGTGGACAAGTTCAAAAACGGTGTTGCCTGTGATCTTCTCTAGGATTTTGATGGAATCTTTTCTCACTGTAAGGTCTTTCATCCATTTTGAGTTTATCTTTGTGCATCGTGCAAGAGAGTGGCCTAGTTGCATTCATCTGAATGTGGATGTCCAATTTTGCCAGCACCATTGATTGAAGAGACTGTCTTTTTTCCAATGCATAGTCTCTCCTCCTTTGTCAAATCAAGATGAGGGTCCACTTCTGGATTCTCTATTCTGTTCCATTGATCTAGTGTCCTTTTTTGTGCCAGTACCACACTGTCTTGATGACCACAGCTTTGGAAGAAAACCTGAAATCTGGCATTGTGATGTCTCCAGCTATGTTTTTTTTTTTTTTCTTAAACCCCCCTGGCTACTCGCGGTCTTCTCTGATTCCACACAAATCTTAAAATAATTTGTTCTAACTCTCTGAAGAAAGTCCATGGTACTATGATAGGGATTGCATTAAATGTGTAAATTGCCCTGGGTAACAATGACATTTTCATATATTAATTCTTCCAATCCATGAGCATGCAACATTGTTCCATCTATTTGAGTCTTCCTCAATATCTTTTAGAAGTGTTCTGTAGTTTGGGGGTATAGACCCTTTACCTCTTTGGATAGGTTTATTCCTAGGTGTCATGCTTTTGGGTGTGATTGTAATTAAGATTGACTCCTTAATTTCTCTTTCTTCAGTCTCATTGTTAGTGCATAGAAATACAACTGATTTCTGGGCACTGATTTTTTTTTATCCTTCCACACTGCCAAATTGCTGTATGAATATTAGAGATGGAAAAATATTCCATGCTCATGGATCAGCAGAATTAATAATGTGAAAATGTCATTGCTACCCAGGGCAATTTACACGTTTAATGCAATCCCTATCAAAATACCATGGACTTTCTTCAGAGAGTTAGAACAAATTATTTTAAGATTTGTGTGGAATCAGAAAAGACCCTGAATACCCAGGAAAATTTTAAAAAAGAAAGCCATATCTGGGAACATCACAATGCCAGATTTCAGGTTGTACTACAAAGCTTGGTCAACAAGACAGCGTGCTACTGGCACAAAAACAGACACATAGATCAATGGAACAGAATAGAGAACCCAGAAGTGGACCCTCAACTTTATGGTCAACTAATATTCGATAAAGAAGGAAAGACTACCCACTGGAAAAAAGACAGACTCTTCAATAAATGGTGCTGGGAAAATTGGACATCCACATGCAGAAGAATGAAACTAGACCACTCTCTTGCACCATACACAAAGATAAACTCAAAATGGATGAAAGATCTAAGTGTGGGACAAGATTCCATCAAAATCCTAGAGCAGAACACAGGCAACACCCTTTTTGAACTCGGCCACAGTAACTTCTTACAAGTTTCATCCGTGAAGGCAAGAGAAACAAAAACAAAAATGAATTGGGACCTCATCAATATAAGAAGCTTTTGCAAAGCAAAAATACCAAGGAAATCAAAAGACAACCTACAGAATGGGAGAAGATATTTGCAAATGATGTATCAGATAAAGGGCTAGTTTCAAAGATCTATAAAGAACTTAGTAAACTCAACAGCAAAGAACCAAGCAAGAATCTTGAAATGCGCAAAAGACACGAACAGAAATCTCACAGAGGAAGACATAGACATGGCCAACAGGCAGGTGAGAAAATGCTCCGTATCACTGGCCATCAGGGAAATACAAATCAAAACCTCAATGACATACCACCTCACACCACTGAGAATGGGGAAACTTGACAAAGCAGGAAACCGCAAATGCTGAAGAGGATGTGGACAAAGGAGACCCTCCTGCATTGTTGGTGGAAATGTGAACTCGTGCAGCCACTCTGGAAAACTGTGTGGAGGTTCCTCAATGAGTTAAAAATAGATCTTCCCGGGATCCCTGCGTGGCACAGCGGTTTGGCGCCTGCCTTTGGCCCGGGGCGCAATCCTGGAGACCCGGGATCGAATCCCACGTCGGGCTCCCGGTGCATGGAGCCTGCTTCTCCCTCTGCCTGTGTCTCTGCCTCATTCTCTCTCTCTCTCTCTGTGACTATCACAAATAAATAAAAATTTAAAAAATACAGATCTTCCCTATGACCCAGCAATTGCCCTGTTGGGGATTTACCCCAAAGATACAGATACAATGAAACGCAGGACACCTGCACCCCGATGTTTCTAGCAACAATGTCCACAATAGCCAAACTGTGGAAGGGGCCTCAATGTCCATCGAAAAATGATTGGATAAAGAAGATGTGCTCTATGTATACAATGGAATATTACTCAGCCATTAGAAATGACAAATACCCACCATTTGCTTCGACATGGATGGAACTGGAGGGTATCATGCTGAGTGAAGTAAGTCAATTGGAGAAGGACAAAAAGTGTATATTCTCATTCATTTGGGGAATATAAATAATAGTGAAAGGGAATAAAGGGGAAAGGAGTAAAAATGAGTGGGAAATATCAGAAAGGGAGACAGAACATAAAGACTCCTAACTCTGGGAAACGAACTAGGGGTGGTGGAAGGGGAGGAGGACTGGGGGTGGGGGTGAGTGGGTGACAGGCACTGAGGGGGACACTTGACAGGATGAGCACTGGGTGTTATTCTGTATGTTGATAAATTGAACACCAATAAAAAATTAATTTATTTAAAAAAAAAGAAACGACAAATACCCACCATTTGCTTCAACATGGATGGAACTGGATGATATTATTCTGAGTGAAATATGTCAATCGGAGAAGGAGAAACATTTATTGTCTCAGTCATTTGGGGAACATAAAAAAATAGTGAAATTGAATAAAGGGGAAAGGAGAAAAATGAGTGGGAAATATCAGAAAGGGAGACAGAACATAAAAGACTCCTAACTCTAGGAAGTGGTGGAAAGGGTGGTGAGCGGGCGGTGGGGGTGACTGGGTGTGGGCACTGAAGTGGGCACTTGATTGAATGAGCACTGGGTGTTATTCTGTATGTTGGCAAATTGAACACCTTTAAAAAAGAAATTTATAAAATTAAAGAAAATAATGCTTGGGAAGAGGCAACCACTGAGCACTCTTCCCACCAGGAAGATTATGTATTTCATTTCAAATGAACATCTCTGGTTTACATCAGAATTTGTGTGGAAAAGCAACCAGTAAAGCGACATTCTTTCCTTGGTTAAAGATACGCACAGGGGATCCCTGGGTGGCGCAGCGGTTTGGCGCCTGCCTTTGGCCCAGGGCGCGATCCTGGAGACCCGGGATCGAATCCCACATCGGGCTCCCGGTGCATGGAGCCTGCTTCTCCCTCTGCCTGAGTCTCTACCTCTCTCTCTCTCTCTCTCTCTGTGACTATCATAATTAAAAAAAAAAAAAAGATACGCACAGCTTGACAACATTAATTTTCAATTCCACACTGATCATGGAAGAATTTAATGAAAAAAGGGTCATATGGTGCATCTAAAAGGACACACAGTAACCATCAGCACATTTTTCATGCCACTCAAGAATAACTCAAGTAGGGGTGCGTAAGTTGCTCAGGCGGTCTGTGACCTGCAATCAAACCTAGTGTGTGGCTCCCTGCTCAGGAAATGGTGTGTTTCTCTCTCCCTCTGCACCTCTCACCATCTTCTTCTCTCTTTCTATCAAATATATAAATTAGAGCTTGAAGAAAATTAGAGGCTGATTTGGGGACTGCTGCTCATTTTAAATGGAGGCATACAGAATACGTGGGCATTTTGTCATGAAGCATGGGCTGATCTGCACTGTTTGGTCACCCATGGTCTCAGGATTCTAAAATATGCTGTGTAATTAGGTTTTAGTTTTGTTTTGTTTTTCTGGAATATTAGTCCATCGTGTGGTGTCAGTGGGACATAACTGCTGGAGAATCTACCTCTCTTTTTCTCTCTCCTTCTCCCTTTCCCTGTATTTCTCTGTCTTTATGTGTCTTGATTTTCGCTCTCTGCCTCGATCTCCTCTGCCTTTCTCTCACACACACTCAGACACACACTCTCACACACTGCATAGAGTCAACAAGTCACCTTCCCCAAGCCTGTTGCACTCATACCCACTCCACACACAGAGAATACATTGGCTTCCTAGGAGTGTGGAAACATGGACCATTTTCTCACCTGGAAAAGCTGCCTATCTCACACACTCCCAAGAATCAGGACTATGAAAACTGGGTCTCTACCCAGACTGAGTACAGCAAGCCTGCTCCATCTGCCTTACTATTTAGAGAATTTCCCAAGCAAGAGACTGGTTCCAGAATACATACCAGTTTGGATGTTTTCTGATATGAGCTGGAGTTACACAAAAGAGGATAAGATGGGTGTCAGTTCATGGGTGTACTTTGTCATTGGTTCCCCTGGTAAGTAGTGAACACCAAATGAGCAATAAATGTAGTGTCAAAGACCCCCAAAAGGACGCACAGATTGCACCCATAGAGAAAGCATGAGCTTTCCGGGGGGACAGATCTCTCAAGTTGACTGAAGCAGAATTCCAAATACAGAATTCAAGGTGGAGAAAGTGCTTCTGAGCAAATGTCTCCTACTGCACACTTAACATCCTCCCCTTACAACACCCCAACAAAGTGGTCCATACTCTAAAAAAATACACTGTTTCTTATCATATGTGTATTCACTTCAAAAAGTGGAAAACCAAGAGCGCAACATTTCTCATTCAGGAAAAATGGGGCAGGCTTATCATAGAAGTGCGTGGAGAGTCATTTGCTGAGTTTTGGTGGACAAAATGTGGCACCACAGCCTTGGCAACATCTAGTAGGAAACAGAATATCAGTGCTTTGGTGATTGTGCTCAGTATTAGTGAGATCAGTGTTTAAATGGATCCGGGGGAAGACTAGATGGTAATGTCTGGGTAATAAGCACAAAAGAGCTACTGCTAGGTCATCCTCATTGGTAGATGAGGAAAAGCCTTCAGGTCAGGCCAAAGTCCCAGTGCCTGGGATGTGTCTCCTTTTGGTGCACCATGCTCAGTGGGTTGTGCTTCTCTCTTTCCTTCTGCCATCCCATGGCATATTCTCTTGCTGTCTGTCTTTCTCTCTCTCTCTCTCAAATAAACAAAATCTTTTTAAAAAGACAATGGCAACATTAAGTAACATGAAATAATCATAGTAAAATAGAACTGATCTGCATATCGAATCCAAAGATAAGTTCCCTTAGCTCATAGAGTTGTTGTGAATCCCAGCTAAATGTTCGTAACTTCTTGACTTCTTCCAAGACCATTTCTGCCTCTGTAGATCCACATATGCTGTCATCTCTTTTGTACAGCTTTGCACTTGATTTCAAACATATTTGGGTGGGTTTTTTCAAAATTAGGCAGTTGTTATCTTCTGTCCTATTTAGTCTATTTCTCTGTTGTATTTATTCATGAATCTATTGTAAAAATCACCAGTATGGGAGACATTTAAATACTGAATATATACCATTTACAAATAGCCATAGTTCTGAAAAAGAGTAGAGGGGACAGGTTTCCACATATGCATATAAAAAGTAACACGTGAAAGGTACAGCATAGGGAATATGAGACAAGTGAGACCTGTCTAGGATATCATGCTCTGCACCCCCAACCAAGGGCTGCCCCACTGATCAATTTTAATTGAGGATGGTACTCTAGTGCCCAGGAGGGCTCCATGTTCAATTCTTTGCGACCTATTTGCCAAACCTCAGATTGCCAGACAGATGGCAGTATGAACACTGGGGGAGGATGAACACAGTTGGGATGCAGTTGCTATTCCAGAGTTTGTCTTGGGGGCAACTGCTTTGGGTCAGGGATTGAAACCAGGAGGTAGATGACTGTAAGGTAAGTAAGGTTTACATCCTAACTCATGGCTCAGACAGTCCTCCAGGATATGAAATGTCTTGCACAGGGAAAAAAGGGCAGGAGGATTTGAGAAAGAGACTGAAGCAGTCCTTGGTTCAGGGGTGCAGATCATGATCTCCGCCACCCTTGGAAGGTCTCAGGTATTCAGGGTCCTCAGTCCACAGGTACCCATCTCCAGTTCTGCCCTGGACCGCTTTCTCATCATATTGTAACTCTTGGCAAGTCATCAACACCATGCTTTCAGCTCTCAATGACTGTGTTGTTCTGTATTTCTGTATTGTCTCCCCTAAAGAAAGGTATGTCCCCACACAGTGTCTGCTAGCGATTTTCTTGTCCTTTTATGACAGCAAGTTCATTTGATATCACCTCATCTTTTCATGATTTTCCAGCGTATAATAAATACAGCGTTGTTTATCACAGGTAGTTGGTTGCAGATAGAAGTCAAGAACATATTGAATTCGTATCATTGAAGCTTGGTACACTACCTGCAACATTTTCTCCCTTTCCCTCCTTCTAGCTCCTATTCTACTCTCTGATGCTATGTATTGACTATTCTAGGTTCCCCATATAAATGCCATCATGCAGTATTTGTCTTACACTCTCTGCTTATTTCTCTAAACATAATGGACTTCATAGCCATGCATGTCATCACAATTGTTGAGATTTCCTTCCACTTAACGTGGGATAATATTTCATTGTAGAGATTGACTAATTTTTTAATCCTTTTCTTTATCAATGGTCATGAGGTCATTTCTTTTTTCTTGGGTGTTGTGAATGGTGCTGCAGAACATGCGCAGAAATCTCTGTGAAATTTAGATTTCAACTCTTTCAGACCTATTTCCCAAAACTTAGATTGCTAGATTATATGACATATCTTTTTAAATATTGGGGGCGACTCTCAATGTTTTTAATCATGACTTTATCAGTTTATATTCTTGGGTGGCTACCTAAGAATACTGCTACTCCAAGGCCTTTGTACAGCGCACTCTGAGTCAGGTGACTCTTCAAGGTAATGATGTGTAATGTGATCAAAAGTATCAACTCTGGGGATCCCTGGGTGGCGCAGCGGTTTGGCGCCTGCCTTTGGCCCAGGGCACGATCCTGGAGACCCGCGATTGAATCCCACGTCGGGCTCCCGGTGTATAGAGCCTGCTTCTCCCTCTGCCTATGTCCCTGCACCCCCCCCTCTCTCTGTGACTTTCATTAAAAAAAAAGTATCAACTCTGATAATGTTATCAATCATTTTGGATTGTCTTCTAACATAAAGATGTCAACAGACTTTCTATGCTCATCCATTTCCCATGATGTACAATTAAAAACCCAAAACAAAAACTATTTATGAAGTCAAATGGGTACACCTGGCCTGAAAAGTGGACGAAAACATTCAAATTTGCAGAAACAGAAAAATTCACCCATCAAAGGAGTCAATGGAAGGTACAATAAAAAATCATTCATTAAATTGATTCGAGAAATATTGCTCTAGGGGCTACTGGGTGTTTCTGTCATCTAGGTTTCTGCCTTCAGGTTTCAGCTCTGGTCATGTCCTCAATCGAGGTCATTTGATTCACCCATTTTCAGCATGGAGCCTGCTTGGTATTCTCTCTTCCTTTCCCTCTACCACTTTGCTCCTTAGACTTTCTCTTTTATAATCTGAAAGAAATCATTATTCAACTTTGCTCAGGGTGCAATACTAATGACAAATACACTAAGGCATATATACTAAGCCATATGTGACAATCTTAACTTAAATGGTCTTGCATTAGTTTATCACCAAAATAGTAAAACGCATTGAGAACTCTAATTTGGTCAGATTAAATGGTAGCTGTTGAGAAGCTAACATTTGTATATATTAGTCCGTGTTAAATATTAACACATAAAGCTCTTATTATGTTTTAATAAATAGACCTTATTACTGACATTAGTGTTGGGATGATGTCACAGTGCATCATATAATATAAAATTTTTCCTATTATGCTATCCTTGGGCATACACTTTATTCTCACCTACATCAGTGTGGAATATTCATCACATAGAATGACCCGGTGTAGACATATTAGCATTGCTGTCGACCACTGATATTAAGGACTGCTCTGTGTTATGCATTAGTGTGTATTTTGACATATGCATAATATTATGTATCCCAGAACCCTGGGATCAAGACCCAAGCCAAATGGAGATGCTCAATCAAAGGAACAACTATGGTGACCACGTTATTACTGCGTTTACATTTGGGTCAAGGTGACCCCCAAGGTTACACTAGTTTAAGGTGCACCACACATGATTTGCACTTATGTTTTTGAAACTGCACTCACCCCAACCATAGGTACCATGTGTCCCATAGAGCATTATTGCCATTCCATTGGTCATATTCCCTATGCTGTACCTTTCACCGTGTTACTTTTTAAATGCATATGTGGAAGCCTGCCCCCTCTGCTGTTTTTCAGAACTATGGCTATTTGTAAATGGTATACATTCAGTAGTTAGATTTCCCCATAATGGGTGATTTTTATAACAACAAATTCGTGAATAAGTACAATAGAGTAATAGACTCAATAGCACAGAAGATAACAATTGCCTAACATTGGAACAATCCCCGGGAAGACGGTTGAAAAGCCCACCCAAAGATGGTTTAAATCAAGTGCAAAACCATACAAAAGAGCTGACAGCATATGTGGATCTACAAAGCAAAAAATGGTTTTGGGAAACATCAAGAATATAGGAACATTTAACTGGGATTCACAACAAGCTATATGAGCGAAGGGAACGTATCTTGGATTCGATGTGCACATCAGTTCTATTTTACATTGATTATCTCATGTTACTTGATGTTGCCATTGCATTTTTAAAAGTTTTTATTTATTTGAGAGAGAGAGATAAACATCAAGAGAGTGTACGCTAGGGGAAGGTAGAGGGAAAGGTAGAAGCACAACATCGCTAAGCAGTGTGCCCAAAGAGGAGAGGGATCACAGGTCTTGGGAGCTTGGCCTGAGCCGAAGGTTTTTCCTCATCCACCAATGATGAAGGCCTAGCAGTAGCTCTTTTTATGCTTATTACCCAGTCATTACCATCCAGTCTTCCCCCGGATCCATATGAGCACTGATCTCACAAATATCTGAGCACCACCACCAATGCACCGATAGTTATTCTGTGTCCTCCTAGATGTTGCCAAGGCTGTGGTGCTGGATATTGTCCACCAAAACTCAGTTAATGACTCTCCACTCACTTGTATGATAAGCCTGTCCCATTTTGCCTGAATGAGAAATTCTTCTCTATTGGTTTTCTACTTTTTGAAGGGAATACACATATGATAAGGAACAGTGTATTTTTAGGATAAGGACCATTTTGGTAGGCTGTTATAAAGGGGGGAAATTAAATGTGCAGTAGGGGAAATTTGCTCAGAAGCACTTTCTCTGCCTTCAATTCTGTATTTGGAATTCTGTTTCAGTCAACTTGAGAGATATATCCCCCAGGAAAAGCTCACGCTTTCTACATTAGTGCAATCTGTGCTTCCTTTGGGGGCCTTTGACATCCCTACTGTTGCTCCATTTGTGTTCACTACTTACTAGGTGAACCAATGACAAAGTACACACAGGAACTAACCCCCATTTTATCTTATTTTATGTAACTGCAGGCATCTCAGAAAACATCCAAACTGGTATGTATTCTGGAACAAGTCTCTTGATTGGGAAAATCTCTAAATAGTAAGGCAAATGGGACAGCCTTGTTGTACTCAATCTGGGTAGACACCCAGTTTCCATGGTCCTAAAGCTTGGGAGTGTGCGAGATATGCAGATTTTCCAGGTGAGAAAATAGGTCCATGTTTCTACACTCCTAGGAAGGCAATGTATTCTTTGCGTGGAGCAACAGGCTTGGGGGATGTGACTTGTTGACTCTACGCAGTGTGTGTGTGAGTGTGTGTGTGTGTGTGTGTGTGTGTGTGTGTGTTTGTGAGAGAGATCAAGACAGAGAAAATAAAGACACATAGAGACACTTAGAAATACAGAGAAAGGGAGAAGGAGAGGGAAAAAGTGAGGTAGATTCTTCAGCAGATATGTCCCACTGGCACCACACGATGTACTCAGTAAACATTTTCAAAAAACAAAACAAAACAAAACAACACAAGACACCTCATCACACAGCACATTTTAGAGTCCCGAGACCATAGGTGACACAACAGTGCAGATCAGCCCATCCTGTATAACCAAATGCTTCCGTATTCTGTAGACCTTCATTTAAAATGAACAGCAGTACCAAATCACTCTAATTTTCTTCAAGCTCTAATTTATGTATTTGATAGAAAGAGAGAAGAGTGTGAGAGAAACACACCATTGCCTGAGTAGAGAGCCACAGACTATGCTTGACTTCAGGTCACAGACTGTCTGACCTGAGCTGAAAATGCCTGAGCAACTCAGGCACCCCCTACCTGAGTTATTCTTGAATGGCATGAAAACGTACTGATGGGTACTCTTTGTCCTTCTAGATGCACACTATGATCCTTTGGCCATTACACTCTTCCAGATGATCAGAGTGGAAGTGAAAATTAATGCTGTCAAGCTGTACTTGAGTATCTTTAACCGAGGAATGAGTGTCGCTTTCTTGGTTGCTTCCACACAAATTCTGATGTAAATCAGGCAGTGTTCATTTGAGATGAAATACCTAATCTTACTAGTGAAAGGAGTGCTGAGTGGTTGTCTCTTGCCAAACATTACCTTATTTGAGAGGATGTTTACCGTTGGCGACACCAAAGCTGGAAATAAACAGTATGATGGGGTACTTTCCATAAGTAACAGTTTCTCCTGCTGGGTTCAGATTTGTTGTAATCACCGTCCTGAATGGACTGAAGTGACACATCCTTCAGGAAAAGCAACTTCCTCCAGGTGTCCTGTCTTTTATTTGGGTCCCAATATCTCAAACATTGTGTTCCATCTGGCTTCCTTAAGTCATTGAAAGCTTTAAAATCAATAAAGACAGACAGTAATGCGAGCTGAGCCTCATGGTATCCTTTCTACTGTCTTGAGGCAGGTGGCCTCAGGAACTTGTGAAAGCAGTGCATATTCTGGAACCAGGCTCTTCCTGTCTTTAGTCAGGAGCACCAATCTGATTCTGGATTCTCACTGGAATGAGGATCACAGGCGCAGAGAAAAAAAAAAACTGAGTAGGAGACATCGCAGAGGGTGAGAAAGCATGAGAGACTCCTACCCAGGGGAATGAAAAGGGGGTAGTGGAAGGGGGGTTGGGTGGTAGGATGGGGTGACTGGGTGATAGGCACTGAGGGAAGCACTTGATGGGATGAGCATTAGGTGCTATACTATATGTTGGCAAATCAAACTCTAATAAAATAAATATATACTAAAAAGTAACCACCAGAAAACCGGTCTTCCAGGTGGAGACCCGTGATCATGTTTTTACAAGTGAACATGTAGCATTCAGGAAAGAAGTTTGTGTCCATGGAGAGATAGTAGGACGTGGAGAGATATGGACTCCAGTGCTCAGTGAGTTCAGCCAAGGGATAGAGACTTATTCCAGAGCCAAGGTGCTCTGTGCAGCTCCGTTTATGGTCCACAGGACGTCATTTTGAGGGTTTCCCTGAAATGGTCTTAGATTCCTCGGGTCCAAACTCTACCTGTGTCCTCATACTCAAGGTAACAGGAACATTGACACCAAGTGGTCACTGCAAAGTCAACAGCAAGACCTCCCTCATTCCTCGTCCCCAAACTCTTTAGCCCTGAGCAGCCCCAGTTAAAAATACCTGGGCCTAGGTTGGAAAACCAAACCCAGGTCTAGGTTGGAAAAGTTCCTGCTCAGCTTTTCTGGGGTGTTGGGCCCCACACTAAACTGGGTACCTACCCAGGCTCTAGCCTGCATCAGAAAGGAAAAGAGTGGGATCCCTGGGTGGCGCAGTGGTTTGGAGCCTGCCTTTGGCCCAGGGCGTGATCCTGGAGACCCGGGATCAAATCCCACGTCGGGCTCCCGGGGCATGGAGCCTGCTTCTCCCTCTGCCTATGTCTCTGCCTCTCTCTCTCTCTCTGTGACTATCATAAATAAATAAAAATTAAAAAGAAAAGAAAGGAAAAGAGTGAGATCCTGAGGAGGGTGATATGTCCCCTCTCTGCCTCATTCATCTGAATATGACCAGCACAGTTGTGTGGGGTCATATTCTTCAGTTCTGCCTACACGCAGCCCATGCTAAGATTGCTCTAGGACATAAAAGCGGTCCTTCCTTTCTGAGTGTTGCAAGGACCTCTCGTAGTGCCTGCCTCATGGATAGGAGCCCAGAGAGCAACGGAAATAAACAGATATGTCAGGTCAGCAATATCCACCGTAGGAATCCCCAGGGTAGGGAGGTCATTGCTTCCTTATTTTTGGATCCTAGATCTGAGCTATGCATTGAGGCAGACGATAGACAGCTGTGCCTGCACTGTAGAAATTACTTAAAGTCAGTGAAGTTACACTTTCTATCCTTCATCATACAACCACATTTCCAGGGCCCAGTAGACTATTTTAAAAACAGAGATCTTTTCCATTATCACAGATGGCTCTCCTGGGCAGCTGATCTGAGTCTGACACAGTGGCTGCTCACAGACCCCCTCTAACCCAGTGTATGTCAATCACCTATCACAGGCGGATCTCAGGTGGATACAGGCCCAAGTGAGAGCTATCTTGATCTTTTGGAAATGGAGAGATGCCAGGTGAAGGGGGTCCTTTCTCTCAAGGAAGGTTTGCAACAGTGGTCAATGTCTTGTTGAAGATCTCTAACTCCCAAAGCCCAGGAAAGTTCTGAGGATCTTCAGGTGTGTTGACAGGTGTTCCTAACGTGACCTCAGCTGGAGTAGCAGGAATATGGGGACCCACTGTCTAATATCCTCATCCCCATGCTTGTGTCTCTAAAGATTGGGTGCTGGAGAATATCGAGAATGCAATTACTGAAGGAAAAATCCTTAGGTAGGGAACTTCAATGAGGCGGGAATCAACTGGGGAGTGTCCCTGGGAGCAGTTGGATTATACCTGCTATTTGTAGACTGAGGATAGGCGGTATGATATCAAAAAGATTAAGTACAGGGATCCCTGGGTGGCGCAGCGGTTTGGCACCTGCCTTTGGCCAAGGGTGTGATCCTGGAGACCCGGGATCGAGTCCCACATCAGGCTCCCGGTGCATGGAGCCTACTTCTCTCTCTGCCTGTGTCTCTGCCTCTCTCTCTCTCTCTCTCTCTCTGTGTGTGTGTGTGACTATCATAAATAAATATAAAAATTTTTAAAAAAAGATTAAGTACAGAATTGCAATTGTTTTCTTCCTTTTCTTCTTTTATTTAAAGTATTTATTTATTTGGGAGGGAAGGAGGCAGAGAGAGAGAGAGAGAGAGAGAGAGTGAAGGGCAGAGGGAGAGGAATATTCAGACCCCGCAGTGAACAGGGAGTCTGTAACACACCTACTCTTAGGATCTAGGGATAATAATTCAAGGTGCAGTCAGACACTTAACTTACTGAACCATGAAGGTGCTATTATTTAGTCTATTCTATCATAAATAGAAGGTTTTTTTTTTTAAGAATAAAATAGTAAGAAACATTCTGACCTGGAATTGGGTTGTGCACTTGGTCATATTCTTCTATTTTTATTTTGTTATCATTCCTGAAGATGAGTTCCTGCTCCCTTTCTCACTGGGAAGCACTAAAGTCCTTCCTTATGCTTGGTTAGAATATTGGGAATAGAGCAGGAAAGGTTTTGTTTCAGGTTATTGCCTTTGGTCTTGGAGGGAGCAAATCTCTTGAGAGACATCTTGCCATGTACATCTGAACTTGCTCTGTTGGCACCAAGCTGGTACAGCCGGGGACCCACTCCCTCTGCACCTTTATGTCACACAGTACAGGTGCTGGGCTACCCTTGTCCTGCCTGGGGTGTAGGGTGCTCTAGATGGGCATCACAGAAATAGTCCCTCATAGCACATGCCTCTGGTTCCAGCAGAAGTGAGGGGGGAGGGATGGCCAGAAACACAGTTCCCTGCACCCATCCTTGCACAATACTCAGTCCTGGGACAAGAATAAAATATGTACTTCCATGCCTGTGAGAGAGGCTCGAGTGCAACCATCCAAGACCTTCGCTGGGTGCAGGGAATCTAAAGGAATGTGTGAAAGCTGCTGGCTGGTGGCACACACTTGTACACGAGGTCCTGCAGAGCTAGTCTCCTCATCTGGTCAACCCAGGACACAGGCTTTAGGTAGGGTGGCCAGTGTTTCTGTTCCCATCTGATCTCACTATTATAACCACACAGTAATGGGCCTGCTCCCCATATCAGGATCTTGTCCCAGCCTAAGATTTTCTGTAATACCTGCCTGGAGCCCACAGCCCTGCCATTCCAGAATCAGTGCAACTGTTGGCTTGAACTGATAATGATGAGACCTCAACTGCTTTAGAAAACCCATCATCCCAGATTTAGACTAAAGGAAATTGGGCAAGATACTTTACCTCTAGCATCACATTCATCTCCTCTATGGGCTAGGTTATCTATGGGCTGTTCTAAAGATTCAGTGTGTCCCATATTTAGGAGTCTCTTACGGTTTGTGTAACTCTCTAATTTTTCCCACTCAATTCTGTTCCTTTCCCTCATAATGCCTTTCATTATTTCTTATATTCCAGGAGGAGGACATTTGATGGTATGAGCACTGGTTGTTACATTATATGTTGGCAAATTGAATTTACGTAAAACTAAATAAATAATAATTTTAAAAATGAATAATTGTTAAGTTGGTTTCAAGTACCTAAGAGCACCCCAGGCACAAAGCCGTAATGATAGTACAGTGGGATGTCACTCTCATGGCCACATGCAACCCCTGTCCCTATGCCCCCAGGACCATTGCTACTACTCCAGCATTGCCTGGATTGTCTCTTTCATCAATTGATTATGGAGGGTCGCATCAAAAGCTGATCATTCCCTGAGCGTTCCCACACCATAGAATATAATGGCTGTTGAAGGTGAAGGAGAAGGGAAATGAGCAATTAATGGTTAGGAGAAGGAAGAAGGAGTGAAGCAGGAGTGAGCAGAGCGACGGAGCAAAACGTGGGAAGAGACAGTCATGGGCAATTTGGTGGCTTCTTTGAAGAATGGGATAACAGGCCTGGTTTCCTTGTTCATGATATGGAATCTGAGACCGGGGAAAGCACAGACTCGAAGCCATTCCCATCATAGAGTTGAAGGATCATGTTTCCACAGGTGTGTTGTTGAAGAGACTAGAGCAGAAGGCAAATTTGAGTTCCGGGGTTGAGCACATAGATTCTAGGAGCTGTGACTCATATCCTCCTGTCCCCTAAACTGTGCCCTATTCGTTCCCCAGGCCACCACACCCCCGTTCCTATGCTGCTGCACAAGGAAGGTTATTTTAGTGACTGTGAAGACTCTGATCCTTAAATCAACATCGTATGTAATTTATTTCCTCTCACGACTTGTACAGTATTTTGCTGTTTAAATTGTTATTTAATATATTTTGAGAGAGGGAGAGAGAATGAAAGGCTCTGTGGAGGGAGGGGTAGAAAGTGAGAGAGAATCCCATGAAGATTGTCTCAAATGTTGCTATTGAGCTCAAACCAGCACCCTGAGATCATGAAGTCAGCCAAAATCTTCAATAAGACACAACCTACTTAGTCACCTGGCACCACTATCCTCTTTTTAGATCCTTTGTAGGACCTCATCTTGCAGCATTTGCTCTCATCCAGGCACTTGGGATCTTTAAATGTATAATCTCTCTCTTCTGCCCTGCCCAACAACTTCTCTAACCTTCTCCTGATAGGTGGTCCCCAGTCTACTTAGAAAATTGAAAGTATAGATCATAGCCAGGTTAATTCAGAGAGATTCCTGACCCACAGCCAATCCCTGAACCAACCCATTATATTGCAGTCAGTCAAGGGAGAAGGCCTTGTCTATATATCTTAGAGTATAAGATATTTGGTCGCTGTATCCAGCACCTAGTACATGGTTTACAACAGAACCTTTGATCCAACTGGTTCAAGCTTCTATCAAATAACCCCTCTACCACACTAGCCGCAGGCTCTGGATTCTACACTGTGACCACTGTCCCACCTAGACCTATGTATAACTAGAGCTTTCCTATCTCTTGCACAAATTTCCTACCTAGGACCCACCAATCAGAAAGAATCACCATTCACAATCACATAGGGTGCCTCACTTCTGGAGAGCTAACTATAGCCTCTCCGTACAATAGCTCCTCATCAAGGCATAACTGAAGCCTTCCGTTTCCCTGCAGAGTGAGTTTGCACCCTTCTGTCTGATGCTAGGGCTCTGCTCAACTCAAATAATTGTGGCTGACTCCCTTGCTCTAACAAGAACTGAGTCAATAATCTTTGCTTATTTTCACTTGGTTGGTCGTTGCTGATTTTATTTTTTTATAATAAATTTATTTATTTTTTTATAAATTTATTTTTTATTGGTGTTCAATCGGCCAACTTACAGAAAACACCCAGTGCTCATCCCATCACGTGCCCCCCTCAGTGCCCATCACCCATTCAACCCCACCCCCGCCCTCCTCCTCTTCCACCACCCCTTGTTCCTTTCCCGGTGTTAGGAATTTTTATGTTCTGCCACCCTTTCTGATATTTCCCACACACTTCTTCTCCCTCCCCTTATATTCCCTTTCACTATTATTTATATTCCCCAAATGAATGAGACCATATAATGTTTGTCCTTCTCCGATTGACTTACTTCACTCAGCATAATACCTTCCAGTTTCATTCATGTTGAAGCAAATGGTGTAATTGTCGTTTTTAATGGCTGAGTAATATTCCATTGTATGCATAAACCACATCTTCTTTATACATTCATCTTTCGGTGGACACCGAGCTCCTTCCAGAGTTTGGCTAATGTGGACATTGCTACTATAAACATCGGGGTGCAGGTGTCCCGGCGTTTCATTGCCTCTGTATCTTTGGGATAAATACCCAAGTGTGCCATTATAGGGCATATCAATTTTAAACTCTTTGAGGAACGTCCACACATTTCCCAGAGTGTCTGCACCAGTTCACATTCCCACCAACAGTGCAGGAGAGTCCCTTCTCCACATCCTCTCCAACATTTGTGTTTTCCTGCCTTGTTAATTTTCCCCATTCTCACTGGTGTGAGGTGGTATCACATTGTGGTTTGGATTTGCATTTCTCTGATGGCAAGTGATGCCGAACATTGTCTCATGTGCTTTTTGGCCATGTCTATGTCTTCTATGTGAACTTCTACTGTTTAGGTCTTTTGCCCATTTAAAGTTTAGATTGATTGTATCTTTGCTGTTGAGTTTAATGAGTTCTATATAGATCTTGGATACTTTATCTGATACGTCATTTGCAAATAACTTCTCCTATTCTGTAGGTTGTATTTTAGTTTTGTTGACTGTATCCTTTGCTGTGAAAAAGCTTCTTATCTTGATGAAGCCCCAATGGTTCATTTCTTCTTTTGTTTCTTTTGCCTTCATGGATGTATCTTGCAAGAAGTTACTGTGGCCGGGTTCAAAAAGGGTGTTGCCTGTGTTCTGCACTAGGATTTTGATGGAATCTTGTCTCATACTTAGATCTTTCATCCATTTTGAGTTTATCACTCTGTATGGTGCAAGAGAGTGGTCTAGTTCCATTCTTTCTGCATGTGGATGTCCAATTTTCCCAGCACCATTGATTAAAGAAACTGTCTTTATTCCAATAGATAGTCTTTCCTCCATTATCGAATATTATTTGACCATTAAGTTGAGGGTCCATTTCTGGGTTCTCTATTCTGTTCCATTGTTCTATGTGTCTGTTTTTGTGCCAGCAGCACACTGTCTTGATGACCAAGCTTTGAGTACAACCTGAAATCTGGCATTGTGATGGCCCCACCTACGATTTTCTTTTTTAAATTCCCCTGGCTATTCGGGGTCTTTTCTGATTCCACACAATTCTTAAAATAATTTGTTCTACCCCTCTGAAGAAAATCCATGGTATTTTGATAGGGATTGCATTAAACGTGTAAATTGCCCTGGGTAACATTGACATTTTCACAATATTAATTCTTCCATCCATGAGCATAGAATATTTTTCCATCTCTTTGTGTCGTCCTCAATTTCATTCACAAGTGTTCTATAGTTTTTAGGGTATAGATCCTTTACCTCTTTGGTTAGGTTTATTCCTAGGTATCTTGTGGTTCTGGGTGCAATTGTAAATGGGATTGACTTCTTAGTTTCTCTTCCTTCAGTCTCATTGTTAGTGTATGGAAATGCCACTATATTCTGGGCATTGATTTTGTGTCCTGCCAAAGTGCCAAAAGAGAGAAGGGAACCTTTTTACACTGTTGATGGGAATGTGAACTGGTGCACCCACTCTGGAAAACTGTGTGGAGGTTCCTCAAAGAGTTAAAAATAGACCCGCCCTACGACCCAGCAATTGCACTGTTGAGGATTTACCCCAAAGATTCAGATGCAATGAAACGCCCGGACACCTGCACCCCAATGTTTATAGCAGCAATGTCCACAATAGCCAAACTGTGGAAGGAGCCTCGGTGTCAATCGAAAGATGAATGGATGGGATCCCTGGGTGGCGCAGAGGTTTGGCGCCTGCCTTTGGCCCAGGGCGCGATCCTGGAGACCCGGGATCGAGTCCCACATCGGGCTCCCAGTGCATGGAGCCTGCTCCTCCCTCTGCCTGTGTCTCTTCCTCTCTCTCTCTCTCTCTCTCTCTCTCTCTCTCTCTGTGACTATCATAAATAAATAAAAAAAATTAAAGAAAATTAAAAAAATAAAAAAAGAAAGATGAATGGATAAAGGAGATGTGGTTTATGTATACAATGGAATATTACTCAGCCATTAGAAAGGACAAATACCCACCATTTGCTTCAATGTGGATGGAACTGAAGGGTATCATGCTGAGTGAAGTAAGTCAATCGGAGAAGGACAAACAGTGTATGTTCTCATTCTTTGGGGGGATATAAACAATAGTGAAAGGTAATATAAGGGAAGGGAAAATAAATGTGTGGGAAATATCAGAAAGGGAGACAGAACATAAAGACTCCTAACTCTGGGAAAAGAACTAGGGGTGGTGGAAGGGAAGGAGGGCCGCGGGTGGGGGTGAGTGGGTGACGGGCACTGAGGGGGGCACTTGATTGGATGAGCACTGGGTGTTATTCTGTATGTTGGTAAATGAACACCAATAAAAATTATTTTATTAAAAATAAATCAATAAATGTGAGACTAGATTCCATCAAAATTCTAGAGGACAATTAGGAAACACCCTTTCGGAAATCGGCCACAGTACCTTATTTCAACGTACATCCACATTGGCAAAAGAAACAAAAACAAAAATGAACTATTGGGACCTCATCAAGATAAGAAGCCTTTGCACAGCAAAGCATACAGTCAAAAAAACTAAAAGACAACGTGCAGGATGGGAGAGGATATTTGAAAAAGACATATTAGATAAAGGACTAGTTTACAAGATCTATAAAGACCTTATTCAACTCGACACCCAAAAACAAACCATCCAGTTATGAAATGGGCAAAAGAAGTCTCACAGAGGAAGATACAGAGATGGCCATCAAGCAGAGGAGGAAATGCTCTGAATCCACTTACCATCAGGGAAATACAAATCAAAACCACAATGAGATACCACCTCACACCAGTGAGAATGGGGAAAAATGCCAAGGCAAGAAACCACAAACGTTGGAGAGGATGTGGAGAAAAGGGAACCCTCTTACACTGCTGGTGGGAATGTGAAAGGGTACAGCCATTCTGGAAAACTGTGTGGGGGTTCATTAAATAGTTAAAAACAGAACTTCTCTATGACCCAGCAATGGCACTGTTGGGGATTTACCCCAAAGATGCAGATGCAATGAAACGCCAGAACACCTGCACTCAATGTTTATACCACCAATGTCCACAATAGCGAAACTGTGGAAGGAGCCTCGCTGTCCATCAAAAGACAAATGGATAAAGAAGATGTGGTTTATGTATACAATGGAATATTACTCAGCCATTAGAAAGGACAAATACCCACCATTTGCTTTGATGTGGAAGGAACTGGAGGGTACTTTGCTGAGTGAAGTAAGTCAATCAGAGAAGGACAAACATTATATGTTCTCATTCATTTGGGGAATATAATTAATAGTGAAAGGGAATAGAAGGGAAGGGAGAAGAAATGGGTAGGAAATAACAGAAAGGGAGACATAAGATAAAGATTCCTAACTGGGAAATGAATTAGGGGTGGTGGAAGGACAGGAGGGCGGGAGGTGTGGGTGAATGCATGACAGGCACTGAGGGGGACACTTGACGGGATGAGCATTGGGTGTTATTCTGTATGTTGGCAAACTTATACCAATAAAAATAAATTTATTATTAAAGAAAAATCAGACCTCTCCACAGAAACCTGGCAGGCTAGAAACGTCTGGCAGAATATATTCAGGGTCTTAAATGAGAGGAACATGCAACCAAGAATACTTTATCCAGCAAGGCTTTCATTCAGAATGGAAGGAGAGATAAAGAGCTTCCAAGATAGGCGGGAACTGAAAGAATATGTGACCACCAAACCAGCTCTGCAAAATTATAAGGTGGACTCTTAAATTCCCCTTTCAGAAGAAGTCCAATGGATCAATTCACAAAAACATGGACTGAATAGGTATCATGATGACTCTTAACTCATATCTTTCAGAAGCTCTGAACATGATTGGGCTTAATGACACCATCAAAGTCAAAGGGTGTCAGACTGGATAAAAAAGCTGGACCCAGCTATTTGCTGTCTGCAAGAGACTCATTTTAGACAGAAGGACACCTACAGTCTGAAAATAAAAGCTTGGAGAACCATTTACCATTCAAATGGTCCTCAAAAGAAAGCTGGGGTAGCCATCCTTATATCAGATAAACTAAAATTCACCCCGAAGACTGTAGTCAGAGATGAAGAGGGACACCATATCATACTTAATGGATCTGTCCAACAATCCTCAATATATATGCCCCAAATGTGGGAGTTGCCAATATATCAATTAATAACCAAATTTAACAAACACTTAGATAATAATACACTTATACTCGGTGACTTCAATCTATTGCTTTCTACACTCGATAGGTCTTCTAAGCACAAAATCTCCAAAGAAACAAGAGCTATAATGACACAATGGACCAGATGGATTTCACAGATATGTATAGAACTTTACATCCAAACGCAACTGAATACACATTCTTCTCAAGTGCACATGGAACATTCTCCAGAATAGTTCTCCACATACTGGGTCACAAATCCTTTCTGAACTGATACAAAAGATTGGGATCATCCCCTGCCTATTCTCAGACCATAATGCTTTGAAATTAGAACTAAATCACAAGAAGAAGTTTGGGAGGAGGACCTCAAACAGGTGGATGTTAAGGAACATCCTGCTAAAAGATGAAAGGGTCAACCAGGAAATTAAGGAAGAAGTAAGAAGATTCATGAAAACTAATGATAACGAAGAAACAACCGTTCAAAACCTTTGGGATATAGCCAAAGGAGTCCTGAGGGGAAAATACATCGCAATACAAGCATCCATCCAAAAACTGGAAACAACTCAAATACAAAAGCTATCCTTATACCTAAAGGAGCTACAGAAAAAACAGCCAATAGATCCTACACCCAGCAGAAGAAGAGGGTTAATAAAGATTCGAGCAGAACTCAATGAAATTGAGACCAGAGGAACTGTGGGACACATCAACAAAACCAGGAGTTGGTTCTTTGAAAGAATTAATAAGATAGATAAACCAAGAGCCGGCATTATTAAAAAGAAGAGAGAGAAGACTCAAATTATAAACTCATGACTGAGAAAGGACAGATCACTACCAACACCAAGCAAATAAAAATGATTTTAAAAACATATTATGAATAGCTATACGCCAATAAATTATGCAATCGAGAAGAAATGGACGTATTTCTGCAAAGCCACAAACTACCAAAACTGGAACAGGAAGAAATAGAAAACCAAGGGATCCCTGGGTGGCACAGTGGTTTGACGCCTGCCTTTGGCCCAGGGCATGATCCTGGAGACCTGGGATCGAATCCCACGCTTGGCTCCCGGTGCATGGAGCCTGATTTTCCCTCTGCCTATGTCTCTGCTTCTCTCTCTCTCTCTTGTGTGACTATCATATATAAATATATAAATAAATAAATAAGTAAATAAATAAATAAATAAATAAATAAATAAATAAATAAAATAGAAAACCAGAAGTGGCCAATAACAATAACCAGGTAGGAAATTGAAACACTCATCAAAAACCTCTCAAGACACAAAGTCCAGGGACAGATGGTTTCCCTGGGGAATTCTATCAACCTTTTTTTTATTTTATTTAAAATTTTTTTTAATTTTTATTTATTTATGATAGTCACAGAGAGAGAGAGAGAGGCGCAGAGACACAGGCAGAGGGAGAAGCAGGCTCCATGCACCGGGAGCCCGATGTGGGACTCGATCCCGGATCTCCAGGATCGCGCCCTGGGCCAAAGGCAGGCGCCAAACCGCTGCGCCACCCAGGGATCCCTCTATCAAACTTTTAATGAAGAAACCATACAAAGTCTACTAACTGTTCCGAAAGATAGAAGGAGATGGAGTACTTCCAAACTCGTTCTATGAGGTCAGCATTAACTTAATTCCAAAACCAATCACCCCACCAAAAAGGAGAATTATAGACCAATATCCCCGATGAATATTAAAGCAAAAATTCTCAACAACGTACTAGCCAATAGGATACAACAATTCATTAAGAAGATTATTCACCGTGACCAAATAGGATTTATCCCCAGAATACAAGGCTGGTTCAATACTTTTAAAAAAATCAATGTGATTCATATCAGCAAGAGAAAAAACAAGAACCATATGATCCTCCTAATAGATGAAGTGAAGCATTTGACTAAATACAGCATCCGTTCCTGATCAAAACTCTTCAGAGTGTAGGGATGGAGGGAACAATCCTCAACATTTTAGAAGCCATCTACAAAAAGCTGACAGCAAATATAATTCTCAATGGGGAGGCACTAGGAGCCTTTCCCCTAAGATCAGGAACAAGACAGGGATGTCCACTCTCAACACTGCTATTCAACATAATACTAGAAGTCCTAGCCTCAGCAATCAGGGAACAAAAAGAAATAAAAGGCATTCAAATTGGCAAAGAAGTTAAACTCTCCCTCTTTACCAATGACATGATACTCTATGTAGAAAACCCAAAAGGCTGCACCCCAAGATTGCTAGAAATCATACAGCAATTTGGCAGTGTGACATGATACAAAATCAATGCCCAGAAGTCAGTGGCATTTTTATGCGTTAACAATGAGACCGAAGAAAGAGAAATTAAGGAGTCAATCCCATTTACAATTGCACCCAGAACCATAAGATACCTAGGAATAAACCTAACCAAAGAGGTAAAGGATCTATACCCTAAAAACTATAGACCACTTTGAAAGAAATTGAGGAAGACACAAAGAGATGGGAAAATATTGCATGCTCATGGATTGGCAGAAATAATATTTGGAAAATGTCAATGTTACCCAGGGCAATTTACACGTTTAATGCAACCCCTATCAAAATATCATGGACTTTCTTCAGAGTTAGAACAAATTAAGATTTGTGTGGTATCAGGAAAGACCACGAATATCCAGGGGAATTTTAAAAAAGAATGCCATAGTTGGGGGCATCAAAATGCCAGATTTCAGGTTGTACTACAAAGCTGTGTTCATTGAGACAGTGTGGTCCTGGCACAAAAACAGACACATAGATCAATGGAACAGAATAGAGAACCCAGAAGTGGACCCTCAACTTTATGGCCAACTAACATTCGACAAAGGAGGAAAGACTATCCACTGGGAGAGTCTCTTCTATCAATGGTCCTGGGAAAATTGGACATCCACAGGCAGAAAAATGAAACTAGACCACTCTCTTTCACAAAGGTAAACTCAAAAGGGATGCAAGATCTTAATATGAGTCATGATTCCCTCAAAATCCTAGAGGAGGACTCAGGCAACACCCTTTTTAAATTTTACCACAGTAACTTCTTGCAAGATACGTCCATGAAGGCAAGAGAAAAAAAGCAAAAATGAATTATTGGTACTTCATCAATATAAGAAGCGCTTGCAAAACAAAAGGTACCGTCAACAAATCTCAAAACTAACCTACAGAAAAGGAGAAGATATTTGCAAATGACCTATCAGATAAAGGGCTAGTATCCAAGATATGAAGATCTTATTAAACTCAACAGCAAAGAGACAAACAATCCAATCATGAAATGCTCAAAAGACATCATGAACAGAAATCTCACAGAGTAAGACATAGACATGGCCAATAAGCATATGAGGAAATGCTCCTCATCACCTACCATCAAGAAATACAAATCAAAACCACAATGAGATACCACCTCACACCAGTGAGAATGTGGAAAGTTAACAAAGCAGGAAACCACATATGTTGGAGAGGATGTGGTATAGGGGAATCCTCCTGCACTGTTGGTGGGAAATTGAACTGGTGCAGCCACTCTGGAAAACTGTGTGGAGGTTCCTCAAAACGTTAAAAATGTATCTGCCCTACGACCCAGCAATTACACTGCTGGGGGTTTACCCCAAAGATACAGATGCAATGAAATGCCAGGACACCAGCACCCCAAAGTTTATAGCAGCAATGTCCACAATAGCTAAACTGTGGAAGGAGCCTCGGTGTCCATCGAAAGATCAGTGGATAAAGAAGAGGTGGTATATGTTTAAAATGGAATATTACTCAGCCATTAGAAACGACAAATACCCACCATTTGCTTTGATGTGGATGGAAGTAGAGGGTATTATGCTGAGTGAAATAAGTTAATCGTAGAAGGACAAACATTATATGGTCTCATTCATTTGGGGAATATAAAAATAGTGAAAGGTAATAAAGGGAAAGGAGAAAAAGTGAGTGCGAAATATCAGAAAGGGAGAGAGAACATGAGAGACTCCTAACTCTGGGAAACCAACAAGGGGTGGTAAAAAGGGAGGTGGGCATGAGGTGGGGGTGACTGGGTGACGGGCACTGAGGTGGGCACCTGTTAGGATGAGCACTGGGTGTTATTCTATAAGTTGGCAAATTGAACACCAATTAAAAAAGAAGAAATGTGCCTCGGTTCCAACAATGTAATATCACAATGGTCACTTTCCCTCTGGTGTCATTTCAATGGGGACACCACGATGGTGTTGAGATCCTACAGATGCAGACATGGTCATCTTCTGTAGTAAAACTGTCCAAGTTTATCCTGTTATATTTAGAATGAGACCCAGTTTTCTCATTTTTGCCTCTGAGGGCCGCAGCCTTCACAATGGCTTCCAGCGATTGTTACCTGTGGCATAAGTAACCCTTTATTACCCAAGGTGTTTAGTGACAGGCTTCTGACCAATAGGATACAGCCAACAAAATGACATGTCCCATTTAAGTTCGAATTGGAACGGTGGTTAGGATACAGGTTGTGTTCAGGTTAGATTTAGGTTTAAGGTTTAGGGTTTAGTGTTAGGGTTTAGGGTTACAGTGTAGGTTTAGGTTTTAGGGTTAGGGTTAGGGTTTTGGGTTTAGGTAACAGTTTATCATCCGGTTTAGTGTTACGGTTAGGTTTATGGTATGAGTTAGGGTTTAGGGTTTAAGTTACGGTTTAGGTTCCGGTTTAGTGTCAATGTTAGGTTTCGCTTTAGGGTTAGGTTTAGGGTTAGGTTAGGGAATCGAGTTCAGGGCCAGTTTCGGGTTGGGTTACAATCGGGTTAGATTTTGCAATTCTTTTACAATCGGGTTAGGGTTCGACCTTTGTTCCTTTCAGGTTATGGATTAGGGTTCTGGTTTGGGTTAGGGTTCCTATCCTAGTTCGTGTTAGGGTTAGGGTTATAGTCAAGGCTCAGGTACGGGTTTGGTTTAGGCTCAGTTTTCAGGTTAGAGTTTGTGTTCTGGTTATGGTTAACATTCAGAGTAGGATTCGTGTTAGGGATCAGGTCCGTGTTCATGTTAGGGTTAGCGTTAGGGTAATCTGGATCAGGTTCGGGTTTGGAGTTTTGAGTTCTGGTAAGGGTTTGTCTTTGGGTGAGGGTTAAGGTTCTGGTTAGGTTTCCGGTTAGGGTTCAGGTTCAGGCTAGGGTTACAGTTCGTGTAAGGGGTTAGGGTTAGTATTAGGTTTCATGTTCAGGTTAGGTACCCAATCTGCTCCTCCCTTTAACTCATTTTCCTCTTCACATGAAGCTCCCCAAATGAAGCCCTCCCAATGGAAATCAAGAGATCTATGAGATCCTGAGCTCTGAGAGTCACTCCCCACCCACAACTCCTGTAGTATCTCAATGTGTTCTGTGGAGCCATCAAGATCTTCTTGACCCAAAGACCAATCAAAGTTTACTTGATGTTTTACAAGAAATTTTAAGGATATTTATTAATTCTTGGAGAAGGAGTGAGTGAGAATAAGCAGAGTGAGCAGGAGAAGGAGTGGAAGAATCAGGCACCCCACTGAGCTGGGAGCTCACAAGCAGGACCCGCCCTCATGATTGCTAGAATCATGACCTGCCCTGAAGGCAGAGCTCTAACTGACTGAGCCACCCAGTTCCCTTACTTGATCTTATCGTCCATCCTATTGGACCAAATGTGCATGGATCCATTCATCCCATGAGACGGCCATGAAGATGTCACATCTAACAAACTACAACCTTAGAGTGATTGACTGACACTCTGATTAGACTTGATACCGAGACACTGTATCTACTGTGTTCCTTCAATGATCGTAGTGGCTAGAAATGAGTCTGCAATACTAGGTGCTTAATCTATATGATTGGATGAAGAAACACCAATGAGCGCATCCATATACTTAGTGGACCATGAGCTGCTCTGCCTTCCCCAAGTCAACTCTACTCTTGGCACATAAAGGACAATAGCGGACCAGTTAGATGGAATCCCAGTAGTCCTTTGCAAATGGGAAAATTGCCTGCTTTCCACGTACTTCTGTAAACGCACCGTGCCACACACCCATGATGGTCTATGTGGAGTACTTCTTCCTTAGAGAGAGAGAATTCCTACACATGAAGATGCCCAGTAGCCATTTCAAGAGGGCCAGGCACCTGATAAGTCTATTCCACGTTTTCTCGCAGGATTTCCCACACTAGGCCCATGACGTTCATCCTCTTACCATAGTACTTTTCACAGGAGGAAGAGGAAGCTCAGAGAGGTGCAGTGACATTCCTAAAGCATACCACAAGTAGGGGCAATCCTCATCCTCTGTGCTGTGTGTGGGGTGGTCACTCACCAGTGGAACTGCTGGTTCCTGATCTGTTGGGCTCTGGTGAACATCTGGTAGAAACAAAAATATATGCGGGTTGTTTGAAAAGATTTTGTCCTGGATGGATGGTTCCAGGGACTGTACAAAATTATCCATCTGCCATCCTTGATGTCAGCATTGTCCAGGTATCACCCAGGGACAGGGTTGATCACTTTTCACACCAGAGACACAAAGAGTGTCACTGTAATCTGCTTCAAAACCACAAACCAGTGGGAAGATAAGGGTATGGCGCTCAAACCAGAGACTCCCATCCCCTCTGGAAGTTGTACAGGACAGAGGAGTTCAGTGTCCACACAGAAAAATGTTCTAAGCTTCAAACTACCATTGGTTTGAGGGAAGACATGGTAAACCATTGGTAACTTCACATTCTGTTACCTGAGCAACAATAACATTTCTCTCAACTAATATCTTTTACTATGACCGGTATGACATTTAGTCATCAGTAAACATCCCTATTGCAGAAAGAACACAGAGGGTTTGAACCTCAAATGGTGCTGAAGATCACATACGTTGGACTTGAGAATTGACAAAAGCATGGGCTACATGTTCTTTCTCCTATGCTGATGTAGCTTGGATGTTCCTGACATACGGAGGACGGGTCAGGGAGAACCATCTCTTCTGTAGGCCCCAGGGAAGCCAATTATTTCTAGTCTGGGTTCTGGGCTTGCCCTGATCATCTTTGGGTCTTGACCATGAATGTAAGCTCTTCTCACCCCACACCAGCAATTGATGTAGTTGGTGGCCTCATGCACTTGTGCTTATCAGGGGAGATGGAGTAATTGAACCCTTGAATCATCCCATCCAAGATATCTGTGTGGATCTCTCCAACTTGAAAGAGCCAGCTACTGGGGTTAGGAGGCATCAGAGGCCTTCCCCCTAACCTGGACTTCCAGGTTATGGCAGATCTAGCCACTAAAAGAGTCTGTGAGGACACATAAGGTATTCCTTGCAGCACTGCAGAAATTGTAACAAAATAGCACCAGGTTAAGTGCCAAGGGCCTTCAAAGGCTCAATCACTGTGGCAGATGCCCTCATTTATGGCGTATTATGAAGATCTATAAGGACACAGCTCATGATACGTTGGGCCTACAATGATCTGACATATTTTGACAGACGACACCTTATAAGAGAAACATATAGAATGGCTTCATCCCACCCTTCCCTTTGAAATAAATCACCCTCATTACTGTGATGATTTGTGAGGACTCGGAGATGTTCTGCCTGGGACTGTGGAACTGGGTTCTACACAGGATATCTGGTATGCGTTAATGAAATAATATAAATAGTAATAAAATGGAAAGACACTCATTGCTTTTTGTGAATCAAACCACTCCCACTCCTCAAAAACATGACATATATTCTGCCCTATTTCAACATAGGTGAAGAGTAACTTTCCACATCATATGTAACTGGAGACTAGGAGTGGAGGTTCAGATCTCTTTGTCCTCTGGGACACTCACGTGGTAATATTATGGGAGTGCTGCAGGTTTATCTCCAAGTTGGTGTGGGTGCCACATTTGCGTGGAGAACCCTTTTTCCATTCTCACTTCATAACACCAATGATCCTTGTTTGTCTGGTGCACCCGATAGTTGTCTAAGGAGTTAAATAGTTGAAACCACAGTCCATGTCCTCCAAGATCTCCTGGGTGCAGCTCTGCAATTATAGTGCCCCATATATAAAGGGTCAAGAGACATTAGGGTCCTCCCTGGACATCACTGCAATGGGATACTCCCATTAGAAACTGTGTTCTCCAGTTCAGGCCACATGGACAGCTGAAGATACATGTGGCAAGGAGGAAGCCATATGAGAGAGACTAATGGACTCATGACTCACATATTCGAAGTTCAGCTTGGTCCCCAACTCTCACCTTCTCATCTTGCCTGCTATCACCTGGTGTCTGAACAGAAAAGATGTGTCAGGCTTCCAAACCTGGCAGCCCATTTCTCCCCAGGATGGGCATATTCCTCTCCTCTCTCTCCTCTACACACACACACACACACACACACACACACACACTCCCACATATACACACAGAGACACACACAACGAAGAGGTGTGAGCCTGTTCAGCTGAGATCAGTGTGGTCTGCTCTCCAGTGGACTGCCCCAAGTTGCCCTATGGTACCTGTTGATTTCAACTGACACATAACCTGAAGCTATGGAAAAGAGGGCCATACTGACATGGACAGTGACAAGAAAATCTCTCCCTCTGGATTCACCTGATCTCAGAGCCCCTGAAAGTAGGACAACCACACAACACTTTGTTCTCTTGACTGTCTGCAATTAAGAGAGCTGGAAAGCGAGAAGTTCCAGAACACAGGTTCCTGGTTTCAGAGTGCTAAATCCGTTGTGGGCCTGTCACCAAGGAAGTGAAGTCACTTTTTCAAGATTTCAGCACCTGGCACCCTTCCATATGTAAGACCTATCTAGAGCCCCTTCTTGGCAGATCAAGTGCCAGATAACTGCTTACCCAGTGTCATCTCTTTAACTGTACATCATGACCCAAAAATGCCATAGCCACAACTCTCTAAAAATGCAAATAAGGTCTGACCTTTGAGGAGACGGAGTTGAATTTAGAACTTTCTCTTCTTGATTTACCAGTTCTGTGTCTTATCTATCCCACAGTGTCTCTCACATAGTCTCCAGTTTCCCAACCTGTACAGTGGTAGAATGAGGCTAGAATCTACTTCCTAGGGACATCGTCAGGTGTCTATGGATATTATTTATAACGTGTGTGTGCTGGAATCCTGTATATCTCAGCCCCAAATTGAAAGAATGAAGATTGAGAAGAAAGGATGAGATGTGGCATGGAGCACCACTTGAAAGTAGCCTGGGTTCCAGGAACCTAATATCACAATGTCACTTTCTCTCTGGCCCCATTTCAATGAGGGCACCACAATGGGTTGGAAATGCTGCAAGGCAAGATGCAGGCATGGTCATCTTCTGTAGTAAAACTGTCCAACAGTTTCCTGTTATAAGTAGAATGAGACCCAGTCGCCTCTTTTTTTGCCTCTGAGGGCCTCAGCCTTCACAATGGGTCCCAGCGATCCTAAAATGTGTCATGAGTATCCCTGTTTAACCCAAGGTGCTTAGTCACTGGCCTCTGACCAATATGATACAGCCAACACAATGGCATGTCACATCTAAGTTACAATTGGAACTATGGTTAGGGTTAGGTTTAGGGTTTTGTGTTAGGGCTATGGGGGGTTAGTGTTTAGAGTGAGGGTTAGAGTTAGTGTTTAGGGTTTGGGTTTAGAGTTTAGGGTTAGGACTATGTTTAGGGTTAGGTTTTGGGTTAGTGTTCGGGTTTGGGTTTGGGCACGGGTTCAGATCAGGTTGGGTTGAGTTTCATTTCATTTTACAGTTTGACTAGTTTCCGGGTTAGTGATCAGATTAGGGGTCGGGTTCAGGTTAGGGTTCTGTTCCAGGTTCCTGTAAGGATTAGGGTTAGGGTCAAGGTTCATGTTCGGGTTAAGGGTAAGGTCTAGGTTTTGGGGAAAGTTTAGTGTTCGGGTTAGGTTTAGGGTTCGGATTATGTTTCAGGTTAGGATTAGGGTTAGTGTTAGGGTTAGGATTTAGGCTGTTGAAAAGGGTTATGGTTTATTTAGGGTAGGGTTTAGGGCTTAGGGTAAGAGTTTAGCATTAGGGTTTAGAGTTAGAGTTAGGATTAGCCTTAGGTTTCAGGTTCGGGTTCCGGGTGGCCTCTAATTTTTTATTGATTGATTCATTGATTTGTATGTATGTATGTATAAATAAATAAATAAACAAACAAATAAACAAACAAAAATTTATAAAGAATAAATAAATAATAAAATCTCTATTCAGACTCGACAGAGAAAGGTAGGGGCATAGACACTGGCTTGGGAGAGGCAGGCTATATCCAAGGGCCAAAGTACAGACTGAATCCTCAGAATCTGGGTCATGCCCTGAGCCAAATGCATACACTCAACCTTAGAGAGACCTAGCTGTTGTTGGATTTAGTTTTGAATTTTCATCCTTTCTCCCTACACTGATCTGAAGGGCACATTTTCCATGGATGTTGCTTGCTGTCCAACTATCCCAATTCACTGGTTTTCGCAGGCAGAGTTTTGGGCAGGTCATGTCGGAGCTCTAGGTTGGATGAGGGTTATTTAGCAGGAGCACTTGCAGTTCTGGCTGTGGGCAGTGTGGAGAGCATCTAAGAATGCAGAAAAGACAAGGGCCATTACATTGAGCCTCCGTCTTCGGTATTGCTTCCCACTGACCCTCAGGAAATTCAATGGACTTGGGACTCTGGGTGCTTACAGTGTGTGCCGCTCTCTCTATTGGCAAGGGTTCTGAATGGTACGATTTCTGTCTCTATTTCAGCTCGTCACTTCTTGAGACAAAGGATTTCCAAAATTCTGGGAGTGTGGGGATGTTTGTGGGTTACCTCAGTTCCAACCCAAATTTAGGGTTAGGTTGAGAGTACAGGATCTCGCAGGGTACTAGGTAGCAGCATTATGGAGAGCGTCCTGGAATCCTGAATTGAGAGGAAGTTTTAGCTCTCAGCTGAAACTCAGGTTTTGCATTCATGGGGGTCGTTGAAACTGCATGTTTTTGATCCTTATCCTGAGTTTGGGGGACGCTGCTTGAGGCAATGAGGAGAGTCTCTGGAATGCTGGATTGAGAATGAAGATGATCCTGCTCAGTCTCAGTGCCATTTTTCAGTGGGACACTTAACCTGATGAAAATTCCTGGCTGTCTTTCCCTCTGTGGGCCTTGATCTATGTGTCATGTGTTCCAATGGAATGATGTCTGTCTACTTTTTGGTTTCACCTTTCTCCGACGCTCTAGCTACCCAAACCCCTTGGGTTTCAGGACTCTAGTTGTGGGCAAATTCACTTCCAATTCTTTTTTTTTTTAATGATAGTCACAGAGAGAGAGAGAGAGAGAGAGAGGCAGAGAGACAGGCAGAGGGAGAAGCAGGCTCCATGCACCGGGAGCCCGATGTGGGATTCGATCCTGGGTCTCCAGGATTGCGCCCTGGGCCAAAGGCAGGCGCTAAACCACTGCACTACCCAGGGACCCCACTTCCAATTCTTATTTAAGTTCGGCGTTTGGGTGAAAATGCTCCTGCGACCTAGATGTAGTCTGTCTGGATTCCGCATGAGACCAAGAGTTTAGGACAGTTTTTAGGATGAAGCCAAATCTAAGGGTTTGGGTGCAAGAGAACCACGCCCTGGGGGATGGTTCTGGGTGTCGTTTCCATTTGGTATCCTCACTCTAAGGGGCTGGTCTTCCAATTGTCAGAATTTCCCTCTACGTTGCAGTATGAAACTGCTGTGGTAGGTCAGGTGGCTGAAATTACTTAGACAGATGCCAGGATAGTTGACTGGATCATTTTGGGAACAAAATGACGCTTCGGGGTTGGGTGCAGGAATCAGTCCAGGCCCTGTTTGGGGTAGTGTGGAGATCATCTCAAAGTGCTGAATTGTAGGTGGCTGTGGCAAAGAAGTTGGTCTCAGGGACTGTTAAACTTAGGCCCAATGGATCGGGGTCCTTTCACTGTAAAGTGTTTTCTATAATTTCCAGTTTCCGAAAGGCTCAATGTCCAACTGTAGATCAGTGAAACACATCTACCTTCACTCTGACATCCCAAATTCCTAGGCTTGCTGGCCAAAATTAGTTAATGGATTATTTTAGAGTCCTAATCAGGGTGTGCATTAGGGTTCAATAGCTCATGTTGTTCTAGGAAGAGGCAGTTCTTGGACACAAGATTGCAAATCCGAGAGACCACTGAGGAGCCAACACTGATGCAAGCACATGAGGGTTTATTAGCAAGCTCGAGCTTGGGTCCAAGTATACCCGACATAGCGGAACAGGGACTTGGACCACAGGGTGAGTTACAGCTGGTCTAGGGTTAAAATGGGGTTTTTAAGTAAGGGTGGGGTGTGAGAATCTCTAGTAGAGGTCTCATAAGCTCTTGCTTCCTTATTCCAATAAGGGCTTGCTTTGTGATTTTGCCTGTAGCCGGAGTAAGGTAGAGTTCAGTTCCTGGCCACAGTAGCCTGGTCACAGTGGCCTGAGGCAGCTTCCAAAGCAACAACAGCTGTACTTGTGCCAATGTTAAATTTGAATGGCCCTAATTTTCTTGGCCTCCACATTTACTTCTCTCAGTGGAACCTAAAGAAGGTTGGTCTCAGTAACACGGTTTAGTGGTTGGTATTGTTGTCTAAGTACCATAAACTGGACTGTACTGATTCTGTCTTTGACAAAAGTAACTAATCTATTGATAATGCATGGCCCTAAGGGAAGGAGGAGAAGGAAGATAATGAGGGGTCTGGCTAGGGTGGATAACAAGGTAGTGAGCCAGGGGGAACGACTGAACCAGGATTTGAACAAACATTGTTGTTGTTCTCATTCTCGTTTATGTTTAGCCAAATCTTCCCTGACCTTTGCTATAGATTCTCAGACTATCCCTGAGTGGTCAGTATAAAACAGCATTCTTCATTTAAGGCAGCACATGGATTTGCATGTTTAAAATGTAGTCACCCAAGGGAACGTCTATTTTTTTTAATGGAAAACATGATACTGTGGGTTTAAGACTCCCTTGCTTGCAAAAGCCTCTCTACAATTAAGATGCTCCCATATTTTTAAACCTTAAGACTTCAGGGATCCCTGGGTGGCACAGCAGTTTGGCGCCTGCCTTTGGCCCAGGCCGCGGTCCTGGAGACCCTGGATCGAATCCCACGTCGGGCTCCCGGTGCATGGAGCCTGCTTCTCCCTCTGCCTGTGTCTCTGTCTCTCTCTCTCTCTGTGTGTGACTATCATAAATAAATAAAAATTAAAGAAAAAAAAGACTTCAAAAGCAAGGCTGAATTGGGTGTACATTTTTAATCCCGAAGGTAAGCGAGTGAAGTTATTTTTATGGTCTGATCTTTTCAATTTTGATTCCAACTTCATTAAAAGAAATGGCACCAGACTCACCCATTTAATGAACAGACCTTATGTCAACTCCCTGATCTCACCTCTGGCTGAGCATTCATACCATCATTTACATAATTCAATATGCTAGTGCAGAGCAAAACTATTTCCATTAATACTCTCCATTGCATTGCATCCTAAACAGCGTTTCTTGCCTTCCTCATCTCACCTGTCACTGCCCACCTGGGATTCTGGGCATCTTCGTGTGACCTGCACGTCTCTTCGCCCCCCCCCCATTTTCCCTTGCATGTTCCTTCTACCACTTGCCGACTAACCAGTTACACATTAGCTTAAGTGTTGCTCTCCTTCCTCTTCCTCAGCAGTGAGTGAGCCAGGGACACGCAGGACCCAAGGCTCACGTTCCTCCTGCATGCAATCACAGTGGAAGTGGTCTTTTGACCATTATGACCACTGGTCTTTTGACCAGTATGAAGGCCTTTTACAAGGGGAAAATGTCGGTCCTTGCCATTTTTCCTCCAGTGGAACTTGTACCCTGTCCGTGTGTGTGTGTGTGTGTAGCAAAGCAGGGAGCGACAGGATGAAACAACATTAGTGGGGTAAGAGAAAGGTGCGGTCTTAGCTCTAGGGGATTGTCCTTGTCTGGTTGGCTTTTCTATTTTGGAACAAAGTCTTGGAGGACGGCGTGTGGATCAGCTGGCTGGCATTGGACCCAGGAAGTTATTCCATTGACCTTGAGAGCAGTGGGCGTGGTCAGGATCACAATGTAGGTTCCTTTCCTGAAGGTTGGAGTGTCCTCTGTTGATGTCTCTGCACATACACCCAATCGCCTGGTCGATAACGATGGCAGTCAGGCGGTGGTCCAGTTTCATAGAGGGCCTTCAGCTTAGGCCATATCTGCTCATGGGATCTTTGTAACATTTGGAGGGAGAAAGGAAGTTGGTGTTCATCAAACTCAACAATCACCTCAGGTTTTAAATTGGGGATAATAGGCGGAAGAATATCGACATGATCTCCTAGGGGGTAAATCCCATCTTATATGGGGAGTTTCGTGCCCTCTGTAGGGGAGAAGAGTCATCCGGTCCCTGCAGGTCTCCAGGGCTAATTTAGTTAAGGTCTCTTTTAATGTTCTGTTCATCCTCTCTACCTGTCCTGAGCTTTGGGGCCTATATGCACAATGTAATTTCCAAACTGCCCCAAGTACTAGTGCCCCTCCCTGTGTTACCTTAGAATTGAATCCCGGTCCGTTGTCTGATCCAGTCTCAACAGGAAAACCATACCTTGGTAAGATGTCTTCCAGCAGTGTTTTGGTCACGGTCTGTGCTGTTTCATGTTTGGTGGGAAATGCCTCCGTCCACCCTGAAAAGTATCTACAAACACTAGTACATACCTGTATCTGTATTTTCCAGGTTTTACCTCAGTGAAGTCCACTTCCCAGTAGGCTCCTGGGAGGCCCCCCGGAGCCGGGTACCTGGGTTAGATCCATGGGCAGGCAGTGGCATTAGTTAACTGGCATGCGCAATAGCTTGCCATAATCTGCTCAATCTTTCCTCGAGAGTGCTTAAAAGTGATCTTTGCATGTCGTATGAGGTCCTCCATCTTCCTTATTCCCATATGAGTACTCTGATCATTTTGAAGAGGACTCGTCATCTTAGTTCCTCTGGCAGAATAATGCTGGAGTCTATGGCCCTCCACCAGCCATGCAAGCATTGAATTATAGGCAAGCGTTTGATCCAGTGTAAGTCAGCATCAGTATAGTTGGGAGTGTCGGGCAGGGTCGGTGCCCCTGAATCAGGTAGTGTGGTTGTTAAGACCTGGGTCACTGAAATGGCTGCCTCCTTTGCTTTTGAATCGGCTAGCCGGTTTCCCCTAGCTACTGGTGTATCTGCCTTTTTCGTGTCGTGGACAATGGATGATGGCCAGAGGGCCTTCAGGAATTCAAGGATCTCTGTTTTGTTTATAAATGTTTTTCCCTCTGCTGTCAAAAGCCCTCTTTCTCTATAAAGAGCTCCGTGGATGTGACCGGTGGCAAAAATATACCTGCTGTCGGTGTAAATGTTTATTCGTTTACCTTTTCCCATGGTCAGTGTCTTGGCCAGTGTGATCAGTTGTACTTGTTGAGCTAATGCTCCAGCTACTAATGGCTCTGCTCAGATGATCTCTGTTTCTGTGGTTATGGCCGCCCCTGCGTATGTTTTCTTCTTGGACAAAACTGCTGTCATCTGTATACCACATGGCATCTACATTAGGAAGTGGCTGGTCCTGGAGATTGACTCTGAATCCGTGCACCTGTGTCAAAATTTCTTGACAGTCACGCAGAGTGGGGGATCCCAGTCTGGGTTAGGGAGTAGCATTGCTGGTTCAGGCTTATCAGTGGGTTGAATAAAATTCTGGTGGGGTTTAGCAGTAGGATCTGATAATGGGTCAGACAGGCATTGCTGATGCAGTTGTCTGGAGGCTGTTTGAGTACCTCTTCAACAGCATTTGGCGTGTTAACATACAGTTCTTGCCCCATGGCCAGCTTGTCTGCATCTTTGACCATATTGGCCACCACGGCAATAATTTTTAAGCATGGGGGCCATCCAGCCGCCACCCTGTCCAGGTTTTTGTAGAGACAGGCTATGGGTCTCTTCCTGGGACTGATGTACCAGACAAGGACCCCTTTTGCCACTCCCATCTTTCTCGTCCACATACAGTTAGAAGGGCTTGGTTAGGTCAGGCAAGCCAAGAGCCAGGGCAGACAGCAAGGCATGTTTAAGGTCATTAAAGGGTTTGTTCATAAGCTCTGTCCATTCAAAATTTTGCTGGTGCCTGGTGGCCTCATAGAGGGGTCTGGCCATCTCGGCAAAACCCGGAATCTACAATCGACAGAACCCTGATGACCCCAGGAATTCACATACCTGGTGAACTGTTTGTGGCTGTGGGATCCTCAGGACAGTTTCCTTCCAGGAATCTGTCAACGATCTTTGTCCACCCTTTAATTTTTACCCTAAGTAGCTCACCTTTGTTCTGCAGATCTGTTTTTTGTTTGTTTGTTTGTTTATTTGTTTGTTTCTCCTGAGGCATGGTATCCTAGAGCCGCTATGGTCTATGGCAAGTCCTTGGTTCCTTGTAGGCATGTGCCCTGGTCCTCTGCCGCCTACAGGATATCATCTACATATTGCAATAAGGTCAAATGAGGGTGCTTAGAACAGAACTCACCCCAGTCTTAGTGTAAGGCCTCATTGAAGATGGTTGGTGGATTCTTATTTTTATTATTTTTATTTTGTTTTTTAAAGGTTTTATTTATTTATTCATAGAGACAGAGATACAGACAGAGACACAGGCAGAGGGAGAGGCAGGCATTATACAGATAGCCTGACATGGGACTCGATCCAGGGTCTCCAGGATCACGCCCTGGGCTGCAGGCATCGTTAAACTGCTGCACCACGGGGGGCTTCCTGGTCGGTGAATTTTTAAATCCTTGTGATAAGTCGAGTCCAGGTGAGCTGGCCATTGATGCTTTTCTCAGGATCCATCCATTCAAAGCCGAAAAAGTCTTGGCTCTTGGGTGCTAAAGGCAGGCTGAACATGGCATCTTTTAAATCTAATTGTGTATACCAAGTTTTGTCCAGAGGCAGGGTAGAGAGGAGGGTGTATGCATTTGGGACCATAGGGTGCATATCCTCTACTCACCTACTGACTTCTCTCAAGTCCTGGACTGGCTTGTAATCATTAGAGTGTGGTTTCTGCACTGGCAGCAAGGGAGTGTTCCATGCCAATTGGCAAGGCCTCAATATGCCTGAGCCCTAAAGTCGCCATATGTGGGGTTCGATTCCCATATGTGCTATGAGAGACATGTGGTATTGTCAGACCCTGACAGGGTCTGCCCCTGGCTTTAGTCCTATATATAGGACTGGTCGGTGCTGGGCCAACCCAATTCCACCAGTTTCTGCCCATGCTTGGGGAAATTCCTGCAGCCAACGGTCAATGTCAGTCACTGGGGCTAAGGGCATTTGGTGGAGATGATATTCGTCCTCTAAATTCAGGACAAGCACCTGAATTGGGTGTCCCTCCTTGTTTAGGATATTTTGCCCCTTCGAGGTGGAAGCGAATTTATTCCCCCATCTTGGTGAGGAAGTCCCAAACTTTCAAAGGGTAGGGACAACTCAGGAAGACCATGAAGGAGTGGGATACCCGGCCCATGCCGAGATCCACAGTTCTTCAGGTAGTCCATGAGTACTGTTTGGTGCCCGTAGCCTCTTGGACCCATGAGGTCTTGCTTGCCAATTTCCCTTGGGGTTGTAATAAAACCGGGTGTTGTGCCCCATTTTCCAGTAGGAATTCAATGGGTTGCCCCTCCACTCTGAGAGTTACACTAGGCCCAGGAGGGGTGCCGAACACCAACTCCTTGTCGTCCAGGTCCTCCATCTCCAAGATCTTGGCAGGGGCCTTAGGTTTTTTTATTAGGGCTGTCTTTCACCCAGTGGCCCTCTTCCTTACAATAAGCACATTGGTTTTTGTTCAGTCTAGAGCACCCCCGATGGGGACCAGGGCCATCCTCCTTACCTGTCCCTGAAGCCAGCTTTTTGAGGTGCCTCCGTTTTTCCTGTGGGTCATCCATGGTTGTGGCCAGCAGGATCTTGGCCAGGTTTTGGGTCTGCCGGTTGCTTAGTTTAGTTTGTTGCTCTTCCAGACTTACTCTATTATTATAAACTTTTTCTGCTACTATTAAGTCCTGCAAGCTCTTCTCTCCTAGTGTCTGTTCTTTGCAATTTTCTTTTGATGCCTAGAGTGGCCTGGTTAACAAAAGCCATGATAATGGCAGCCTTTGTTTCTGGGGCTTCTGGGTTCATAGGGGTGTACTGTCCAAAAACCTCTATGATTCTCTCTCTATGACTCTCATCCTTACCTTGTCTTACATCATATACTTTGGACAGATTGGTAGGCTTGCACACGGCAGCCTTGAGACCTGTCATTAGAGTCTTGCGGTAGCCCCAGAGTCTCTCCTTACCTTCAGCCAAGTTGTAGTCCTCGGTGGGGTGGGATAAGGGGAAGGCAGCGTTTATGAGGTCCGTGTTTTGAGTTAGCTGTCTGTCCTCTCCCAGAACAGACTTCTGGGCTTCCATCTGCATTTTTTCTCTCTCTTCGGTGGTGAAGAGAACCTGCAAGAGCTGTTGCCAGTCATCCCAAGTAGGCTAGTCGGTAAAGAGAACAGTATCTAAAATCCCAATTAGATCTTTCAGATTATCAGAGAATTTTGCATTCTGGGTTTTCCAATTATATAAATCACTGGTGGAGAATGGCCAATATAACATTGGCTGTCTGCCAGTCTCATCGGGAGGCTCCATGGCAAGGAGAGGAAAGGTGGTGGAGTCGGCCAGCCTTACATTAGGGGGTGGGCCACCCATGAGTCTGTCTGCATGTCCTTGCTGTTGGCCTGTGTATAGGAACTCTCTTATCAGGGAGGAGTGGTGCCCATTCTGCATCCCCTGGTGCCTCTAATGGAGGGGCGGAAGGGTGAGGGGGCATCGGGTAGGGCAGTGGGAGAATCAGGTCCTCCAGGTAGGAATCCTGCAAGACTGTGTAAAGAGGGTTTTTGGTCTTAGAGTCAGTCTCCTTCTCAGCCTTTTGTAGGGTTAGAATCATGGTAGGTCCTGCTTTGGGGGGTAAAAATAGTTTTAGCCAAGGAGGGGGATTCTCGATCATGTCCTGCCAGAACAGGATGTAGGGCACCTGGTCAGCGTGGCCATTGGTTTTCCCTGAAAATCACTGCCTTCATCTGTAAGATAATACGTAGGTGGAAGTCCCTTTTTGGGGTCATCCCATGTCAAAGGTTGGCATTCTGATAAGCAGTAAATTTGAAATTTCCGTTTCCATATGTCTCTTCTCAGACTATGAGCTCTTTCCTTAATTTCCAAGAAGTGGGAGAGCATAAGAGACAGGGGAGTTGTTTGTGTCTGTCCCATTATGTCCCCAGTCTACACCAAGGCACAGATAGTTGTGACACTTAACAAAGATACAGTAACACAGACAAATGCACAGTTAATAAGGACACAGTAACACAGACAAACGTTCCAGTGCGGCCGCGGAGACAAAACAGAAAGTAAACCAATGGGCTGGCAGTCGGTCCTCCTTACAGATGAGGACTTCGTCCTCCTTACAGATAAGGACTTCTGTCCTCCTGGCAGGGACAAGGGACATCTCCCAAGACCACCCAGATGCGGACTTCATCCTCCATGTGGGGGCAAGGGATGTCTCCCAAGATCCCCAGTCAATGAGTCAATGACCTGTCTGTGCATCCGCCTAAGCCAATGTCAATCTAACACAGATTGGAATTCCTACAGGTAAAAATACAGATTAGAGCTCTCAGAAAATGTTCACACAAAAGGTGGAAAAAGTTGAGTACTCCCCAGGCATGGAAACCTCCGGAGGGGGTCCTGGGGGTTTCTTGGATCCTGGACGAGCCCCCAAATGTGACCAAGATTGTAAATCCAAGAAATCACCAAAGAGTTGACACCGATGCAAGCATATGAGGGTTTATTAGCAAGTTCGAGCTTGGGTCCAAGTATACCTGACACAGAGAAGCAGGGACCTGGACCCTAAGGTGAGTTACAGCTAGGTTTTTATGGGCTGGTTTAGGGGAAAGGTGGAGATTTTCATTAAGGGTGGGGGTGTGATAATCTCCAGTAAAGAGGTCTCACAAGCTCTTTCTTCCTTATTCCAATAAGGGCTTGCTTGTGATTTTGCCTGTAGCTGGGGTAAGGTAGAGTTCAGTTCCTGGTCACAGTAGCCTGAGATGGCTGCCAAAGCTATAATGGCTGTACTTGTGCCAGTGTTAAACTTGAATGGTCATAATTTTCTTGGCCTCCACAGCCGTGTCGCCCCCATAGTGGAATGATGAAATGAGATAAAAAATTAACCTGAGGCTCAATCTCCAGGGGTGTGTCAAAGGCATCGAGGAGCATGTGGTTAGCTTCCGGGTGTCGGTTTATTTTTCTTGATTAATTGAATGATTGATGTGTATAAATAAATACATAAATAAAGGTTTTTTCTATTTATTCATGAAGATAGAACAAGGGACATAGACACAGGTTAGTGAGAGGCATGCTATACGCTAAGTTCCAGATGTGGAACAGGACCCTGGCAATATGGGGTCATGGCCTGAACAGAAGGATGTCACTCAACCGCTGATGTACTCAGCATCCCAGGTTTTGCTTTGATTTGCCCGCATCTCTCCATCCACTGGTCTTCCCGATGGCACATTCTGCATGTATGTTACTTGCTGAATTTTCTGGCATAGGTCCAACAATCCCAACTCGTTGGGTGTCAAAGGCAGAGTTTTTGATTTACACATGTTGGAGCTCCAGGTAGGATGAGGAATACGTATCATAAGCACTTGTGGTCATTGTTGGGGCCAGTGTGGAGAGGGTCTAGGAATGCTGCAATTACAGGGGTCATTACATTGACACTTGATCTCTGGGATTGTTATGCACTGACTCTGTTCAGTGGAGTGGGGAATCATGTCCAAGGGTGCTTCCAGTCTGTGCTGTTCTCTCTATTGTTTGAGGGTTCCAAATGGTTCAATTTCTGTCTGTGTTGCAGCATGATGCATCTTGTGTCAAATGGTCTCCGAAATTCCAGGGGTGTGGGTGTGATAGTCGCTAGCTGAGTTCCAACCCTAATACAGGGTCAGCTGAAGGCTCATGAGCTCATAGGGTCCTAGCTAGCTGCACTGTGTACAGCGTTCTGGAATCCTGAATCGAGAGGTCATGTTAGTCATTGACTGAAACTCAGGTTTCGTGTTCAAGGGGGTCGTTGAAACCAGAGCTCATATCCGATGTTCATTTCTATTTGTCGTTCTCTCTCTATTGGCCATTCCTCAAATAGCACAATGTCCCTTTCTGCTGTGGGTCATCACTCCGTGGGTCGGTATGGCATCGTAAATGAGGGGGTTTCTCTGCCAAGATTGTGGGCAATGTCATTTCAGGGCGCAGATTAGGTTGCCCGTTAAGGAGGAAGAGCCCATATGTCATTGATGGAGGAAGTGTGAACATCACCGTGGAATGTTGAATTAAGGTTGGACTTCAGCCTGAAGGTCAGTCTGACGAATTTTGACCAAGATGTGTTGGAACATGGGACTTGCTTCCAGGAGTCATATCGATGTGTCATGTTCTCTCAACTGGCCTGTCTCCTCTCGGCACTCATTACATCTGTGTTACAGGCTGAGACCTATGGTGTCAGAACAGTGAAAAAAATTCCTTGAGGTCTTCCGTGAGATTATTGAACAGTGTCATTCCGAGCTCTATTGGGCATTAAGGAGCTGATCCGGGGTTTGTGTGGACCCTGCCAGAGGAATTGTGGAGATGCTCTAGAATGCTGAGTGGAATATGATCCCTAGACTCAGTCTCATTGCCATGTTCCTGCTGTTCAGTGAATGTGAGGGTTGAATATGGTTGTCTCTCCCTCTGTAGAGCTCCTTCTATTGGCCATATTTCAGAAAGGTGCGTTTTCCATCTTCGCTTCATTTTGACCCTACTGGGATGTTGTAGAATCCCTCATCCTTGGTTTTCGGGGCTCTGCTTGTTGTCCTCATCTCACAGATCGGTCTTCCAATGGCAATGGCACAATTCCCAACTCTGTGGCTTCCGGACATTCCTGGTGTGGCTCAGCCATCCCAATTCTGTGGGGTTAATGGGCAAAGTATTGTGCTGTGTCCTTTCAGACCTCCAGGGAGGAAGAGCATTAATTGGCAGGAGCACTTTGTGTCCTCACTGGGGGCAGTATGGAGAGGGTCTAGGAATGCTGAAATGACAGAGCCCAGTAACCTGAGCGTTAGCCTCAGGAATTTTAGAGTGTCAGTGGCCTTTACGGTATTCCCAGGGTGATTCCTATCTCTGGCCTTGTCTCCATTGGCCAGGGCTCAATTGGCACGATTTCCATCTGTGTTGCAGTTCCACACTCCTTGTGAAGCAGGGCATTCCAAATACCTGGGGCAGGAGGTTTGATGTTGGCTGGGTGAGTTCCAATCCTAATTTAGGGTTAGGTTCACGGTACAGGATCTCCTGGAAGTTCAAGAAAATGGCAGTTGAGAGATCATTCCAGAATACTGAATTGACAGGAAGTGTCAGAACAGAGCTCATCTTCTCGATATGTTTCCACGGGGTCATTGTATGTAGGGCTCAGTTCCACTTCCATTTTTCTAATACTCTCTCTAGTAGCCATGCTTCCAAATGGCACAGCATTCCACTATGATTACGGCCAACCCTCATGGCTTGTTCTGGTACCAAAAATTTTGTGGGTTCCCAGTCCTGATAGTGCCCAAGGCCCTTTCAGACCCAAGTTCAGGGTTCCAGTTAATGTGAAGCATCTATGAGTCCTTGATGGTGGAGGTGTGGAGACCAGCCTGGAATTTTGAAATCTGAGTGGCCTTTAAGCTGTCACTCCATCTGAGGATTTGCATCCAAGTGGTGGCTGAACATGGGGCACAATCCCGGATGTCCTTTCAACGTGTCATGTTCTCTCAAAAGGCCTGTCTTCTCTTGGTACTCATTGCATCTGTGTGGCGGGCTGAGACTTGTGGTCCTAGGCTCATTCTCCAGGCTAGTTTGCAGTGGTTAATTGAGCATGACGTTCAGGTTCGGCTGTCTCATTGTCTATCGGGCTCGCTCTATTGACCGTGTGTCCAAACAGTGAGTTTTATCTACATCTCAGGTTGATCTTTTTGTGGAAGCTCTGGTATCCCACATCTCTTCGGTTTTGTGGCCCTGATTATGGTCTTCAATTCCAACATTCATTGAAGTTTAGCATTATGATGTAGGAGCTCCTGGGGCCTAGGTTGAGTCTGCGTGGAGTCCATGGTGGAATCCTAAGTTTTGTGCAGTGTTCAACTGAGGCCCAATATCATTGTTGTATGTAAGGGGATGGTGAACATTAGGCCAGGTTCCTGTTGTCATTTCCATTAGTCGTCCTCACTCTAAGGGGCTGGTCTTCGAAATGACATAATTTTCATCTGTGGGCAGACCAAAACTTCACAGGTGGAATGGGTGGCCCAAACACCTTGGTGTTAGAGGCCAGCATAGTAGACTGGATGACATCAGAGAACAAATGAGGCTTCACGATTGTGTGCAGGAGCCAGTCTTTTCATCACTTGCATAGGGTTGATGTGGTCTCTGAAACCTGAATTGTGGGTACCCATAGCCTTGAGGTCAGTCTCAGGACCTGCTCAAATTAGGGCTCCAGTCCCAGGGTCCTTTAAGACTCCCATGCACTCCCCAATGTCTAATTTTCCAAAAGGCATGATGTCCAAATCTGGAGCAGTTGAACACTTTAGCCTTCACTCTGACATCCCGAATTTTTAGTTTTGGGGGCACAATTGATTATGCGTTGATTACAGAGCTCAAATCAGGATACGAGTTAGGATACAAGATCACGTGGGGTGCTAGGTGTAGGCAGTGGAGAGTCCATCTGGGAATGCTGAGTTGACAGCAATCATGAGGCTGAACTTGGTTTCAGGGTGTGAGTACAAGGCATAATTGAACGTGGGACCCCTTCGTGGGTGCCCTTTCATTTTTCTTGAACGACTTACATAAATAATAATAAATAAATAATAAATAAATAAATAAATAATACAAATAAATAAATAAAAAGATTTTTGTTATTTATTCTTGATAGGGAGTGAGAGCGATTTTGAGAAATAGAGGGAGATGGAAAGGCATGTTTTACACTAAGAGACTTAAGTGAAACTTACTCCTGCGATTCCATGACCATACCCTATTTTGAAGGGAGACGCTCAACTTTGAGGCATCTAGGCGTCATCCAGCTTTGCTTTGCTTTGACAGCCTCACTCCATTGGGTGGTCTTTCCAATAACTATTTTTCCTATATCTTGCTTGCCTTCATATTCAATGTCTGTCCACAAACCCAAATTCCGTGGGTTTCTCAGGGAGCTAATTGGGCTGGGCCATGTTGGAGCTCCAGGATAGGATGAGTGTCAGTTGGCAGTTGCACTTGTGTTCCTTGCCAGGGACAGTGTGGAGAGGATCTAGGCATGCTGAAATGACAGGGTCAATTACCACGAACTTTCATCTCAGGAATTATTAACAGAGGATCAGTGCACTTGGAACTCGTGTCCAGGGTGCTTCCAGTCTGTGCCTTGTCCCCACTAGCCAGGGCACCCAATGGCACAACTTCAGTGTGTGTCTCAGCTGGACCATTCCTGTTAGGACTGGCATCCAAAATTCCTGGATGGGGATGAAGATGTGTGTGATGTTGGGATAGTTGAATTAATAACCTAATTTAGTTTTAGGCTTTGGGTAAAGGAGCTCATGAGATCCTAGTTACTGGCGGTGTGGAGAGGGTTCTGGTATGCTGAATCAGGAGCAACCATTAGCCTGAGGCATGGTTTCAGGTTGTGAGTCCAAGGTTCCATGGATTATGGGGCTCGAGTCCAGGTGGCCATTTATTTTGAGTTATTGAGACTTGAATAAATCAATAACTAAAGTTTTTCTCTAATTATTCAGGACAGACAGTGAGAATGAAGAGCAGGGACACAGGAAGAGGGAGAGGCTGTCAGCATCCAGAGAGCCCATTATAGGAATCAATTCAGGTATTCCCTGATTGATTGGTTCCCTGATTGATTCAGGGCATCATGTCCTGAGATGACAGTAGATGATAACCACCAAGGATTCCAGGCATCTCTTGACCTGATTTTGACTTCTTGGGGTCACCTCATAGGCCGGTCTTCCAATGGCACAATTTCCAATTTTAGTTTGCCAAAACTCCTGATGTGGCTCAGCGATCCCAATTCAATGGGGTTCACGTGCAAAGTATTGTGCTGCATTCTTTCCGAGATCTACATGACAGAAGATTAATGCAGAAGTACTTGGCATCTTTGCTGGGGGCTATGGAGAGCATCTCAGAATGCTGAAATGATAGGAACAATTATCCTGAGCTTGAGCCTCAGGAACTGTTTATGGAGAATAGGTGGCCTTGAGATTCTGGTCCCAGGGTGTTTCCAGTCTGTGGCCTTGTCTCCATTGGCCAGGGCTCCAAATGTCATGATTTCCATCTGTCTTGAAAGTCTTCACATCTTGTGAGGCAGGGCATCCCAAATACTTGTGGATCAAGTGTGATGGTAGATGGGTGAGTTCCAATCCTAATTGAGGGATAGGCTCAGGGACAGGATGTCCTGTGGGTTCGAGAAATGTCAGTGTAGAGAGATTTCTGGATTGCTGAATCTACAGGTAGCGTAAAAAAGGAGCTGATCCTCTGGTTATGCTTCAACAGGGACATTGTAGGCTCAGTTCCACTTTCATTTGTGTTTTTTGTACTCTCTCTATTGGCCATTCTTCAAAATGGAACAAATTCTGCTATGCTTTGGGTCAACATTTTGGGGGGGTGGTCTGGCAATGATGTTCTCCATCAAGATAGTGGAAAGGTAATTTCAGAAGCAAGATTAGTGTTCCAGTTCGGGTGCAAGGTCTATGGGTCCTTGATGGAGGAAGTATGGAGACCATGCTAGAATGTTGAATGGTAGACGATAACCAGCAAGGGGTGTTTTTGATATTTTGGACTCACCTTATGGGCTTGACCTACAATCACACAATTAACAACTATGTGGTTTGGCAACACATCTGGTGTGCCTCATCAATCCCAATTCCATGGCATTAATGGATAAAGTATTGTGCTGTGTCCTTCCAGAACTCTAGGTAGGAAGATGTTTAGTTGGCAGGGGCCATTATGGACCTGGCTGTGGACAGTTTGGAGAGCGTGTAAGAATGTGAAAATGATGGGAGCTGTTAAACTGAGCCTTAGTTTCCAGAATTGTTTCCCACTGACCCTCAGCAGAGTCAGTGGACTGGGGACAGGTGTCTCTGGGTACTTCCAGTCTGTGCCATTCTTTCTATTGATGAGGCTTCCTAATGGTATGACTTGGATCTCTGTTGCAGCTTGACAATTCTTGCGACAATGGTTTTCCCTAATTGAGGGGGTGTGGTTGTGGTTGTGATCTATGTGAGTTTCAACCCTAATTTAGGGTGAGGCTGAGTGATCAAGAGATGTGGGGTCCTGGCTAGCAGTAATGTGGAGAGTGTCTTAGAATCCTGATTCCATAGGAAATGTTTTCCTTGGAAGCAGGGCAAGATGGAGGAAGAGTAGAACCCCAAGTCAAATGTCCCCACCAAATTACCTAGGTAACCTTCAAATCATCCTGAAAAACTATGAATTTGGCCTGAGATTTAAAGAGAGAAGAGCTGGAATACTACGTGAGAAGAGTTCACGCTTCTGGTAAGGTAGGTAGATGGGGGAAAAAAATAAACAAAAGGCATCCAAGGGGGAGGTGCCCCGTGAGGAGCCAGCTTAAGGCTGGGGGGAGTGCACCCAGGAAAGGGGAGCCCCATCCTGGAGAAGCAGGAGTTTCACCAATCTTCCCAGATAGAAAGACACTCTCAGGGAGTTAGAGCAGGATCCCACAGGGTAGGGGATGCTCTCAGGCTCCCTGGGACACTAACAGATCACCTGTGTACCAGGAAGAGCGTGCTATGCCCTGCAGCCTAACTCTCTAAAGGGCTTCAGCCTGCGCTCGGCTGGACCCAGGAGCAGCTCCAAAGTGGCTCAAGTGGTGGCTCCACCTGAGGGGGCTGCACAGCCACGGGAACAGCTCGGCATCGGCAGAGCAGAGGCTACTTATGGAGGGGGTTGTACGGCCCCAAGAGAAGCTCATAAATTGCTCCAGCAGATGCTCCAGGTTCAGGGGGCTGCGTGGCCCCAGAATCAAATCAGGGGTGGCTCGGGCAGAGGCTCTGCAGAGGCAGCTGCATCACCGAGAGCGCAATTCCAGCAGCACAGGCCGGGAGCACAGAGCACCAGGGACAGACACATCCAGATAACTGTTGCTCCTGCAAGGACAGCCAGAGGCCGGGAGGGTGAAGGACATCAAAAACACTCCTGCCGCCAGGTGGCCCCAAGCTGAGCAGATAGCAGCCCAACCCCCAGAGCATCCAGGCCTCTGCAGACTGAGAATTCCATAGTTGCTACGGGACCTGAATCCAGGGCTCCAGAGCTGAATGGCACCACTGTTCTTGATGCTCCTGGCTTCACAGGATAAAAAACCCCATTGAGCCTCATAGTGGCCTCACCAAATAAATAGGTTAAACATCTATCACTGAGCTCTGAACCGGACAGGGAGCTGAGCAGCACCCCCAAGTGCTAACACCTGAAATCAGGACAGCAGGCCCTCCCCCCAGAAAACGAGCAAGACCAATAGGGGAAAAACAAATTATTGACCAAGCAACACTGGAAAAGTTCAGAGGAAGTCGAGGGATTTACAGTATACAGAATCAGAGGTTACTTCCCCATGTTTTTTTTTTTATTTCTGTTTGCTTCACACCCTGTTTTTTTCTTTCTTCTCTTTTTCCGTCTTTTTTCTTTCTTTTCTTTTTCCTTTCTTCTTTCTCTTCTCTCCTTTTCCTAATACAACTTGTTTTTGACCACTATGCACTGAGCAAGACACTAGAAGGAAAACTTCAACTCAAAAGAATCAGAAACAATCCTCTCGCCAACCGAATTACAAAATATGGATTACAATTCAATATCAGAAAGCCAATTCAGAAGCACTATTATAAAGCTACTGGTGGCTCTAGAAAAAAGTATAAAGGACCCAAGAGACTTCATGACTGCAGAATTTAGATCTAATTAAAATCAATGGAATAAGATGTAATGCAAACTAGAGGTCCTAACGATGAGGGTAAACGAGGTGGAAGGACGAGTGAGTGACATAGAAGACAAGTTGAAAAAAAAAAAAAAGAAGACAAGTTGATGGCAAAGAGGGGAAAAGAGATAAACAAAAGATCATGAGGATTAAGGGAAATAAGTGACAGCCTTAGGAAGAAAAACCTACATTTAATGGGGTTCCCAAGGGCTCCGAAAGGGACAGAGGTCCAGGATATGTATTTGAAAAAATCATAGCTGAAAATTTTCCTAATCTGGGAAGGGAAACAGGCATTCAGATCCAGGAAATAAAGAGATACCCCCCCAAAAAATCAATAAAAACACCTTGACATTTAATAATTAATCTTCCAAATTACAAAGATAAAGGGAAGATCCTTAAAGCAGCAAGAGATAAGAAATATCTAAATTTTGGGGAAGAAATATTAGATTAACAGCAGACCTCTCCACAGGGACCTGGCAGGACAGAAAGGGCTGGCAGGATATATTCAGGATCCTAACAGAGAAGAACAAGCAGCTAATAATACTTTATGCAGCAAGGCTTTTTTATTCAGAATGGAAAGAGAGATAAAGAGCTTCCTAGAAAGGCAGGAACTGAAAGAATATGTGACACCAAACTAGCTCTGCAAGAAAATTTAAGGGGTACTCTTAAATTCCACTTTAAGAAGAAGACCAATGGAAAAAGCTACAAAAATAGGGACTGAATAGGTATCATGATGACTCTAAACTCATATATTTCAATGGCAACTCTGAACGTGAATGGGCTTAATGACCCATCAAAAGATGCAGGGTGTCAGACTGGATAAACAAGCAGGACTCAGCTATTTGCTGTCTACAAAAGACTCATTTTAGACATAAGGACATCTACAGCCTGAAAATAAAAGGTTGGAGAACCATTGACCATTCAAATGGTCCTCAAAAGAAAGCAGGGGTAGCCATCCTTATATCAGATAAACTAAAGATAATCCCAAAGACTGTAGTGAGAGATGTAGAGGGACTTAAAGGATACTTAAGGATACTTAAGGATCTATCCAAAAAAAAAAAAAGACTTACTTACTTAAAGGATCTATCCAAAAAAAAGACTTAACAATCCTCAAAATATATGCCAAATATGTGAATCAATTAATAACCATATTTAATACATACTTAGATAATAATACACTTATACTTGGTGACTTCAATACAGCGCTTTCTACGCTTGATAGGTCTTCTAAGCAAAACATCTCCAAAGAAATAAGAGCTTTAAAATATACACTGCACCAGATGGATTTCACAAATGTCTACAGAACTTTACATCCAAACGCAACTGAATAACATTCTTCTCAAGTGCACATGGTACTTTCTCCAGAACGCACCACATATTGGGTAACAAGTCAGATACCAAAAGATTGGGATCATCCCCTGCATATTCTCAGATCATAATGCCTTGAAATTAGAACTAAATCACAAAAAGAAGATTGGAAGTACTTCAAACACGTGGAGGCCAAGGACTATCCTGCTAAAAGATGAAAGGGACAACCAGGAAATTAAAGAAGAATTAAGAAGTTTCATGGAAACTAATGAGAATGAAGACACAAACATTCAAAATCTTTTGCAGACAGCAAAAGCAGTCCTGAGGGAGAAATACATTGCAGTACAAGGATCCATCCAAAAACTGGAAAGAACTCAAATTCAAAAGCTAATCTTACACCTAAAGTAGCTAAAGATAAAGAAATTAAAGAAGAATTAAGAAGTTTCATGGAAACTAATGAGAATGAAGACACAAACATTCAAAATCTTTTGCAGACAGCAAAAGCAGTCCTGAGGGAGAAATACATTGCAGTACAAGGATCCATCCAAAAAACTGGAAAGAACTCAAATTCAAAAGCTAATCTTACACCTAAAGTAGCTAAAGATAAAACCGTCTATAGATCCTATACCCAGCAGAAGAAGAGAGTTGATAATGATTCCAGCAGAACTCAATGAAATTGAGACCAGACGAACTGTGAAACAGATCACAGCATATTATGAACAGTATATGCAAATAAATTAGACATTCTAGAAGAAATGGAACATTTATGGAAAGCCAGAAACTACCTAACTGGATCTGGATAAATAGAAAACCTGAAAAGGCCAATAAACAGAGAGGAAATTGAAACAGTCATCAAAAACCTCCCAAGACACACAATTGGAGGGGCAGATAGATTCTCTGCGGGAATTCTATCAACATTTAAAGAAGAAACCATACCTATTCTACTAAAGCTGTTCAAAAAGATAGAAGGAGATGGAGTACTTCCAAACTCGTTCTATGAGGCCAGCATCACCTTAATTCCAAAACCAAAGGCCCCACCAAAAAGGAGAATTTAGACCAATATCCCTGATGAACATGGATGCAAAAATTCTCAAGATACTAGCCAATAGGATCCAATGGTACATTAAGAAGATTATTCACCATGACCCAGTAGGTTTTATTCCCAGGATGCAAAGCTGGTTCAACAATCATAAAAAACAATGTGATTCACCCTATTAGCAAGAGAAAAATCAAGCACCATATGATCCTCTCAATACATGCAGAGAAATCATTGGATAAAATACAGCATCCATTCCTGATCAAAACTCTTCAGAGTGTAGGCATACAGGAACATTCCTCAACATCTTAAAACACATCTACAAAAATCCCACAGCAAATATTCTAAATGGGGAAGCACTGGGAGTCTTTCCCCTAAGATCAGAAACAAGACAGGATTGTCCAAACTCACCACTGTTATTCAACATAGTACTGGAAGTCCTAGCCTCAGCATTCAGACAGCAAAAAGACATTAAAGGCATTCAAATTGGCAAAGAAGAAGTCAAACTCTCCTTCTTCACCGATGACATGATACTCTACATAGAAAACCCAAAAACAGGGATCCCTGGGTGGCGCAGTGGTTTGGAGCCTGCCTTTGGCCCAGGGCGTGATCCTGGAGACCCAGGATCGAAACCCACGTCAGGCTCCCGGTGCATGGAGCCTGCTTCTCCCTCTGCCTATGTCTCTGCCTCTCTCGCTCTCTCTGTGACTATCATAAATAAATAAATAAAAATTTAAAAAAATTAAAAAAAAAGAAAAAAAAAGAAAACCCAAAAACATCTACCCTAAGATTGCTAGAACTCATACAGCAATTTGGCAGTGTGGCAGGAGAAAAATCAATTCCCATAAGTCAGGGGCATTTCTATGCACTAGCAATGGACTCAAGAAAAAGAAATTAAGGAGTCAACCCCATTGACAATAGGCAGCCAAAAGCATAAGATACCTAGGAATAAACCTAACCAAAGAGGTAAAGGATCTATACCCTAGTAACTATAGAACACTTCTGAAAGAAATTGAGGAAGACACAAAGAGATGGAAACATATTCCATGCTCAAGGATTGGCAGAATTAATATTGTGAAAATGGCAATGTTACCCAGGGCCATTTACACGTTTAATGCACTCCCTATCAAAATACCATGGACTTTCTTCAGAGAGTTAGAACAAATTATTTTAAGATTTGTGTGGAATCAGAAAAGACCGCGAATAGCCAGGGGAATTTTAAAAAAGAAAACCATATCTGGGGGCATACAAAGCCAGATTTCAGGTTGTACTACAAAGCTGTGGTCATCAAGACAGTGTGGTACTGGCACAAAAACAGACACATAGATCAATGGAACAGAATAGACAATCCAGAAATGGACCCTCAACTTCATGGTCAACTAATATTTGATAATGGAGGAAAGACTATCCAGTGGAAGAAAGACAGTCTTTTCAATCAATGGTGCTGGGAAAATTGGACATCCACATGCAGAAGAATGAAACTAGACCACTCTTTCACCATACACATAAACTCAAAATGGATGAAAGATCTAAATATGAGACAAGAGTCCATCAAAATCCTAGAGGAGAACACAGGCAACACCGTTTTTGAACTCGGCCACAGTGATTTCTTGCAAGATACATCCATGAATGCAAAAGAAACAAAAGCAAAAATGAATATTGGGACTTCATACAGGTAAGAAGTTTTTGCACAGCAAAGGATACAATCAACAAAACTAAAAGACAACCTATGGAATGGGAGAAGATATATGCAAATGATGTATCAGATAAAGGGCTAGTTTCCAAGGTCTATAAAGAACATATTAAACTCAACAGCAAAGAAACAAACAATCTAATCAGGAAATAGGCAAAAGACATGAAGAGAAATCTTACAGAGGAAGACATAGACATAGTAGTAAAATGCAAAGAAACTCACTGCTTTATGTGAAACCAACAAACCACTCCCACTCCTCAAAAACATTAAATATATTCTGCATCATTCCAGCAGAAGTGGAGTGTTTTCTTTACCCATACATAGCTGTAATTTAAGAGTGTAAGAACAGATCTCGATATAGATCTTGAGGAGGGGCAAGATGGCGGAAGAGTAGGTCCCCAAATCATCTGTTCCCACCAGATTACCTAGATAACCTTCTAATCATCCTGAAAATCTATGAATTCCGCCTGAGATTTAAAGAGAGATCAGCTGGGATGCTACAGTGAGAAGAGTTCGCGCTTCTATCAAGGTAGGAAGACAAGGAAAAAAGAAATAAAGAAACAAAAGTCATCCAAGGGGGAGGGGCCACACGAGGATCCAGGCTAAGGCTGGGGCGAGTGTCCCCAGGACAGTAGACCCCCGTCCCAGAGAAACAGGAGCTGCACCAATCTTCCCAGGTGGAAAGGCGCCCGCAGGGAGATAGAGCAGGACCCCAGGGGGGCGGGGATGCCCTCAGGCTCCCTGGGACACTAACAGACACCTGCACGCCCAGGAGAATACACCAAGTTCCCTAAGGGGTGCAGCGTGCACGCATTGACTCAGGAGCAGCTCGGAGGAGCTCCTGCAGAGGAAGAGGCTCCATGCGGAGGGGGCTGCACAGCTCTTGGAGCAGCTCAGAGGTTTCGAGCGGTGGCTCCCTGGTGGGGGATGCGCGGCCTGAGCAGGAATCCAACAGCACAGGCTCGGGAGCACTGGGCGCCCGGGACACAGCCCAGGATTCGACCTCTCCCTGGGTCAGGCAGAGGCCAGGAGAGCCCAGGACCACAAAAACGCTCCTGCCCTGAGCTGAGCAGATCATTGGCCATCCCTGGAGCCTCCAGGCCCTGCAGGCTCAGAGCTCCATAGTTACTGTGGGAGCTGAATCCAGGGCTTCAGAGCTGACCCCACCACTGTGCTTGTTCTTCCTGGAGCCTCACCAGGTAAACAACCCCCACTAGGCCTGCACCAGGCAGGGGGCAGAGCAACTCCCCCATGTGTAATACCTGAAAATCTGCACCTCCCCCAGAAGACCATCTACAAGGACAAGGTCCAGGGGAAGTCAAGGGACTTTAAGATTATAGAAACAGAAGATACTCCCCCGTGTTTTTGTTGTTGTTGTTGTTGTTTTGCTTTTTGATTTCTGTTTGCTTCCCCACCCATTTTTTCATTTCTTACTTTTTCTTTCTCTTTTTCTTCTTTTTTCTTCCTTTTTTCTTTTTCTCTTTTCTTTCCTTCTTTCTCTCCTCTCTTTTTCTCCTTTTCCCTATACAACTTGTTTTTGGCCACTCTGCACTGAGCAAAATGACTAGAAGGAAAATCTCACCTCAAAAGAAAGAATCAGAAACAGTCCTCTCTCCCACAGAGTTACAAAATCTGGATTACAATTCAATATCAGAAAGCCAATTCAGAAGCACTATTATACAGCTACTGGTGGCTCTAGAAAAAAGCATAAAGAACTCAAGAGACTTCATGACTGTAGAATATAAATCTAATCAGGCAGAAATTAAAAATCAATTGAATGAGATGCAATCCAAACTAGAAGTCCTAACGACGAGGGTTAACAAGGTGGAAGAATGAGTGAGTGACATAGAAGACAAGTTGATAGCAAGAGGGAAAGTGAGGAAAAAAGAGACAATTAAAAGACCATGAAGGTAGATTAAGGGAAATAAATGACAGCCTGAGAAAGAAAAACTTACGTTTCATTGGGGATCTGGAGGGAGCCAAAAGGGACAGAGGGCCAGAATATGTATTTGAACAAATCATAGCTGAAAACTTTCCTAATCTGGGAAAAGAAACAGGCATTCAGATCCAGGAAATGGGACCATATGGTTCTTGGTTTTTCTCTTGCTGATATGATGAATCACATTGATTGTTTTATGAGTGGTGAACCAGCCATGGGGCCCCGGGAATAAATCCTACTTGGTCATGGTGAATAAATTTCTTAATGTACTGTTGTATCCTATTGGCTAGTATATTGTTGAGAAATTTTGCATCCATGTTCATCAGGGATATTGGTCTGTAATTCTCCTTTTTGCTGGGGTCTTTGGTTTTGGAATTAAGGTGATGCTGGCCTCTTAGAACTAATTTGGAAGTACTATATCTCCTTCTAATCTTTCTGAACAGCTTTAGTAGAATAGGTACGGTTTCTTCTTTAAACATTTGATAGAATTCCCCTTGGAAATCATCTGGCCTTGGACTTTTGTGTCTTGGGAGGTTTTTGATGACTGCTTCAATTTCCTCCCTGGTTATTGGCCTGTTCAGGTTTTCTATTTCTTCCTGTTTCAGTTTTGGTAGTTTGTGGCTTTCCAGAAATTCGTCCATTTCTTCCAGATTGCCTAACTTATTGGTGTATAGCTGTTCATAATATGTTTTTAAAATCGTTTGTATTAGCTTGTTGTTGGTAGTGATCACTCCTTTCTCATTCATGATTTTATTAATTTGAGTCTTCTCTACTTTTTAATAAGGCTGGCTAATGGCTTATCTATCTTATTAATTCTTTCAAAGAACCAACTCCTGGTTTTGATGATCTGTTCCACGGTTCTTCTCGTCTCGATTTTGTTAAGTTCTGCTCTAATCTTTATTAACCCTCTTCTTATGCTGGGTGTAGGATTTATTTGCCCTTTTTTTTCTCTAGCTCCTTTAGGTGTAAAGTTAGCTTTTGTATTTGAATTCTTTCCAGTTTTTGAATGGATGCTTGTATTGCGATGTATTTCCCCCTTAGGACTGCTTTTGCTGCATCCCAAGGATTTCAACAGTTGTATCTTCATTCTCATTAGTTTCCATGAATATTTTTAATTCTTCCTTAATTTCCTGGTTGACCGTTTCATCTTTTAGCAGGATGGTCCTTAACCTCCCTGTGTTTGAAGTCCTTCCAAATGTATTTTTGTGATTCAGTTCTAATTTCAAGGCATTATGGTCTGAGAATATTCAGGGGATGATCCCAATCTTTTGGTATCAGTTCAGACCGGATTTGTGACCCAGTATGTGGTCTATTCTGGAGAAAGTTCCATGTACACTTGAGAAGAATGTGTGTTCAGTTGAGTTTGAATATAAAGTTTCTTAGTATCTGTGAAATCCATCTTGTCCAATGTATCATTTAAAGCTCTTGTTCCTTTGGAGATGTTATGCTTAGAAGACTTATCGAGTGTAGAAAGAGCTAGATTGAAGTCACCAAGTATAAGTGTATTATTATCTAAGTATTTCTTCACTTTGGTTATTAATTGATATATTTGGCAGCTCCCACATTCAGGGCATATATATTGAGGATTGTAATGTCCTCTTGTTGGATCGATCCTTTAAGTATGATATAGTGTCCCTCTTCATCTATCACTACAGTCTTTGGGGTAAATTTTAGTTTATCTGATATAAGGATGGCTACCCCTGCTTTCTTTTGAGGACCATTTGAATGGTCAATGGTTCTCCAACCTTTTATTTTCAGGCTGTAGGTGTCCTTCTGTCTAAAATGAGTCTCTTGTAGACAGCAAATAGATGGGTCTTGCTTTTTTATCCAGTCTGAAACGCTGAGCCTTTTGATGGGGTCATTAAGCCCATTCATGTTCAGAGTTACTATAGAGAGATATGAGTTTAGTGTCATCATAATATCTATTCAGTCCTTGTTTTTGTGGATTGTTCCACTGGACTTATTCTTAAAGGGGAATTTTAAGGGTCCCCCTTAAAATTTCTTGCAGAGCTGGTTTGGAGGTCACATATTCTTTCAGTTCCTGCCTGTCTTGGAAGCTCTTTATCTCTCCTTCCATTCTGAATGAGAGCCTTGCTGAATATAGTATTCTTGGTTGAATGTTTTTCTCATTCAGGACCCTGAATATATCCTGCCAGCCTTTTCTGGCCTGCCAGGTCTCTGTGGAGAGGTCTGCTGTTACCCTAATATTCCTCCCCATAAAAGTCAGGGATTTCTTGTCTTGCTGCTTTAAGGATCTTCTCTTCATCTTTGGAATTTGCAAGCTTCACTATTAAATGTCGAGGTGTTGAACGGTTTTTATTGATTTTACGGTGGGATCTCTCTATATCCTGGATCTGAATGCCTGTTTCTCTTCCCAGATTAGGAAAGTTTTCAGCTATGATTTGTTCAAATACATATGCTGGACCTCTGTCCCTTTTTGGTGCCCTCGGGAACCCCAATTAAACATAAGTTTTTCTTCTGCAGGCTGTCATTTATTTCCCTTAATCTATCTTCATGGTCTTTTGATTGTTTGTCTCTTTCTTCCTCAGTTTCCCTCTTTGCCATCAACTTGTCTTCTATGTAATTCACTTGTTCTTCCACCTCATTAACCCTCATCGTTAGGACTTCTAATTTTGATTGCATCTCTTTCAATTGATTTTTAATTGCTGACTGATTAGATCTATATTCTGCAGTCATGAATTCTCTTGAGTTCTTTTGCTTTTTTTCTAGAGCCACCAGTAGCTGTGTAATAGGGCTTCTGAATTGGTTTTGTGACATTGAATTGTAATCCAAATTTTGTAACTCTGTGGGAAAGAGGACTGTTTCTGATTCTTTCTTTTGAGGTGAGTTTTTCCTTCTAGTCAATTTGCTCAGTGTGCAGTAGCCAAAAACAAGTTGTATTGGGAAAAGGAGAAAAAGAGAGGAGAGAAAGAAGGAAAGATTAGAGAAAAAGAAAAAAAGGAAGAAAAAAAGAAAAAAGAGAAGAAAAAGAAAGAAAAAAGGTGGAAGCAAACAGAAATAAAAAAGCAAACAACAACAACCACAACAACAACAACACAGGGAGTTACTTCTGATTCTGTATAGTTTAAGTTCCTTGACTTCCTGGAACTTGTCTGTCTACTGGTCTTCTGGGGGCCTGTGAGGCTGGTTTTCAGGTATTAGCACTTGGGGGATCTGCTCTGCCCTCTGCCTGGTGTAAGGTTAAGTGTGGGTTAACCCCATGAGGCCCCAGGAGGAAGAACCACAGTGGTGGTGTCCAGGTCTGGAGCCCTAGATTCAGCTTCCACAGTAACTAGAGAGCTCTCAGTCTGCAGAGGCCTGGATGCTTCGGGGGTGAGGCCGCTGATCTGCTCAGCTCAGGGCAGGAGCGTCCTTGCTGTCCTGCGCCCTCTTGGCCTCTGCCTGTCCTGGGGTGAGGTCAGATCCTGGGCTGTGTCCACAGCTCCCTGTTCTCCTGGGTCTGTGCTGTTGGATTCACGCTCCTGGCCAGGCAGTCCCCTCTCCACAGTGCCACAGCCTGAGCCCCTCTGAGCTGCTCCCGGGCCGTGCAGTCCTCTCTTCACGGGGCCACCACCTGAGCCCCTCCAAGCTGATCCCAGGTCAAGCTGCATGAGCGCTGCAGCCCTTTTGGGAGTTCCAAGTACTCTTCCCAGGGTTCAGGTGTCTGTTAGTGTCCCAGGGAGCCTGAGGGCATCCCCGCCCTCCTGGGGTCCTGCTCCTACTCCCTGTGCGCCTCCATCTGTCCGGGAAGATTGGTGAAGCTTCTGCTTCTCTGGGATGGGGCTTTGTTGTCCTGGGGACACTATCACCAGCCTTTGCCAGGCTCCTTGCAGGGCCCCTCCCCCTTGGATGCCTTTTGTTTCTTTATTTCTTTTTCCCCATCTTCCTACCTTGATAGAAACGTGAACTCTTCTCACTGTAGCATTCCAGCTGTTCTCTCTTTAAATCTCAGGCCGAATTCATAGATTTTTCAGGATTATTTGAAGGTTATCTAGCTAATTTGGTGGGGACAGGTGGCTTGGGGACCCTATTCTTCCACCATCTTGCCCCTCTGCCCTGGCAGCTGATTTCTGCTGAGGAAGGGAATGGTCCTCTGTCCAATCTACACACTCACACTTGCACACTCATACACACATATAACACACAGACACACACACATAATGAGGGGTAAGAGGTGTGAGACCATTACTGGTCTGTCTCTTGTGGGTTCTCCCCAGTTTCCTTGTGTTACCTGTTGATATCTCCCACCACATAACAGAAGCTTTAGATCTGAGGATCCACCTGACTTTGACAGCAATATAAAAATCTCTCCTTCTGGACTCTTGTGAGCACAGAATGCTTGAAAGTTGAAAAACGGCAACAGAATAGTTCTCTTGACCATCTAGTATTAAGTGAGCTGGAAAGCAGGGAGTTCTACAATACAGGTTCCTAGTTATCAGAGTTCTAAATCAGTTGTGGATCTGTCACCAAGTAAATGAAGTTACTTATTTAAGATTCCAGCACTTGGGAACCTTCCTTATGTAAGGCATATACAGGGCCACTTCTTGGCAGATGACTGCTTACCCCATGTCATCTCTTTAATTCTATATCATGAGCCACATATATCTGAAAATGCAAGGGCACACATTTGAGGAAATGGAGCTGAATTCGGAACTTTATTTCTCTGCTTACTTTCCCACTTCTGTGTGTTATCTAACCCACCCTTATGTGTCTCTCACATAGTCCCCAGTTTCCCAACCTGCATGGTGGTATTATCAGGCTACAATCTACTTCCTATGGACATCATCAGGTGTCTACATATGATATTTATAATGCATGAGGGCTGGTATCCTGTGTATTTGCGGTTCAAATTGAAGGATGGAAGATTGACCAGATTGGGTGGGATGTAGCATGGAGCACCACTTGAAAGTGGCCTGGGTTCCAGCAATGAAAAATCACAATGCTCACTTTTCCTCTGTCTTCATTTCAATCACAGCACCTCAGTGGGGTAGAAATGCTCCAAAATACAGATATGTTCATTTTCAATAGTAAAACTGTCAAATTGTTTCCTATTATATTTAGAATGAAACCCAGTTGCCTCATTTTGGTCTCTGAGGCCCATAGACATCACAATGGCTCTCAGAGATTCTGACCTGTGGCATAACTATCCCTGTGTAATCCGGAGGTGCTTAGTGGCTTCTGACCAATATGATACAGCCAACACAATGACATGTCACATCCATCTGTGTTCCAATTGGAATGATTTTTAGGGTGACAGGGTTAGCATTAGCTTTATGGTTTAAGTTTAGGGTGTAGAGCAAGATTTAGGGTTAAGGTTTGGAGTTGTTTAGGATTTAGGGTTATGCTTTAGGGTTAGGGTTTAGGGTTGGGGTAAGATTTATGGTTAGGTTTTGGGTCGGTTTCTTCAAGTTCGAGTTGGATTAGGGTGGAGTTAGTTTTCTGCTTAGGATTCGACTAGTGTTTGGTTTAGGATTCAGATTAGGGTTTGGGTTCAGGCTAGGGTTCTGGTCTGGTTTCATGAGACCATTAGGGAAAAGGTTTGGTTTCATGTTTGGGTTAGGGGTTAGGCCTTTGGTTGGGTTCGTGTTCTTTTTAGGGTTTGTGTTTGTGTTAAGGTCAGGTTAGGTTTTGACTACCAGTTAGGGTTAGGGTTCGGTTAGTGATTGGGTGAGGGTTCAAGTGATGAGTAAGGATTAGGGCTAGTGTTCAGGTTCAGGTTAGGGACCCCATTTGCTGATCCCTTTGACTCATTTGGCTCTTCAAAGAAGCCCCATAATGAAACCCTCCCAAAGGAAATCAAGTGACCTATGAGACCCTGGACTCTGAGACTCGGTTCCCAGACACAATCCCTCTAGTCTCCCAATGTGCTCTGTGGAGGCATCAAGGTTTTCCTCCTGGATACAAAGATCAATCAAAGTTTTACTTGATCTTTTACAAAACTTTAAATTTTTTTTATTTACGATAGTCAGAGAGAGAGAGAGAGAGAGGCAGAGACACAGGCAGAGGGAGAAGCAGGCTCCAGGCAGGGAGCCTGACGTGGGACTCGATCCCGGGTCTCCAGGATCGCGCCCTGGGCCAAAGGCAGGCGCCAAACCGTTGCGCCACCCAGGGATCCCTACAAAACTTTTAAAGACATTTATTAATGTCCTGGAGAGATAATTAGCAGGGTGAGTAGGAGAGGGAACAGGAGAAGCAGGCTCCCCAGTGAGTAGGGAGCCAAATGCAAGGCTCAAAGCAAGGACCCTGGGATCAAGACTGGACCAGAAGATCTCACTGACTGAGCCACCCAGTGCCCTAACTTGATCTTATTATCCATCCTAATGGTCCAAATGTGGGTGAATCCATTCATCCCATGAGGTAGCCATGAGAATGTCACATCTAACAAACTATTGACATGCGTGACCATGACAGGTTGATTACATGACACTCTGATTAGACTAGAAATTGAGACACTATGTACTGTATTCCTTCAATGATCTTAGTGAGTAGAAATGTGTCTGCAATACTACGTGCTTAATATATATGATTGGGTGAAGAATCCCAACCAGCACTTTCAATATACTGAGTGGACCTTGAGCTGCTCTGCCTTCCCCAGTGAACTCTGCTTTGGGCACATAAAGAACAAGTAGCAGGACCAGTCCATGGAAACCCAGAAGTCCTTTGCAAACATGAAAACTGCCTGCATTCCACATGCTTCTGTAAGCCCAGAGTGCCACAGTCCTATGAGGGTTGATGTGGAGAGCTGTATCCCTGGGGAGAGAGCACTGCTACACATTAAGATACCCAAAAGGCCTTTCTACAGGGCCAGGCACCAGATAAGTCTATGCCATGTTTTCTCCCAGGATATTCCATGGTTCCTACATGAGGTTCATCCTCTTATCACAGGATTTTCAGAGGAGGAAAAGTAAGTTCAGCGAGGTACAGTAACATTCCCAAAACATACCAGTGTTAGAGATGAGCCTCAATCCATGTGCTGTGTATGGAGTGGTCAATCACCTGTGGAACTGCTGGGCCAGGAACTGATGGGTTTTAGTAAACACCTGGTAGATATAGGAAAATTTTTAAATGTTGAGAAGTTTCTATCCTGGAAGGATTGTACCAGGGACTGTACAAAATTATCCATTCTGGCTTTCTTTAGTGTCAGCATGTTCCACGCATCAGCAAGATACAGGGTTGGTTCCTTTTTTACACTAGAGACCCAAGGAGGGGCATCGTGGTCAACTTCAAATTCACGAACTACTGGGAAGAAAACGAGACTCCCATCCCCTAGGGATGTTGTACAGGACAAAGGACTTCTGTGGCAACACAGAAAAAGTTTATAGGCTTCAAAGTACCATTGGTTTGAGGGGAGACATGGTAAACCATTGTTAAATTCAAAACATTCTGTTAGCTGAGGAACAACTGCATTTCTCTCAACTAATAGCTTTTATGATGCCAGTATGCCATTGATTCATCAGTAAACATTCTCACTGCACATAGAACACAAAGGGTAAAAAAAAAAAAGAACACAAAGGGTGATGAACTCAAATGCTGCATAAAATCACAAATGTTGGACCTGAGAATAGGCCAAACATGGGCTGCATGGTATTTCCCCTAAGCTGATGTAGCTTGGTCTGTTCCTGACACAGGGAGGAAGGGTCAGGGGAGAACTACCTTCTTGGGCAGGCCCCATGGGAGCCAATTGTTTTTAGTCTGGGTTGTTGGTTTGACCTGAACATCTCCGAGGCCTTGAGATTGACCAAGAATGTGCCCTGTTCTCATTACTCAGACTGGCAATTGATGTCGTTGGTGGCCTGATGCACCTGTGCTTGCCTGGAGAGTTGGAGTAATTGAACTCTACAGGAACTAACTCAAATTTTTCTGCGTGGATCTCCACAAAAAATACAGAGTCAGCTACTCGGGTAAGGAGACATCAAATGCTTTCCCTCTAATGGGGACAAGGTATGGCAGATAAAACAACTAAAACCATCTGTGATGACATCTGAGTTGTTCTAGGCAGCACTATAGAAATGGAGAGAGAATGGCATCAGGTCAAGTGCCAAGGGCCTTGAAAGGCTGAATCACTGTGGTAGAGGACCTCATTATGGAGTACAATGAAGACTGATAAGGACACTGCTCATGACCTGTTTGGCCTACAAGGATCTGATGTGTTCTGACAGACGACACAGAGAAATATGGCTTCATCCCACCCTTCCTTTTGTGTTTAATCACTCTCCTTAGTGTGCGGATTTGTAAGGGCTCAGAGACGTTCTGCAGGGACAGTGGAGCTGGGTTTTACACAATATATCTAGGACGTATAGGTAAAATAAAAATAATAGGAAAACGCAAAGGTACTCATTTCTTTGTGTGAAACAAACAACCGCCACTACTCAAAAAAATAAAATATATTATGCACCATTCCAACATAGGTGGAGTGTCTTCCCACCTCATATGTAGCTGGAGGTTAGGAATGGAGGTTCCGATCTTGCGGTTGGGGCACTCACATAGAAACACTAGGGGAGGACCCCAGGTTTCTCTCCATGTTTGTATGGGGGCTAAGTTTATGTGGTGAGGGGATCCCTGGGTGGCGCAGCGGTTTGGCGCCTGCCTTTGGCCCAGGGCGCGATCCTGGAGACCCGGGATCGAATCCCACATCAGGCTCCCGGTGCATGGAGCCTGCTTCTCCCTCTGCCTGTGTCTCTGCCTCTCTCTCATTCTCTGTGACTATCATAAATAAATAAAAATTTAAAAAAAATTATGTGGTGAACCCTCTTCCCATTTTCACCTTAGAACAGGCCTGATCCTTGTTTGCCTGGTGTGTCTGATTTTTATCTAGGAATTTAGAATAGTCGAAAGCACAGACCAATCTTCCAAAATCTCCTTGGTTCAGGACTATAAATACAGTGCCCCACATATACAAGCCCAAGGGACAATATGGTCATACCAGAACATCATCAAAAGGAGATATCCCCATTAGAAACCATATTCTTCTGTTCAGGTCTCAGGGGCAGCTGAAGAGACATGTGACAAGGAAGGAGCCAGATAAAAGAGACTCGGGCTCATGACTAACATATTTGAAGTTGAGTCTAGTGGCCAGCACTCATGTTCTCATCTAGGGGGTCAGACTTCCAACACCTGGCAGCATATTTCTACCCAGGTCTCCTCTGTCCCCTCTACACACACACAGAGACACACTCACACACAGACACAAACAAAAAGAGGGGTAAGAAGTGTGAGCTCGCTAAGTTGAAATCAGTTTGGCCTCCTCTCCAGTAGACTTCTCCAAGGTGCCTTGTGGTACCTGTTGATGTCTCCTATCATATAATAGAATCTCCTGAGAAAAGGCCAAGCTGACATTGACAGCGTCATGAAAATCTCTTCCTCCACCCCAAAATTGCTAAAACACATACAGCAATTCAGGAGTGTGACAGAATACAGAATCAATGCCCAGAAACCAGTGGTATTTCTAAACACTGACAATCAGACTGAAGAAAAATAAATTAAGAAGTCAATCTCATTTACAATTGCACCCAAAAGCATAAAATACCTAGGAGGAAACCTAACCAAAGAGGGAAAGGATCTATACCCTAAAAACTACAACAAATTTCTGAAAGAAATTGAGGTAGACACAAATATATGGAAAATAATCCATGTTCATGTATTGGAAGAATTAATGTTGTGAAAATGTGAATGTTAACCGTGGCAACTTACATATTGAATTCAATCCCTATCTAAATACCATGGACATTCTTCATAGAGTTGGAACAAATCATCTTAAGGTTTGTGTGGAATCAGAAAAGACCCTGAATTGTCAGGGGAATATTAAAAATGAAAACCATAGCTGGGCACATCACAATGCGTGATTTCAGTTTGTACTCCAAAGCTGTTGTCACATGACAGTGTGTTGGTGGCCAAAAAACAGAACCATAGATCAACAAAACAGAATAGAGAATCCAGAATTGGACACTCAACATTATGGTCACCTGATATTTGTCAATGCAGAAAAGATTATCCACTGGAAAATAGTCTTCAATAAATCGTGTTGGGAAAATTGCACATCCCCGAGGGTCCATTACCCCATCTCTCCTGAGAACCACAGGGTCATCCCAACACGAACTACATTAATTGCGGGTCTGAGTAGTGAGAACACATTCATGGTCAAACTCAAGACCCAGAGAGATGATCTGGGCAAGCTAAGAACCCAGACTAGAAACAATTGTCTCCACTAGAGCATGCAAAAGAAAATGGTTGTCACCTGACCCTTCATCCCTATGTCCAGAACAGACGAAGCTTCATTAGCTTAGGGGAAATGCCATGCAGCCCATTTTTTGTTCTGTTCTCAGCCGCAACGTATGTAATTTTATGCAGCATTTAGATACTTACCCTCTGTGTTTGATCTGCAGTGAGGATGTTTCCTGATGATTCAATAGCATACTAGGCTTCCTAAAAGCTTTTTGTTGAGAGAAATGCTGTTGTTTCTCAGCTAAGCGAATATGTTGAAATTACCCATGGTTTACCATATCTCCCCTCAAACCAATGGTACTTTTAAGCCTACAACCTTTTCTTTTTTCTTTTTTCTTTTTAAATTTTTTAATAATAAATTTATTTTTATTGGTGTTCAATTTGCCAACATACAGAATAACACCCAGTGCTCATCCCGACAAGTGCTCACCTCAGTGCCCATCACCCAGTTACCCCCAGCCCCCACCACCCTCCCCTTCCACCACCCCTAGTTTATTTCCCAGAGTTAGGAGTCTTTTATGTTCTATCTTCCTTTCTGATATTTCCCACTTATTTTTTCTCCTTTCCCCTTTTTCCCTTTCACTATTTTTATATTTCCCAAATGAATGAGACCATATAATGTTTGTCCTTCTCTGATTGACTTATTTCACCCAGCATAATACCCTCCAGTTCCATCCATGTCAAAGCAAATGGTGGGTATTTGTTGTTTCTAATGGCTGAGTAATATTCCATTGTATACATAAACCACATCTTTATCCATTGATCTTTCGATGGACATCGAGGCTCCTTCCACAGTTTGGCTATTGTGGACATTGCTGCTATAAACATCAGGGTGCAGGTGTTCCAGCATTTCATTGCATTTGTAACTTTGGGGTAAATCCCCAGCAGTTCAATTGCTGGGTCGCCTACAACCTTTTCTATGTTAGCACTGAAGTCTTTTGCCCTGTACAACATCCGAGGGAATGGGAGTCTCTGGTCCAAGCACCAGACCCTGATCCTCCCAGTGGTTCATGGTTTTGAAGCTAAGTGGCTTCTCCTTGTGTCTCTTGTTTGAAAAGGAATCAACGCTGTCCCTTCTTGAGGCCTGTACCATGCTGACACTCAAGGAAGGCAGAATGGATCATTTTGTATAGTATCTGGTGAGATCCAGAAACAACCAAGAATTTTCTTGTATCTACCAGGTGTTCATCCCAATCCCAACACTAACCCTAACCCCAATCCCAACCTGAAACCGAACCTTGTCCTTAACACGAACCTGCACACCAACCCTAACCCAAACCTGAAAATGAAGCCAAAACGTGACCATAACCCTAACCCTAATACAAACCATACCTGAAATTTAGTCCTAACCCAAACTTTAACCCGAACCCTTATCCAAACTCTAGTCAAACTCTAACCTAAAACCTGACCTGACACTAACCAACCTGAACCCAAAGCTGCACACAAAATCGAACCCTAACCCCTAACCCTAACACTATCCTAAAACTATCTGTGATACTAACCCAAACCGGAACCCTATTCCAAAACCTAAATGGACCTCTAACCCAAAAGCTAACCCAACCAGAATCCTACCCTGAACACTAACCTGAACCCGAACCCTAACCCAAATCCTAATCTGAACCCTATCAGAACCCTAGACTGAAACCTAACCTGAGCCCAAACCCAGCCCTAAGGTTAATGTTAACCATAATCTGACCCTAATCCCTGACCCGATCCCTACAGGAACTGTCACCTGAATCTGTAACCCAATCCTGAGCCTGTACCCAAACCCATAACCCTAACCCCATCCAACAGCAACCCTGACCCCAACCTGAACCCATATTCTGAACCTGTCCAATCCCTATCCCAAACCTGAACCCCTAATCTGAATCTGAACCCCAAACCCTAACCCTACCCCTAACCCTAATTTTAGATCCTAACTCTAGCCCCTAACTTGACCCCTTATTCTAACCCTTACCTCTAACACTCATCCTGAACCTGACTCTAAGGCTAAATTCACCAAATGAGATGCTGGTTTAAAACTGTCTTCTAATAACTTTTCTTTCCTGTGGATAAGTAGTTGGAACCTGCCTTATGCTTTCACACAGACTTTGAGAGATAATTTCTTTTCCCTTTTTTTTAGTATTTTATTTATTAATTCATGAGAGACACACAGAGAGAGAGATAGAGAAAGAGAGAGAGGAGAGAGAAAAGAAGGCTCCACACAGGATTTCCGATGCGAGATTTGATCCTGAGACTCCAGGATCACGTCCTCAGCCTAAGGAGGCACTAAACCGCTGAGCAACCCAGGGATGCCCCTTTTGAGATAGTTTCTTCGGTCAACACACAAGAGTATAGGTAAAATGTGAATCCTGCGATAACAATAACTTCTTTCTCAGAGTTAAAATTAGGTTAGTTGATATACATATGCACACATATATGTGATATGGGTTAAAGCCTGACAGAAGATGATGCCAGATGGAAACTGTATTCTAGTAAGCTTGTTTCTCAGAATTAAGTATATGTAACATGCCTTATGCTTTCACAGTTCCTCTTCAGAAAGCTCCTCAAGAGTTATTACTAGGGATCCCTGGGTGGTGCAGCGGTTTGGTGCCTGCCTTTGGCCCAGGGCATGATCCCGGAGACCCGGGGTCAAATCCCACATTGGGCTCCCGGTGCATGGAGCCTGCTTCTCCCTCTGCCTGTGTCTCTGCCTCTCTCTCTCTCTCTGTGACTATCATAAATTAAAAAAAAGAGTTATTACTGATGTGCTGCTGACTCTGCCAGTACTTAGTGCTTCATGCACAATCCCTAGGTGCTCCTCATGACAACACCATGAAGCCTGTGTGTACTACTTCCCTTTGGACAGGTATAGAAAGGTGGAGTATGTCCCAAAAGGTGCAGTGAGGAGCTGGAATTTGAACTCAGGTCTTCTGGTTCTGCTTTGTTCTGGGTTGTATGTTCTCAGGGCAGCCCACAAAGATTAACTGGATATAGGGTGTTGTACTGCATCTGGAAGACTATATGGCTAGTGAGACTCCTGAGTTAGAGGCTTGGTGGGCCACATTTTTGTGGGGTCCTGAAGATGCCAGCAGCATCGTTCCCTTTGTGTCTGAAGATGCGATGGAAATACTCTCCTGGTGACTTTCCTCTGGGCGGTGTTTCAAAATCTCCATTCTCACCCAGGATGTGACGCCTCACTCATTTGCCACATGGTCTCTCTTATCCCTAGATGAGAGATGCTGCCTGTCCCTTTGTCCTTCAGGGTGGGCTCACAAATTGGCATTTCTTCTCTTCTGCCTTGGTTTCTATTCTGAGAAGGAAATTTGCCTCTTTAGTCAACTTTCTTCTTCTTGTTTGATAATCCCACAGTCTCCTTTCTTTCTGAGGGCATTTTCCCCCTTCTCTCATACCTTTGATCTTCTGTAATAGTTATGAGCTACATCCATCTCTTAGTAACCGGACATGAAACACACAGACATAAGTGTGTACACTGAAGTGTATTCACTTTTCACATGTAATAAAAGTCTAGAAATACTTGATGGTTGGCCCTAGTTCCATTGTTTATGTCTTTCCAATCATCTTTACCCAAGAAAGGCAGCTGTAGCTTGACACCTCATGTCTTTGTTCTAGGCAACAAACAAGAGCAAGTAGGGAAATGCAATAGGAGTACTTACTGCTGTCACTTCGTACACTAGCTGTCTATAATCCCACCTATCCAGTTGCACTTGTGTTTTGTTAGACACCCTGACTGCTGGGAAGCCTGAAAAATGTAGAATTTGCTGGTATTCTGTCACTTAAGTAAAGTAGGTTTCTGTTAAGAAATAAGACAAATAAGTAGATGTTGGGTGGCTGTCTACACTTTCTCGTTCTCCTGATTGAATTCTTTGCTCCATTGAGGGTAGGTCATCAGGTTGACCAGGGGATGTTCTTGGGCCCCTCTTCCCTTAATGTGATATAATTCGGTGTAGATATTCCTAAATTTTGTGTGAACCATTGTGTGTATGCACACATTGGTGAATGTGTTTTTATGTGTGCGTGCATGGGCAAGGGAGAGCTGGGACACAGGGGAGGACAGAAATGTCTAATTTCCCTCTCCAAGGGAGCTGACACTCCATCCCAAGGAAGTGGGGAGGCATTCTCAGATTATTTCCATCATGAATCGAAGTGCATCCAAGAGCCAACAGGCTGTGGCACATTCTCCTTCCCCCTCGAGGGAAGAGGCCACATCTACAGGTTACATGTCTTTGTTCCCCCTGCCATGGACCAACTGGAATAGAATACCTAAGTCTGAGGTGAAAAGTATGACACCCAAGGAGGGAGAATAAATAATTCTTCTGAGGTCTAGAAATGACATACACCTGTACAATATCTTGTCAGGGAAGTTAGATAATACTGTTGATATATTTTTTAAAAGCTTTAAAAACAAAGGAAATCCATAAGATTATGAGAAATTTTCTTTCTTGAAGATTTTATTTGTTTAAGAGACTGGATGAGAGAGCATAAGCTGGGCCAGTTAGGGAGAAGCAGGATACTCACCGAGTAGGGATCCTGATGCAGGGCTCAACCCAGTATCCTGGGATCATGACCTGGGGTGAAGACAGATGCTTCAACCACTGATCCAACCAGAAGCCAAGTTGTTATGAGATTGTGCTAGTCACTCCATTCTCAAAATTTCCACACTTTCACCTCTTCTGAAGATTATTGATATCTTGTGTATCCATTTCCAAAATTGGCTCTTTTTAAAAACTAGATTCATCTTTGGAGAAAGATGAGCCTGTGTCTCAGAGCAAATAAATCTGCCTTAAACTAGGGAGCCTGGCGAAATCCATGGGACTGTGGGTGAGTTTGGGACCATGGGCCTCTTCAAATTTGGTTGCAGAGGCCTACGATGTTGGGAGGCATAAGGTATTTGAAGGTTCCCAACAGAGCATAGCAGTGTGTAGCCAGGGCAAGAGGAGGGTGCTGGCCTCAATTCTGGAACTAGAGAAACACATTTAGACTTCTCTATACCAGATACATTCTATTCCTCTTCCAAATGTAAAGTAGATTTGTAAAGACAGAAAGTGGAATGGTGTTTGCCAAGGGCTGGAAGGAGGCAGTAGTAGGAAGTTTCTGACTCACCATAGAGAGTTTTACTTGTACAAGAAAAAATGCCCTCTGAAGTTGAGTTAGAGGGAGGCTGTACAAAGCTATTCAGACATTTAATATGATTAAAATGTACTCTATTAACTTAATGTAATTAAGGGAATAAAAACATACATGGTAGATTTGTAGATGGTACATTTTTTATCATGTGTATTGTATATCAATAAGATGTATTTCAAGGAAGCCTGGGTGGCTTAGCAGTTAAGCTCCCTACAAGGAACATGCTTCTCCCTCTGTCTGTGTCTGGGACAGAGCCCAAAGGTCCCTCTGTCTGTGTCTCTGCCTCTCTCTTTTTTTCATTATCTCTCTCTCTTATTGTAGATAAAATCTTTTTTTAAGATTTTATTTATTTATTCATAGAGACAGAGAGAGAGAGGCAGAGACACAGGCAGAGGGAGAAGCAGGCATCATACAGAGAGCCCGATGCGGGACCCGATCCAGGGTCTCCAGGATCATGCCCTGAGCTGCAGGTGGTGCTAAACCGCTGCGCCACCAAGGCTGCCCTCTAGATAAAATCTTAAAAATAAAATATATTTCATTTAAAAGTGGCAAATACAGAGAAATGAGCACAGGACTATATTGTCTTCCCTTTATACCCTTCAATTTTACTGCTGCTATTTTATCTCAGCCACTTTCCCTGAGATAACTTTCCTCAAAGTGTTCTCTTCACATGCCCAAGTACTTTAAGGCTTAAAATCAGAATCTTCCAAAGCATTAAAGAGCTTTTGAAAAGGTAATTTTCATGGTCAGTTTATTCCTCCATCAATGTTTAAAATCTCAAACTAATTGAAAATTCTATTATATCCACTTCAATTTTCATTCAACAATTTTTAAAATCAGAATTGTTTTTAAGCAAATGATAGGATATTTTCATCCATATCATAATCTACTGGCTACAGACAAGGTCTGCTGTTTAAGGTTTTGTTTATGTGTCATCAACTTTTCCAAGCCTCATTATGAATATTACAATAATGTTGGCCCAAGTTGTATTGATAAAATTGACACAGAGCACCTTGTATGTTGAAGATAAACAGCATAACGATTTTACATTCCTATATTGTGACATGATGACCAGAATAAGTTTGTTTAAGCACTATCATATAGTAAATAACAAAAGATTTCCTTGTGATGTGAACTCTCAATATTTACTCTCTTGCCAACTCTCAGATACACTAGATACACTATAAAACAGTATTCACTGTAGTCGTTACGTTGTACTGTAAAACGCTATTACTTCTTTATCTTAAAGTTGAATGATTATATCTTTTCACCTTTCCCTCAACCAACATTCTGGTTATTTCAATCTGATTTCTTTTTTGAATTAGTTTTTTCTTCTATCTTTTGTTTTAGATTCCACACATAAGGGAATATATACATGTGCCATTCTCTGTCTCAATCATTTCATTTTGCTTAATGCTTTCAATGTCCTGTTCTATTACCACACGTAGCACAATTTTCTTTCCTATGGCTGAAACCTATTCCATTCTACAGATAACACCTTTTTTATCTATTCATCACTAATAGGCACGGAAGTTTTCATGTCTTGGTTGTTGAAAATATTGCTTCATGATCATGGAGGTGCAAGCAATTCCTAGCCATATTCTTCTGTCTTCTACGGATATGGTCCCAAATGTGAAAATGCTCAATCATGTGGTAGTTCTCTTTATATATTGAAGAACCACCATATGTTTTGCATAGCAACTATACTAATGTGCTATTTCAAGAACAGTGCCCAAGGGGTCCCTTTCTTTCACATTTCTAACAGCATTTCTTATCTGTTTTTTATATGATATCTCTTCCAATGGATGTGATGTGATGTCTCTTTGTGTTCTTGGCTAGCATTTTTCTGTTAGTCATGTTGTCTACCTGTATATCATGTGTCAATTTTCCCTAGGGGAATGCGAGAGCACTCACTATACATTACATCTGGGTCCAGGAACAAGAGCAGTCTCCTCAGGACCATCAGGATCTTAATTTAGATAGACATGGATGGGTGCAGGGTCATTCTTCTGGCTGAGGTGAAGTCCCATATTTGTAAAGAGGATACCAATGGAGGGGACAGGAAAGGGATGAAAGGGAGGCTTCTGAGGTCCTTTCCTCTGTTCTTGGAGTCCATAGATCCTATTCCTTTGTCCTGTGATTCTGGAAAGACACTGCCTTGAGAACACTCAAATAAAGCTATCCTTTTATTTGGTGGTGTGCCTGCCTGGGGCTGTAATGTTAGAGGTGGATAACACGATGCAGTAGGTCTCCTTTGCATTGGTACCTAGGGACTTCTGTTGGAGTAATTGCAGAGGAAAGACTCCTGTAGAGGCCACTGTGGTCACGCCCCTCCCCAGAGACAACTTGAAGCTCTTAGTGGCATTTATCCTGCAGTCGTGGTTGGGGAAAGACTTCCCCAAGGTGAACAGGGGAAGTGGCTTTCACTAACTTCTCAATTCATTCCATAACTAAGCACTAAACCCTTGGGTACCTTGGTGGGTCCATGTGTGGAACTAAAAATACCATGAGCTCCCTGCCTTTAGGAAATCACAGTCTGGAAATGGACAAAAGCAAAAAAACCAACAAAGCATGAAATAAAAGCGCAAGTGCTGTATGCAACTCAAGACTGTGTGCTGTAAAGCAAGGCTGTGGAGTCATTGGAGAGAAAGGTATGAAAGTTCTCAAAAAAAAAGAAAATTCTCAGTGAGGGTGACATTGCTGAGAATAGAAAAATAAAAGGGAGTTAGTTCTATACAACTCTGGGTGCAGCATGTTGAGAAGAAAGGACCCTTGCTGCAGATACTAACAGAAGCTGGTTTGGCCAGAGGAGGTGAAAAAGGCAGCAAGCGTGGCTGAGGGGAAATGCGGAGGAGATTTGAGGAGAGGGAAAAGGGCAGGTAGAGATGCTGATGACGGCTAGGGTGTTAGTTATGTATTTTTCCTCTGCTACTGTATTCCCTAGTACTTCACATCTCACAAATTGTACATTTAACTTCTCTCTTTTCTGCTGATGAGGAATCCAGGAAAAATTAGTTTAGTTCCTCCACCTCAAGGTATGTAGGAGACTGGCTGTGGCCTTATGGGAGGATAGCCTGGAAGAGGACTTTCTGTCAAGTGGATTCAGTTCTCTGCAAAGTGAGCCTCTATTTGAGGCAGCTCAAACATCTCTGCTTGACTTTTGATTCAAGGAGAGGGAAGAAAACGAGAAAGTGAAAGGGTCAGATATAGAACATGAGTGAGAAAAACAGGAAAGGAAAGAAATAGGAAGTGAGAGGCTATTTCCAATTTGAACTTAGATGTGACATGTCATCATCTTGGCTTTATCATACTGGTCAGAAACCAGTCACTAAATCACCTTGACTTTACACAGGATACTTAAGCCACAGGTCGGGATCTTTGGGAGCCTTTGTGAAGGCTGGGGCCTCAGAGGCCAAACTGACACAACTGGATCTCCTTCTAAATATAACAGGAAAAAAGTGGAGAGTTTTACTACAGAAGATGACCATGTCTGCATTTTGGAGTACTTCCACCCTATCGTGGTACCCCCATTGAAAGGAGGCAAGAGAGAAAGTGACAATTTTGATATTATGTTGCTGGAAGCCAGGCCACTTTCAAGTGGTACTCCATGCCACATCCCACCCTTTCTTGTAAATCTTCCATCCTTCAATTCGTGCCTCAAATAACAAAACACCAGCCCAGATGCATTATAAATATCATCCATAGGCACCTGATGATATACCTAGGAAGTAGATTCCAGCCTGATTCTACCACCGTGCTGGTTGTGAACCTGGGGACTATATGAGAGACACCTTATGTTAGGGCAAAGAACTAGGAAAGAAAGCAGTGAAATAAAGTTCTGAATTCACTTCAGTCTCCTCAAAAGTAGGACCTTACTTGCATTTTCAGACAGTTATAGCTATGGCATTTTTGGCTTATAATGTACAGTTAAGGAGATGAAATGGGGTAAGCAGTCATCTGCTAAGAAGAGGCTCTGGATAGGTCTGAGTGGAGAAAGTAGCCCAGGTGCTGGAATCTTGAAAAAGTGACCTCACTTCCTTGTTGATAGGCCCACAACTGAAACAGAACTCGGGAAACCAGGAACCTGCATTCTAGAACTTGCCACTTTCCTGCTCAGTTAACTGGAGACGGTCAAGAGAACAAGATATTCTGTTGCTCTTGCCCTACTTTCAGGCACTCTGAAATCAGGAGAGACCAGAGGGAGAGATTTTCATGTCACTGTTGACATCAGCTCGGCCCTCTTCTCTGAAGCTTCTGGTTATGCAGCGGGAGACATCAACAGGTACCCCCAGCAACTTGGTGCAGCCCACAAGAGAGCACACCACACTGTGATCATAACTTAGAACACTCACACCCCCTACATTGTCTGTGCCTGTATGTATGTGTGAGTGTGTGTATGTGTATGTGTATGTGTATACAGGACAGAGGAGAGGAACATGTCCTTTCTGAGTAGAAACCAGCTGCCAGGTGTTGGAAGCCTGACATATTGGCGTTCAGACCCCAGGTCATAGGCAAGATGAGAAGATGAGTGCTGGAAACAAGCTCAATTTTGAATGTTAGTCATGAGCCCAAGTCTCTTTAATCTGGCTTCGTATTAATGAGATGTCTCTTCAGCAGCCTCTCTAGACTGACATGATGAACACAGCTTCTAATTGGGTTATCGCCCTGCAGTGATGCACTAATGTCTCTTGGTGCTCTGATATGGGGTAGTGTATTTGTAGAGCTGCACCCAGGAGATCTTGGAGGAGATGAGTCTGCCACAGTCCAAACCACACAAAGTTCTGAACCTCCACTCCTGACCTTCAGCTATGTATGAGGTGGGAAAACACTCTTTATCTATTTGGAGTGGTGCAGAATACAATTCATGATGTTGAGGAATGGGGGTGGTTTCTTTGTTTTACACAAAGGAATTAGTATCTTTGCATTATACTACTATTTTTATTATTTCACCTGCATGTCCCAGATATCCTCTATAGAACCCAGCTCCCCTATCCCCGCAGAACATCTCTGAGCCCTTACAAATCATCACACTAAAGAGGATGAATTAACAAGAGGAAGGGGGGGATGACGCCATTTTATATATTTGTCTATATCATGTAATCTGTCAGAACACATCAGATCATTGTAGGCCCAAGTCATGAGCTCTGTCCTTATAGATCTTCATATTGCTCAATAAACGAGACTGTCTGCCAGCGTTATTCAGGCTTTCAAGGCCCTTGGCATTTAACCTTGTGCCATTCTCTTGCCATTCGGCAGTAAGGAACACCCTATGTGTCCCCAAAGAAAGTTTTAGTTGCTTTTTCTGCCATAACCTGGAACCCCACATTAGGCAGAAGGCCTATGATGCCTCCTGACCCCAGTACATGGCTCTATCTACTTTGTAGAGATCCACAGAGAAAACCTTAGATACATTGCTGCAAGGATTCAATTATTCCATCTTCCCTGACAAGCACAGGTGCATCAGGATACCAACTACATCAGTTGCCAGTCTGGGGTGAGAAAAGGTGACATTCATGGTCAAATTCAAGACCCAAGGATAATCAGGGTATGCCAAGATCCCATACTAGAAACAGCTGGGTCCCCTGGTGCCTGCAGAAAAAAGTTATTCTACCCCGTCCTTTCCTCCTTGTGTCAGGAAGAGACCAAGCTACATCAGCTTAGGGGAAGTGCTATGGTGTCTATGCTTCGGTCTGTTCTGAAGCACAACTTATATGATCTTGAGCAGCATTTGAGGTTCTAAGCCTCTGTGTTCTATCTGCCTTGGGGATGTTTACTGATGACTCAGTGGCATACTGTACATCGTCAAAGGTATTAGTTGAGAGAAATGCTGTTGTTGCTCAGCTAACAAAATGTGTTGAAGTTACCAATGGTTTACCATGTCTCCCTTCAAAGCAGAGGGATTTGAAGCCTTGAAACTTTTTCTGTGTGGGCCCTGAAGTCCTTTGTCCTGCACAAATTTTGGAGTGGATGGGAGTCTCTGGTCTGAGGGCCAGGTCCTATTATTCCCAGTGGTTTGTGGTTTTGAAGTTGACCAGTGCACCTCCTTGTATCTCTGATGTGAAAGAGAATCAATCCAGTCCCTGTGTGATGCCTGGTCCATGGCTGATGCTCAAGGAAGGCAGAATGGAAAATTTTGTGCATTCCCTGATCCCTTGGATTACCTTATTCCAAAATAGATGCTTCACAAACAAGCCATACATTTCCTGTATCTACCATGTGCTCACGACAGCCCAACAGATCCTGAGCCAGCAATTCCAGAGGTGAATGACCACCCCATATGCAGCACAGAGGGTGAGGTTTGCCTCCACTACTTGTTTGTTTTGGGAATGTTATTGCACCTCTGTGAGCTTCCTTTTCCTCCTATAAGTGCTATGGTAAGAGGATGAGCCTCATTAGGTTACAGGGGGAAATCCTGGGAGAAAACATGGAGTAGACTTATCTGGTGCCTGTCCGTGTAGAAAGGGTTGCTGGACATTTTCATGTATAGCAGTTCTCTCTCCCCTGTGAAGAAGCTCTCCACATCAACCCTCATTGGCCTGAGGTACTCTGGGTTTACAGAGCACATGAAAAGCAGGCAGTTTTCCTCTTTGCAAAGGACTTCTAGAATTCCATCTAACTGGTCCTGCTATCTGTCCTTATGTGCCCAGAGTAGAGGTCCATGGGGGAAGGCAGAGCTGCTCAAGGTCCACTCACTGTATGGAAAGTGCTGGTTGGGATTAAGCACGGAGTATTGGAGACATATCTCTTGTCACTAATATCATTGAAAGAATAGAGTAGATATAGTGTCTCGGTCTCCAGTCTAATTAGAATGTTAATCATTCTACACATCGTAGGCACTCATGTCCATACTTTGTTATATGTGACATATTTATGGTCGCCTCATGGGATGAATGGATCCTCCACAGGTGGAGAATGACCAACATAACATTTGTTATCCACAGGTCTCATCATGGGGAGGTCCCCGTGGTATGGAGGGGCAGGGAGGTGGAGTGTGCAGGCCCCATATTAGAAGGTAAGGCCCCCAAGTGGGTCAGTCCATGCATATCTGGTGCTGGCCAATGCACAGGAACTCCCTGGTGCTTCTGATGGGGTCTAAGGTGCGAGGGGGCATCTGATATGGCAGTGGGAGAATCAGGTCCTCCGTGGGGGAATCCAGCAAGACTGGATAAAGGGCATTTTTGGTCTTAGAGTCAGTCTCCTTCTCGGCCTTTGGCAGGGCTAGAATCTTGGTAGGTCCTGCTTTGGGGGAAAATGTTTTTAGCCAAGGAGGGGGATTCTTGATCCTGTCCTGCCAAGCCAGGATGTAGGGCAACTAGTCAGGGTGGCTGTCCAATTTATCCCTGAAGATCACGGCCTTAACCTGAAACTGTAGGATAATAGGTAGGTGGAAAGATCATTCTTGGGGCCATCCTGCATCAATGTTTAGCCATTCTGACATGCAGTAAGTCTGAAACTTCCCTCTCCTTATGTCTATGCTCAGATTATGAGCTCTTTTCCTAATGTCCTGGAAGTGGGAAAGCATAAGAGACATGGGGGTGGTTTCTGTCTGCCTCAGTCCACACCAAAGCACAAAGAGTTATGAAACTTTACAAAGAAAGACACAGGAATACAGACAAACACAGAGTTAACAAGGACACAGTAACAGACAAATTCTCTGGCGTGGCCACGGAGAAAAAGCAGAAAGTAACACAGACAAATGTTCTAGTGTGGCTATGTTAAACCAAAGTAAACCAAAAGGCTGGCTCTCTTTAATGGCAGCTGGTCCTCCTCACAGATGAGGACATAGTTCTCCCAGCAGGGGTAAGGGACATCACCTAAAACTCCCCAGATGAGGACTTCATCCTCCCAGTGGGGGCAAGGGACATCTACAAAGACCACAAAAATGAGGACTTCACCCTCCCGGAGGGGACAAGGGACGTTTCCTAAGAAACCCCAAATGAGGACCTTGTCCTCTGATGGTGGCAAGGGACATCTCCAAAGACCCCCAGTCGACGGCCTGCCAGCGAGTCCACCTAAGCCAATGTAGACCTAATACAGATTGGAATTCCTATGGGTAAAAATACAGTATAGAGCTCTCAGTAAATAACAAAGACACAGGTAGAACAAGTTGAGTACTCATCAGTGGTTGAACTCTCCAGATGGTGTCCTGGGGGGTCTCTCAGGTGAGCCCCCAAATGTTTTGCCTAAAGTTGCGAATCCGATAAACCACCAAGGGGCTGACCCTGATGCAAGTACATTAGGGTTTATTAACAAGCTTGAGCTTGTGTCCAAGTATACCTGACACAGAAGAGCAGGGACTTGGACCCCGAGGTGACTTAGAGCTGGGTCTTATTAGCAACCTCGAGCTTGGGTCCAAGTATACCTGACACAGTGGAGGAGGGACATGGACCCAGAGGGAGTTTACAGCTGGGTTTTTATGGGCTGGTGTAGGGGATGTTCAGAAAATATGGAGGAATTTCTTAAGCACTGTTTTCATTCCAATATGGAATTTTCTGTCAAGGTTGTTCTGTTTTAAGCTCTAGTTTCATTCTGATATGGGAATTTCTGTCAAGGTGGTTCTGAGCTCTGTTCATATTCTGATATGAGACTCTTTCTCAATGGTGTTTTACGGTTTTTCCTGTAAAGTTCAGGTCTTATTCACAGGGGCCTGAGACAGTTGTACTTATGCTAATGCTGAACTAGAGATGGAATGACCTTATTTTCTTGGCCTCCACAATAGAAGCCTCTCAAACAAACCAATCATTTCCTGTATCTACCAAGTGTTCACCAGAGCCCAATAGGTCCAGGGCCATCAGTTCCAAAGATGACTGACCACCCCATATACAGCATAGGGGAGAGGTTTGACTCTACTACCGGTATGTTTTGAGAAGTCAATGCACTTCTCTGAGCTTACTTTTCCTCCTCTGAAAAGTGCCGTGGTAAGAGGATGAACCTCATGGGGCTACTGTGGGTAATCCTGGGAGAAAACATGGCATATACTTGTCTTATGCCTGGCCCTGTAGGAAAGGCTACTGGGCATTTTCCCATTGAGCAGATCTCTCTCCCAAGTGAAGAAGCTCTCCACATTAACCCTCAGGCCTGTGGGCCTGTGGGACTCTGGACTTACAGAAGCACGTGGAAATCATGGTTTTCCTGTTTGCAAAAGACTTCTGGAATACCATCTAAGTCGTCCTGATACTTGTTCTTTCTGTGCCCAGAATAGAGGTCCCTGGGGGAAGGCAGAGCATTCAAGGTCCACTCGGTATATGGAAAGTGTTGGTTGGGATTCCTTCATCCAATCATATAGATTAAGCACGGAGTATTGGAGACACATTTCTAGTCACTAAGATCATTGGAGGAATAAAGTAGATACAGTGTCTTGGTTTGAAGTCTAATCAGAGTGTCAGAGTCAATTACTCTGCACGTCCTAGGCACACATGTCCCTAGTTTGTTAGATGTGACATCTTCATGGCCACCTCATGTGGTGAATGGATCCACCGACATTAGGAACATTAGGATAGATGATAGGATCAAGTGACGACACAGGGTGGCTCAGTCAGTTCGTCTCTGCCTTCAGAACAGGTCATGATGACAAGGTCCTGGGTTTGAGCCCTACATTAGGCTCCCTGCTCAGTGAGAAGTCTTCATCTCCCACTCCCTCTATTGCTTGCCCTGTTTATTCTCTCACTGTCTCCCCAAGAAATTAATATACTTAAAATTTTTTGTAAAAGATCAAGTAAAACTTTGATCTTTGTATCCAGAGGGGGAACCTCCATGCCTCCACAGAGCATGCTGGGAAACTACAGGGGTTGTGGCTAGGGAGCGACTTGTAAATCCCAGGATCGCATAGATCTCTAGATATTCATTGGGAGGGCTTCATTTTGGGATCTTCCTGTGAAGATGCCAATGAGTCAAACAGAGAAGCAGATGGCGTTTCTAACCCAAACCTGAACCCTCACCATAACCGTAAATATAACTCCTAAGATGAACCCTATATGGAACCCTAACCCAAAAGTGAACCCTAAAACTAAACCAAACATGAAACTTAACTCAATCCCTAACTGCTTACCCTAACCCGAAATGAACTGTGACACTAACCATAAACCTAACCCTAACTTGAAACCGGACTTGAACACTAACTCTATCCCAAATCTTAACCCAAAACATAGCTCCAACTCTAGTCGGACCCTAAACCATGTTAGTCAGGATATTGGTCTGTAATTCTCCTTTCTGGTGGGGTCTTTGTCTGGTTTTGGAATTAAGGTGATGCTGGCCTCATAGAATGAATTTGGAAGTACTTCATCTCTTTCTATCTTTCCAAAGAGCTTTAGTAGTATAGGTATGATTTCTTCTTTAAACGTTTGATAGAATTCCCCCCTGGGAAGCCATCTGTCCCTGGACTCTTGTGTCTTGGGAGGTTTCTGATGACTGCTTCAATTTCCTCCCCGATTATTCGCCTGTTCACGTTTCTATTTCTTCCTGCTCCAGTTTTGTTAGCTTGTGGCTTTCCAGGAATGCATCCATTTCTTCTAGATTGCCTAATTTAATGGCGTATAGCTGTTCATAATATGTTTCTAAAATCGTTTGTATTTCCTTGGTGTTGGTAGTGATCTCTCCTTTCTCATTCATGATTCTATTAACTTGAGTCTTCTCTCTCTTCTTTTTAATAAGGCTGGCTAATGGTATATCAATCTTATTAATTCTTTCAAAGAACCAACTCCTGGTTCTGTTGATCTGTTCCACAGTTCTTCTGGTCTCGATTTCCTTGAGTTCTGTTCGAATTTTAATTAACTCTCTTCTTCTGCAGGGCGTGGGGTCCATCTGCTGTTTTTTCTCTAGCTGCTTAATGTGTAAGGTTAGCTTTTGTATTTGAATTCTTTCCAGTTTTTGAATGGATGCTTGTATTGCGATGTATTTCCCCTTAGGACTGCTTTTGCTGGGTCCCAAAGATTTTGAACGGTTGTATGTTCATTCTCATTAGTTTCCATGAAACTTTTTAATTCTTCCTTAATTTACTGATTGACACTTTCATCTTTTAGCTGGATAGTCGTTACCCTTCACGTGATTGAGGTCCTTCCAAACTTCTTGTTGTGATTTAGTTCTAATTTCAAAGCATTATGGTCTGAGAATATGCAGGGGACGATCCCAATCTTTCGGTATCAGTTCAAACCCAATTTGTGACCCAGTAGGTGGTCTATTCTGAAGAAAGTTCCATGTGCACTTGAGAAGAATGTATATTCAGTTGAGTTTGGGTGTAAAGTTCTGTAGATATCTGTGAAATCCATCTGGTCCAGTGTATCATTAAAAGCTCTCGTTTCTTTGGAGATGTTGTGCTTAGAAGACCTATCGAGGGTAGAAAGAGCTAGACTGAAGTCACCAAGTATAAATGTATTGTTATCTAAGTATTTCTTCACTTCGGTTATTAATTGATTTAAATATTTGGGAGCTCCCACATTCAGAGCATATATATAGAGGATTGTTATGTCCTCTTGTTGGACAGATCCTTTAAGTATGAGATAGTATCCCTCTTCATCTCTACTACAGTCTTCGAGGTAAATTTTAGTTTGCACAGCAAAGGATACAGTCAACAAAACTAAAAGACAACCTACAAAATGGGAGAAGATATTTGCAAATGACGTATCAGATAAAGGGCTAGTTTCCAAGATCTATAAAGAACTTCTTAAACACAACACCAAAGAAACAAACCAATCATGAAATGGGAAAAAGACATGAAGAGAAATCTCACAGAGGAAGACATACACATGGCCAACATGCACATGAGAAAATGCTCTGCATCACTTGCCATCAGGGAAATAAAAATAAAAACCAAAATGAGATACCACCTCACACCAGTGAGAATGGGGAAAATTAACAAGGCAGGAAACCACAAATGTTGGAGAGGATGTGGAGAAAAGGGAACCCTCTTACACTGTTGGTGGGAATGTGAACTGGTGTAGCCACTCTGGAAAACTGTGTGGAGGTTCCTCAAAGAGTTAAAAATAGACCTGCCCTATGACCCAGGAATTTCACTGTTAGGGATTTACCCCAAAGATTCAGATTCAATGAAATGCTGGGACACCTGCACCCCGATGTTTCTAGCAGCAATGTCCACAATAGCCAAACTGTGGAAGGAGCTTCGGTGTCCATTGAAAGATGAATAGATAAAGAAGATGTGGTTTATGTATACAATGGAATATTACTCAGCCATTAGAAACGACAAATACCCACCATTTGCTTCAACGTGGATGGAACAGGAGGGTATTATCCTGAGTGAAGTAAGTCAATCGGAGAAGGACAGTGTATGTTCTCATTCATTTGGGGAATATAAATAATAGTAAAAGAGATTATAAGGGAAGGGAGAAGAAATGTGTGGGAAATATCAGAAAGGGAGTCAGAACATAAAGACTCCTAACTCTGGGAAACGAACAAGGGGTGGTGGAAGGGGAGGATGGCGGGGAGGGTGAGTGGGTGACGAGCACTGAGGGGGATACTTGATGGGATGAGCACTGGGTGTTATTCTGTATGTTGGTAAATTGAACGCCAATAAAAAATTATTTTATTAAAAAAATAAATAAAACGAGTCTCTTGTAGACAGCAAATAGATGGATCCTGTTTTTTCACCCAGTCTGAAACCCTGCACCTTTTGATGGGGTCATTAAATCCATTCACGTTCAGAGTTACTATTGGCACATATGAGTTTAGTGTTATCATGATATCTATTCAGTCTGTTTTTGTGGATTGTTCCATTGAACTTCTTCTTAAAGGGGAATTTTAGGCGTCCCCCTTAAAATTTCTTGCAGAGCTGGTTTGGAGGTCACTTATTCTTTCAGTTCCTGCCTGTCTTGGAAGGTCTTTATCTCTCCTTCCATTTTGAATGAGAGCCTTGCTGGATAAGGTATTCTTGGTTGCATGTTTTTCTCATTTAGGACCCTGAATTTATCCTGCCAGCCCTTTCTGGCCTGTCAGGTCTCTGTGGAGAGGTCTGCTGTTACCCTAATACTCCTCCCCATAAAATTCAGGGATTTCTTGTCTCTTGCTGCTTAAAGGATCTTCTCTTTATCTTTGAAATTGGCAAGCTTCACTATTAGATGTCGAGGTGTTGAACAGTTTTTATTGATTTTAGAGGGGATATCTCTACTTCCTGGATCTGAATTCCTGTTTCCTTTCCCAGATTAGGAAAGTTGTCAGCTATGATTTGTTCAAATACATATTCTGGCCCTCTGGCCCTTTCGGTGTCCTCGGGAACCCCAATTAAATGTAGGTTTTTCTTCTTTAGGCTGTCGTTTATTTCCCTTAATCTGTCTTCATGGTCTTTTAATTGTCTCTTTTTATCTCAGTTTCTCTCTTTGCCCTCAACTTGTTTTCTATGTCACTCACTAATTCTTCCAGCTTGTTAACCCTCATCGTTAGGACTTCTAGTTTGGATTGCATCTCATTCAATTGATTTTTAATTTCTGCCTGATTGGATCTAAATTCTGCAGTCATGAAGTCTCTTGAGTCCTTTATGCTTTTTTCTAGAGCCACCAGTAGCTGTATAATAGTGCTTCTGGATTGGCTTTCTGACATTGAATTGTAATCCAGATTTTGTAACTCTGTGGGAGAGAGGACTGTATCTGATACTTTCTTTTGAGGTGAGGTTTTCCTTCTAGTCATTTTGCTTAGTGCAGAGTGGCCAAAAACAAGTTGTATTGGGAAAAGGAGAAAAAGAGATGAGAGAAAGAAGGAAAGAAAAGAGAAAAAGAAGAAAAAAGGAAGGAAAGAAGGAGAAAGAGAAGAAAAAGAAAGAAAGGGAAAATAGGGGTGGTGGAAGCAATCAGAAATAAAAAAGAGAAACAAAAAACACGGGGAAGTATCATCTGATTCTGTATACCTTAAGTACCTTGACTTCCCCTAGAACTTGTCCATCTAGCTGGTCTTCTGGAGGAGGGGACTGTTGTGCTGATTTTCAGATGTTAGCACTTGGGGTAGCTGCTCTGCCCCTGCCTGGTGCAGGGCTCAGTGGGGGTTGTTTACCCCGTGAGGCTCCAGGAGGAACACCCACAGTGGTGGCGGCAGCTCTGGAGCCCTGGATTCAGCTCCCACGGTAACTACAGAGCTCTCGGTCTGCAGGGCCTGGAGGCTCCAGGGAGAGACCTCTGCTCTGCTCAGCTCGGGGTTTGGAGTGTCCTTGCGATCCTGGGTCCTCCCAGCCTCTGCCTGCCCAGGGGTAGGCCAGATCCTGTGCTGTGTCCCGGTGCCCTGGGCTCCGGGTCCTGTGCTGTTGGATTCGTGCTCCCGACCATGAAGCCACCTCTCTGTAGAGCTGCCTCCCGAGCCCCTCCCAGCTCCTCCCGGGCTGCGCAGCCCCCTCCGCAGAGCCGCCGCCCGAGCCCCCCGAGCTGCTCCCAGGGCCACACAGCCCCCTCCGCGGAGCCTCTTCTTCCACCTGAGCCTCCCGAGCTGTTCCTGGGCCATGCAGCCCCTTCTGCACGGAGCCTCTTCCTCCACCGGAGCCCCTCCGAGCTGCTCCGGGTCCCGCCGTGTGCGCTGCAGCCCTTAGGGAGCTCAGTGCACTCTCCTGGGTGCAGGTGTCTGTTAGTGTCCCAGGGAGCCCGAGGGCATCCCTGCTCTCCTGGGGTCCTGCTCTATCTCCCTGCAGGCGCCTTTTGGCTGAAAAGATTGATGCAGCTCCTATTCTTCCGGGACGGTGCTCTCCTGTCCTGGGGGCAGTCGCCCCAGCCTTAGTCCAGTTCTTCGCGGGACCCCTCCCCCTTGGATGGCTTTTGTTTCTTTATTTCTTTTTCCCCATCTTCCTCCCTTGATAGAAGCATGAACTCTTCTCACTGTAGCATTTCAGCTGGTCTCTCTTTAAACCTCAGGCCGAATTTGTAGATTTTCAAGATGATTTGAAGGTTATCTAGGTAATTTGGTGGGGACAGGTGATTTGGGGACCCAACTCTTCCACCATCTTGCCCCTCCTCTACACCTTGGGAATAATAGCAATACTTATGACACAGGTTAGGATCCCTGGGAACCACTGTGAAGGTGACAGTCCTAAGAGGCCCAAAGAGGCAACAGTGTCTTATTATAAATATAACAGGAAAAAAAATTGGACACTTTTACTGCAGAAGATCACCATGTCTACATCTTGGAGCATTTGCACCTCCTGGGGCTCCCACTGAAATAAGGCCAGAGGGAAAGTTACCATTGTTATATTACATTGCTGGAAACCAGGTCACTTTCAAGTGGTACTGCATGCCACATCCTATCCCCTTTTGTCAATTTCCATCTCTCTACAGATGCAATGAAACACTGGGACACCTGCACCCCGATGTTTCTAGCAGCAATGTCCACAATAGCCAAACTGTGGAAGGAGACTTGGTGTCCACTGAAAGATGAATGGATAAAGAATATGTGGTTTATGTACATAATGGAATATTACTCACCCATTAGAAACGACAAATACAAAAAAAGTAAAAAAAAAAAAAAAGAAACGACAAATACCCACCATTTGCTTCGACATGGATGGAATAGGAGGGTATTATGCTGAGTGAAATAAGTCAATTGGAGAAGGAAAAATATATGTTCTCATTAATTTGGGGAATATAAATAATATTCAAAGGGAAAAAAGGGAAAGAAGAAAAATGTGTGAAGTATCAGAAAGGGAGACAGAACATGAAAGACTCCTAAATCTGGGAAATGATGTAGGGGTGATGGAAGCGGAGGAGGGTGGAGGGTGGGTGTAACTGGGTGATGGGCACTGAGGTGGGCACTTGATGGGTGAGCACTGAGTGTTATTCTATATGTTGGCAAATTGAACACCAATAAAAAAATAAAAATAAAAAGTAAAAAATTTCCATCCCTCAATTTGTGCCTCAGATATACAGGATACCAGTCCACAGCCATTAAAAATATCACCCATGGACACCTGATGATGTCCCTAGGAAGTAGATTCTAGCGTTACTCATGCAAGTTGGGAAACTGGGGAATATGTAAGAGACACAGTGGGTTAGATATGTCACAGAACTGGGAAAGCAACCAGAGAAATAAATGTCTGATTTGAGGTCCATCTCCTCAAAATTAGGACCTTACTTGCAACTCAGAGAGTTGTGGCTATGGCATTTTTTACTTATGATGGATAGTTAAGGAGATGACATGGGGTAGGCATTCATTTACTAAGGAGGTTCTCTGGTAGTCTGACTGAAGGAAGGACCCAGTTGCTGGAATCTTGAAAAAGTTACTTAAATTCCTTGGTGACAGCCCAGAAATGGTTGAGAACTCTGATAACCAGGAACCCACGTTCTAGAACTTCCAGCTTTCCAGCTCACTTAACTGGAGATGGTCAAGAGTACAAGATGTTCTGTTGCTGTTGCCCTACTTTGAGGCGCTCTAGGCTCATGAGGGTCTAGAGGGAGAAATGTTCCTGTTGTCAACATCAGCTTAGCCCTCCTTTCCGTAGCTTATGATTTGTGGAGGGAGACATCAACAGGTATCACAAGGCAACTTGGGGCAGCCCACTGGGGAACAGATCACACTGTGTTCACAGCTCAGGGGGCTCACACCTTATAACACTCATTGTGTGTGTTTCTGTATGTGTTTTATTGTGTGAGTGTGTGTGATGTTGTAAGTGTATGTGAGTGTGTGTGTGTGTGTGTGTGTGTGTGTGTAAAGGGGACAGAAGAGAGGGACATGCCCTTCCTGGCAGAAACCAGCTGCCAGGTGTTGGAAGCCTGACACATCATTTGTGTTCAGACCACAGGTCATAGAAGGCAACATGAGAAGGTGAGTGCTGGGGACTGAGCTCAACATGGAATATGTTAGTCATGACCCCAAGAGTCTATTTTATCTGCCTTCCTCCTTGCCAGATATCTCTACTGCTGCGCCTGTGGCCTGACCTGGAGAACACGGATTCTAATGAGGGTATCCCCTTGTGGTACTGTCCAAGGAGGACCCTAATGTCTCTTGGCCCTAGATATATGGGGCCCTGTATTTGCAGAGCTGAACTCAGGAGATCTTGGAAGAGATGGTCCGTGACTTCATCAATTCTAACTCCCTAGACAATTATCATGTCTACCTGGGAAACAAGGAACAGTGTTCTCCTGAAGTGATAATAGAAAGAGGTTTTCCATAAAAATATGGCTCCCACACAAACATGGAGAGAAACCTGGTCCCCTTCCATAGTGTTTCCTCATGAGTCCCTACATGCCTAACATCAAAGAGATCTGAACCTCTACTCCTAAAAACCAGCTAAGTATGAGTTGGGGAGACACTCTTCACCTATGATGTAATGGTGCAGAATATATTTCATGTTTTGAGAAGTGGGGGTAGTTTCTGTGTTTCACACAAAGCAATGAGTATCTTGGCATTTCATTATTCTTTTTAGTACCTCACCTACACGACTCAGATATCCTGTATAGAAACCAGCTCCACTGTCTCTGCAGAACATCTCCAAGCCTTTACAAATCATTACACTAAAGAGAGTGATTTAACCAAAGGAAGGGTGGGATGAAGCCATTCTATATGTTTCTCTATAACGTGTGTGGAGACCAAAAAATTGAGGCCATCCCAACTCAAGTTTATCTTTAGCACAAGTACAGCCAGCTGAAGCCCCTGTGAAAAAGAGCTGAATTTTATAGGAAAACCGCAGAATGCCCTTGACAGAGACAGAAAGTCCCATAATGGAATAAAAACAGCTTAACGGGGATGCCCTCAGGCTCCCTGGGACACTAACAGACACCTGCACCCCAGGCAGAGTGCGCTGACTCCTTAAAGGGCTGCAGTGTGTGCTGGGCTGAACCTGAGAGCAGCTCAGAGGGACTCAGGTGGTGGTTGCTTGGAGGGGGCTGCACTGCCAGGAGCGCAAATAAAACAGCTCAGGCCAGGGGAGCACAGGCCGTGGGGACACAGCCCAGGATCTGGCCTCCCTCTGGGACAGGCAGAAGCCAGGAAGTCACAGGAGAGCAAAGACACCCCTGCCCTGAGCTGAGCAGATCAGTGGCCCTGCCCCCTCAGAACCAGGCCTCTGCAGCATGAGAGCTCCATAGCTACTATGGAAGCTGAAACCAGGGCTCTAGAGCTGGCCGTCGTCACTGTGGTTGTTCCTCCTGGGGCCTCACAGGGTAAACAACCCCCGCTGGCCCTGCACGAGGCAGGGGGCAGAGCAGCTCCCCCAAGTGCTAACACCTGAAAATCAGCACAGCAGGCCCCTCCTCCAGAAGACCAACTAGACAGACAGGGGAAAACAAAATTACTGACCAAGCAGCACGGGTAAGTACCAGGGGAAGTCAAGGGACTCACAGTATACAGAATCAGAGGATACTCCCCCTTTGTATTTTTCTTTTTTTTTCTTTCTTTTTTGTTTTGTTTTGTGTTTTTTTTTAATTTTTTTTATTTATGATAGACACACAGTGAGAGACAGAGAGGCAGAGACATAGGCAGAGGGAGAAGCAGGCTCCACGCACCAGGAGCCTGACGAGAATTCGATCCCGGGTCTCCAGGATCGTGCCCTGGGCCAAAGACAGGTGCTAAACTGCTGCGCCACCCAGGGATCCCTGTTTTGTTTTGTTTTTGATTTCCATTTGCTTCCCCCCTTTTTACTTTTTCTTTTTTTTCTTCTAACCTTTTTTCTTTTTTCTCTTTTTCTCTTCCTTTTTTCTTTTTCTTTCATTCTTCCTCTTCTTTCTTTTATTCCTTTTCCTAATACAATTTGTTTTTGGCCACTCTGCACTGAGCAAAATGACTAGAAGGAAAACCTCACCTCAAAAGAAAGAATCAGAAACAGTCCTCTCTCCCACAGAGTTACAAAATCTGGATTACAATTCAATGTCAGAAAGTCAATTCAGAAGCACTATTAAAAAGCTCCTGGTGGCTCTAGAAAAAAGCATAAAGGACTCAAGAGAAACATGACTGCAAATTTAGATATAATGAGGCAGAAATTAAAAATCAATTGAATGACACACCAGGCAGGGGGCAGAGTAGCTCCCCCAAGTGCTAACAGATGAAAAACAGCACAAGAAGCCCCTCCACAGGAGACCAGCTACACAGAGAAGTTCCAGGGGAAGTCAAAGGACTTTATACAGAAACAGAAGATACTCCCCCATCTTTTTTTTTTTTTGCTCTTTGATTTCTGTTTGCTTCCCACACCCCTTTTTTTCCTTTCTTTCTTTTTCTTGCTCTTTTTCTTCTTTTTTCCTTTTTTCTTCCTTTTTTCGGTTTTCTTTTTCGGTTTTCTTTCCTTCTTTCTCTCATCTCTTTTTCTCCTTTTCCCAATACAACTTGTTTTTGGCCACTTTGCACTGAGAAAAATGACTAGAAGGAAAACCTCACCTCAAAAGAAAGAATCAAAAACAGTCTTCTCTCCCACAGAGTTACAAAATCTGGATTACAATTCAATGTCAGAAAGCAAATTCAGAAGCACAATTATAAAGCTACTGGTGTTTCTAGAAAAAAGCATAGAGGACTCAAGAGACTACATGACTGCAGAATTTAGATCTAATTATGCAGAAATTAAAAATCAATTGAATGAGATGCAATCCAAACTAGAAGTCCAAACGATGAGGGTTAACCAGGTGGAGGAACAATACCTATTCTGACTGAAGTAAAGACCCAGGTGTTGGAATCTTGAAAAAGTTACTTTCTATGAAAGCTGTTCAGAAAGATAGCAAGAGACGCAGTATTTCCAAACTTCCAAATTTGCTCTATGAGGCCAGCATCACCTTAATTCCAAAACCAAAGACCCCACCGAAAAGGAGAATTATAGACCAATATCCCTGATGAATATGGATGCAAAAATTCTCCACAAGATACTAGCGAATAGGATCCAATAGTACATTAAGAAAATTATTCACCATTACAAAGTAGGATTTATTCCCGGGACACAAGGCTGGTTCAAGACTCATAAAACAATCAATGTGATTCATCATATCAACAAGAGAAAAACCAAGCACCATATGATACTCCCATTAAATGCAGAGAAAGCTTTTGACAAAATACGGCATCGATTCTTGATCAAAACTCTTCAGAGTGTAAGGATAGAGGGAACATTCCTCAACATCTTAAAAGCCATCTACGGAAAGCCCACAGCAAATATTCTCAATGAGGAAGCACTGGGAGCCTACCATTAGGATCAGGAACAAGACAGGGATGTCCACTCTCACCACTGCTATTCAACATAGTACTGAAAGTCCTAGCCTCAGCAGACAACAAACAGACATTAAAGGCATTCAAATTGGCAAAGAAGAAGTCAAATTCTCCCTCTTCACTGATGACATGATAATCTACATAGAAAACCCAAAAGCCTCTACCCCAAGATTGCTAGAACTCACACAGCAATTTGGCAATGTGGCAGAATACAAAATCAATGCCCAGAAGACAGTGGCATTTCTATACACTAACGAGACTGAAGAGAAATTAAGGAGTCAATCCCATTTACAATTGCATCCAAAAGCATAAGATATCTAGGAATAAACTTAAACAAGGGGGTAAACAATATATACTCTAAAAACTACAGAATGCTTCTGTAAGGAATTGAGGAAGACACAAAGAGATGGAAAAATAATACTCCATGCTCATGTATTGGAAGAATTAATATTGTGAAAATGTCAATATTACCCAGGGCAATTCACACGTTTCATTCAATCTCTATCAAAATACCATAGACTTTCTTCAGAGAGAACAAATCGCCTTAAGATTTGTGTGGAATCAGAAGAGACAGGAGGATTTTAAAAAGAACACCATAGCTGGGGGCATCACGATGCCAGATCTCAGGTTGTACTTCAAAGCTGTGGTCATCGAAGCAGTGTGGTACTGACACAAGAACAGATACATGTATCATTGGAACAGAATAGAGAATCCAGATGTGGACCCTCAACTTTATGGTCAACTAATATTCGATAAAGGAAGAAAGACTATCCACTGGAAGAAAGTCTCTTTCTTCAGTAAATGGTGCTGGGAAAATGGGAGATCCACATACATAAGAATGAAACTGGACCACTCTCTTTTACCATACACAAAGATAAACTCAAAATCAATGAAAGATCTAAATGGGAGACAATATTCCATCAAAATCCTTGAGGAGAACACAGGCAAGACCCTTTTTTAACTCGGCCACAGTAACTTCTTGCAAGATACATACATGAAGGAAAAAGACACAAAAGCAAAAATGAACTATTGGGACTTCATCAAGACAAGAAGCTTTTGGACAGCAAAGGATACCATCAACAAAACTAAAAGACAACCTACAGAATGGGAGAAGATATTTGCAAATGACGTAGATAAAGGGCTAGTTTCCAAGATCTATAAAGAACCCAACACCAAAGGAACAAACAATCCAATCATGAAATGGGTGAAAGACATGAAGAGAAATCTCACAGAGGAAGACTTAGATATGGCCAAAAAGCACATGAGAAAATGCTCTGCATCACTTGCCATCAGGGAAATACAAATCAAAGCCACAATGTGTGAGAACGGGAAAAATTAAGGCAGAAAACCACAAATGTTGGAGGGTTGTGGAGAAAAGGGAACCCTCTTGCACTGTTTGGAATGTGAACTGGTGCAGCCACTCTGGAAAACTGTGTGGAGGTTCATTAAATGGTTAAAAATAGGCATGCCCAGGTGGCCCAGCTATTTAGCAATACCTTCAGCCAAAAGCGTCATTCTGGAGACCTGGGATCGAGTCCCACATCAGGCTCCCTGCAGGAAGCCTGCTTCTCCTTCTGCCTGTTTCTCTACCTTTCTCTCTATGTCTCTCATGAAAAAATTTAAAAATACATAACTGCCCTAAGACCCAGCAAGCGCACTGCTGGGGATTTACCCCAAATATACAGATTCAGTGAAAAGTATGGACACCTGCACCCCGATGTTTATAGCAGCAATGTCCAAAATAGCCAAACTGTGGAAGGAGCCTTGGTGTCCATCAAAAGATGAATGTATAAAGAAGACGTGGTTTATGTATACAATGGAATATTACTCAGCCATTAGAAATGATAAATACCCACCATTTGCTTCAACGTGGATGGAACTGGAGGGTATTATGCTGAGTGAAGTAAGTCAATTGGAGAAGGACAAACATTATATGTTTCATTCATTTGGGGAATTTAAAAAATAGTGAAAGGGAATAGAAGGTAAGGGAGAAGAAATGGGTAAGAAATATCAGTAAGGGAGACAGAACATAAAGACTCCTAACTCTGGGAAACAAACGAGGGGTGGTGGAAGGGAAGGAGGATGGGGCGTGGGGGTGGATGAGTGACGGGCACTGAGGGGTGCACTTGACTTCATCAGCACTGGGTGTTATTCTGTATGTTGGCAAATTGAACACCAAAAAAAAATTCATTATTTAAAAAAGAGAAACTCGGTGTCCATCATATGACAAATGGATAGGGGATCCCTGGGTGGTGCAGTGGTTTGGCGCCTGCCTTTTGCCCAGGGCGTGATCCTGGAGACCCGGGATTGAATCCCACATTGGACTCCCGGTGCATGGAGCATGCTTCTCCCTCTGCCTGTTTCTCTGCCTCTCTCTCTCTCTCTCTCTCTCTCTCTCTGTGACTATCATAAATAAATAAAAAAACTAAAAAAAGATGAATGGATAAAGAAGAGGTGGTATATGTATACAATGGAATATTAGTCAGCCATTAGAAAGGACAAAGACCCACCATTTGCTTCTACATGGATGGACCCGGAGGGTACTATGCTGTGTGAAATAAGTCAATTGGAAAGGACAAACATATGATCTCACTCATTTGGGGAATATAAAGATTAATGAAAGGTAACAAAGTGAAAAGAGTGAAAACAACAGGGAGGGTGACAAAAACTTAGGAACACCTAATTCCGGGAAATGAACAAGGATGGGTGGAAGGGGGATTGGGATTGACTGGGTTATGGACACTGAGTGGAGCACTTGACGGAATGAGCTCTGGGTGTTATGGTATACGTTGGAAAATTGAACTCCAATAAAAGAAGAATACAGAGTGTTACAAACTCAAATGTTGCTCAAGACACATACTTTTGATCTCAGAATACATGATAGCATGAGCTACACATAGCATTTTCCCTAACCTGATATAGCTTAATCTGTTCATGACTTAGGAAAGAAGGTTCAGGGTAAAACTACCTTCTTCTGCAGGCTCCAGGGGAGACAATTGTTTCTAGTCTGGGTTCTTTGCTTGCCCTGATCATCTCTGTGTCTTGAGTTTGACCATGAGTGTATCCTGTTCTCACCCCTGACGAGCAATTGTTGTAGTTGGTAGCCTGAGGCAACTGTGCTTTTCAGGGCAGTTGGAGTAATTGAACCCTTGAAGAAACTCACCCAGCATTTCCTGTGTGGATCCCTACAAAAAAATACAGAGCAGGTTACTTGGGTCAGGAAGCATTAGAAGCCTTTCCTCAATCTGGGGTTCCAATTTATGGCAGATCTAACAAATAAAATCATCTGTGAGGACACATATGTTGTTCTTTGCAGCACTGCGGAAATGGCAAGGGAATGGCACAAGGTCAAGTGCCAAGGGCATTTAAAAGATGCATTACTGTTTCAGACACCCTCATTTATGTAGTAATATGAAGATCTATAAGAACATAGCTCATGACCTTTTGGGCCTACAGTGATCTAAGGTGTTCTGACATAGAACATATACAGAAACATATAGAATGGCTTGATATCACCATTCCTTTAGTATTAAATTAGCCTATTTAGTGTAATGTTTGTAAGGACTCAGAGAAGTTCTGCAGGCACCGTGAAGGTGGGTTGTTCACAGGATATCTGGGACATGTAGGTGAAATAATAAAAATAGCAGTAAAACACTAGATACTCATTGCTTTATGTGAAACAAACAAAGCACCCCCACTCCTCAAATACATGAAATATATTCTCCACCATTCCAACATAAGTGAAGAGTGTCTTCCCAAAACATACGTAGTTGGAGCTTAGGAGTGGAAGTTCTGATCCTTTTGCGGTTGGGCCTTGGGGCACTCATATGGGTACACTATGGAAGAGCCCCAGGGTTCTTTCTATATTTCTCTGGGGCCCATAATTTTGTGGAGAACCCTCTTACAATTATCAACTCAGAACAGCACCAATTCTTGTTTGCCTGATGCATGTGATAATTTTCTAGGGAATAGAAGAGTTGAGGCCAAGACCATCTCCTCCAACAACTCCTGGGTTCAGCACTACAAATACAGTGGACCCATATATACAGGGCCAAGAGACATTAGGGACATCCTTGAACATCACCTCAAGGGGATACCTCCATTAGAACCCGGTCTCAGTTCAGTCCAGAGGGGCAGCTGAAGTGATCTCTGACAAGGAGGAAGCCAGATGAAAGAGATTCTTGGGCTCATGACTATCATATTCTAAAATGAAGTTGGTTCCCAGCACTCACCTCATCTTGCCTGCTATGACCTGGGGTCTGAACAAAAAAGATGTGTCAGGCTTCCAACACCGAGTTTCTGGTTTCTGCTCAGGTACATCAGGTCCCTCTTTTCTGTCCCTTCTATACACAGACACACACAGTCACACACAGATACACAAAATGACCTGGTGTGAGCTCGCTCAGGTGACCTTACAGTGTGCTCTGCTCTCCTGTGTGCTTCCCCAAGCTGCCTTGTGGTACCTGTTGATGACTCCCAACATACACCCAGAGCTTCGGAAAAGTGGGAAGAGCCAATGACGGCAGTAACGTGAACCTCTCCCTCTCAACTCTCCTGAACCCAGAGCACCTGAAAGTAGGACACAAGAAAAAGAATATCTTATCCTTTGACTGACTCCAGAAAAGTGAGCTGGAAAGAGGGAAGGTCTACAATACATGGTCCTGGTTACTAGAGTTCTAAATCAGTTGTGGGCCTGCCACCAGGAAATGAACTCACCTTTTTAAGACTCCAGTACCTGGGCCCCTTCCTACAGTCAGACTTATCCAGAGCCCCTTGTTGCAAGATGACTGCTTATCACATGCCATTACCTTAACTCTACATAATGAGTCACAAATGCCATAGTCACAAATCTCTGAAAATGCAAGTATGGTCCTGCCTTTGAGGAGATGGAGCTGAATCCAGACATTTATTTCTCTGCTTGCATTCCCAGTTCTGTGTGCTGTATATCAAACTGTGTCTCCCACATAGTCCCATTTTCCCAACCTGCACTGTGGTAGAATCAGGCTAGAATCTACCTCCATGGGACATCATCATCTGAGACGATGGATGATATTTATAATGCATGTGGGCTTGTATCCTATGTGTCGGAGGTGCAAATTTAAGGAAGATTGACAAGAAGGGGTGGGATATGGCTTGGAGTACCACTTGAATGTGGCTTGGGTTCCAGCAACATAATATCACAATGGTCACTTTCCTTCTGGCCTCATTTCAATGGGGACACTACAGTGGGTTGGAAATGCTCCAAGATGCAGATATGGTTATCTTCTGTGGTAAAAGCATCAACTTTTTTCCTGTTATATAAGAATGAGACCCAATTACCTCGTTTTTGCCTCTGAGCACTGCAGGCTTCACAATGGCTCCCAGTGATTCTGACCTGTGGCATAACTATGCCTGTGTAACCTTGTGTTGCTTAGTCACTGGCTTCTGAAGAATAAAAAAGACCCAATACAATGGCATGTCACATCGAAGTTCCAATGAAACTATTGTTAGGGTTACAGTTATGCTTAGGTTTTAGGGTTTAGGGTAGGATTTAGGGTTACGGTTTAGGATTAGGGTTAGGTTTAGAGTTAGGGATCAGGTTCATTTTTGGGTTAAAGTAGGGTTTCAGGATATGGTTAGGGTTGGCTTGGGGTTTAGGGTTTTGCTTAGGGCTTGGGTTCGGATCAAGGACCCCATCTACTGTTCTCTTTTTATCATTTCACTCTTCACAAGGAGTCCCCAAAATGAACTCCTCCCAAGGCAAATAAAGAAATCTATCAGGGGAGGGGCAAGATGGCGGAAGAGTAGGGTCCCCAAGTCATCTGTCCCCACCAAATTACCTAGATAACCTTTAAATCACCCTGAAGAGGAGGGGCAAGATGGCGGAAGAGTAGGATCCCCAAATCACTAGTCCCCACCAAATTACCTAGATAACCATCAAATCATCCTGAAAATCTATGAATTCACCCTGAAGTTTAAAGAGAGAACAGCTGGAATGCTACAGTGAGAAGAGTTCGCGCTTCTATCAAGGTAGGAAGATGGGAAAAAGAAATAAACAAAAGGTATCCAAGGGGAGGGGCCCCGCAAGGAGCCCAGCTAAGGCTGGGGCGAGTGGGCCCTGGACAGGAGAGCTCTGTCCTGGAGAAGCAGGAGCTTCACCAATCTTCCTGGGCAGAAAGGCACTCGCAGGGACTCAGGCAGCAGCTCTGTGAAGAGGGGCTGCGCGTCCCAGGAGCAGCTCGGAGGGGCTTGGGCGGCAGCTCCCCAGAGAGACGGCTGTGCCACAGGAACGCGAATCCAACAGCACAGGCCCCAGATCCCAGGGAGCCCAGGACACAGCCCAGGTTCTGACCTCTCCCCAGAACAGGTAAAGGCCAGGAGGGCCCAGGACAGCAAGGACACTTGCCCCGAGCTGAGCAGATCAGAGGCCCTGCCCCCAGAGCATCCAGGCCCCTGCAGACTGAGAGCTCCGTAGTTACTGCGGGAGCTGAATCCAGGGGTAAACAACCCCCACTGAGCCCTGCACCAGGCAAGGGGCAGAGCAGCTCCCCTGAGTTCTAACACCTGAAAATCAGCACAGCGGGCCCCTCCAGAAGATCAGCTACATGAACCAGTTCCAGAGGAAATTAAGGGACTTGAAGTATACAGACAGAAGATACTCCCCGTCTTTTTTTTTTTTTTGCTTTTTGATTTCTGTTTGCTTCCCACATCGCTTTTTTCCTTTCCTTCTTTTTCTTTCTCTTTTTCTTCTCTTTTTTCTTTTTTCTTCCTTTTTTCTTTTTTCTTTTTCTCTTTTCTTTCCTTCCTTCTCTTCTCTTTTTCTCCTTTTCCCAATACAACTTGTTTTTGGCCACTCCGCACAGAACAAAATGACTAGAAGGAAAACCTCACCTCAAAAGAAAGAATCAAAAACAGTCCTCTCGCCCACAGAGTTACAAAATATGGATTACAATTCAATGTCAGAAAGCCAATCCAGAAGCACTATTATACAGCTACTGGTGGCTCTAGAAAAAAGCATAAAGGACTCAAGAGACTTCATGATTGCAGAATTTAGATCTAATCAGGCAGAAATTAAAAATCCATTGAATGAGATGCAATCCAAACTAGAAGTCCTAATGATGAGGGTTAACAAGGTGGAAGAATGAGTGAGTGACATAGAAGACAAATTGATGGCAAAGAGAGAAACTGAGGAAAAAAGAGACAATTAAAAGACCAAGAGGTAAGATTAAGGGAAATAAACGACAGCCTGAGGAAGAAAAACCTACATTTAACTGGGGTTCCCAAGGGTGCTAAAAGGGCCAGAGGACAAGAATATGTATTTAAACAAATCATAGCTGAAAACCTTCCTAATCTGGGAAGAGAAACAGGCATTCATATCCAGGAAATAAGAGATCCCCCCCTAAAATCAATAAAAACCATTCAACACCTCGATATTTAATAGTTAAACTTGCAAATTCCAAAGATAAAGAGAAGATCCTTAAAGCAGCAAGAGACAAGAAATCCCTAACTTTTATGGGGAGGAGTATTAGGGTAATAGCAGACCTCTCCACAGAGACCTACTAGGCCAGAAAGGGCTGGCAGGATATATTCAGGGTCCTAAATGAGAAAAATATGCAACCAAAAATACTTTATCCAGCAAGGCTCTCATTCACAATGGAAGGGGAGATAAAGAGCTTCCAAGACAGGCAGAAACTGAAAGAATATGTGACCTCCAAACCAGCTCTGCAAGAAATTATATGGGGGACTCTTAAAATTCCCCTTTAAGAGGATGTCCATTGGAACAATCAGAAAAGAAGTACTGAATAGATATCATGATGACACAAAACTCATATGTGTCAATAGTAACTCTGAACATGAACGGGCTTAATGACCCCATCAAACTGCACTGGGTTTCAGACTGGATAAAAAAGCAGGACCCATCTATTTGCTGTCTACAAGAGACTCATTTTACACATAAGGACACCTAAAACCTGAAAATAAAAGGTTGGAAAACCATTTACCATTCAATGGTCCTCAAAAAAGCAGAAGTAGCCATCCTTATATCACATTTACCCTGACGAATGTAGTGAGAGACACTATATCATACTTAAAGGATCTATCCAACAAGAGGACTTAGCAATCCTCAATATATATGCCCGAATGTGAGAGCTGTGAAATATTTAATCAATTTATAAGCAAAATGAGAAATACATAGATAATAATACACTTATACTTAGTGACTTCAATCTAGCTCTTTCTATACTTGATAGGTCTTCTAAGAACAATATCTCCAGAGAAACGAGAACTTTTAATGATACACTGGACACGATGGATTTCACAGATATCTACAGAACATTACATCCAAACTCACTGAATATACATTCTTCTCAAGTACACATGGAACTTTCTCCACAGTAGGCCACATACTGGGTCACAAATTGGGTCTGAACTGATACCAAAAGATTGGGATCATCCCCTTCATATTCTCAGACCGAAACGCTTTGAAATTAGAACTAAATGACAACAAGAAGTTTGAAAGGACCTCAAAGACATAGAGGTTAAGAACCATCCTGCTAAAAGATGAAAGTGTCAACCAGGAAATTAAGGAAGAATTAAAAAAATACATGGAAACTAATGAGAATGAAGATACAAATGTTCAAAATCTTTGGGATGCAGCAAAAGCAGTCCTAAGAGGGAAATACATCGCAATACAAGCATCCATTCAAAAACTGGAAAGAATTCAAATACAAAAACTAACCTTACACATAAAGGAGCTACAGAAAAAACAGCAGATAGATCCTACACCCAGCAGAAGAAAAGAGTCAATTAAAATTCGAACAGAACTCAACGAAATCGAGACCAGAAGAACTGTGGAACAGATCAACAGAACCACAAGTTGGTTCTCTGAAAGAATTAATAAGATAGATAAACCATTAGCCAAACTTATTAAAAGAAGAGAGGACTCAAATTAATAAAATCATGAATAAGAAAGGAGAGATTACTACCACCACCAAGGAAATACAAACGATTTTAGAAACCTATTATGAACAGTTATACACCAGTAAATTGGGCAATCTAGAAGAAATGGACGCATTTCTGGAAAGCCACAAACTACGAAAACTGGAACAGGAAGAAATAGAAAACCTGAACAGGCCAATAACCAGGGAGGAAATTGAAGCAGTCATCAAAAACCTCCCAACACACAAATGTCCAGGGCCACATGGGTTCCCAGGAGAATTCTATCAAACGTTTAAAAACAAACCATAATTATTCTACTATAGCTGTTTTGAAAGAAAGAAGTGGTGTATTTCCAAATTTGTTCTATGAGGCCAGCATGACCTTAATTCCAAAACCAAAGACCCCACCAAAAAGGAGAATTACAGACGAATATCCCTGATGAACATGGATGCAAAAATTCTCAACATGATACTAGCCAATAGGTTCCAACAATACATTAAGAAAATTATTCACCATGACCAAGTAGGTTTTATCCCCGAGACACAAGGCTGGTTCAACACTCCTAAAACAATCAATGTGATTCATCATATCAGCAAGAGAAAAACCAAGAACCATATGATCCTCTCATTAGATACAGAGAAAGCAAAATACAGCAACCATTCCTGATCAAAACTCTTCAGAGTGTAGGGATAGTGGGAACATTCCTCAACATCTTAAAAGCCATCTACGAAAAGCCACAGCAAATATTCTCAATGTGGAAGCACTGGGAGCCTTTCCCTAAGATCGGGAACAAGACAGGGATGTCCACTCTCACCACTGCTATTCAACATAGTACTGGAATTCCTAGCCTCTGCAATCAGACCACAAAAAGACATTAAAGGCATCCAAATTGGCAAAGAAGAAGTCAAACTCTCCCTCTTCGCTGATGACATGATACTCTATGTAGAAAACCCAAGAGCCTCCACCCCAAGATTGCTAGAACTCATACAGCAATTTGGTACTGTGGCCGGAAATGCCCAGAAATCAATGGCATTTCTATACACTAACAATGAGACTGAAGAACAAGAAATTGTGGAGTCAATCCCATTGACAATTGCACCCGAAAGCATAAGATACCTAGGAATAAACCTCACCAAAGAGGTAAAGGATCTATACCCTAAACACTATAGAACACTTCTGAAAGAAATTGAGGAAGACAGAAAGAGATGGAAAAATATTCCATGCTCATGGACTGGCAGAATTAATATTGTGTTAAAATGTCAATGTTACCCGGGACAATTTACATGTTTAATGCAATCCCTATCAAAATACCATGGACTTTCTTCAGAGAGTTAGAACAAATTATTTTAAGATTTGTGTGGAATCAGAAAAGACCCCAATAACTAGGGGAATTTTAAAAAAGAAAACCATATCGGGGGCATCACAATGCCAGATTTCAGGTTGTACTTCAAAGCTATGGTCATCAAGACAGTGTGGTACTGTCACAAAAACAGACATATAGATCAATGGAACAGAACAGAGAACCCAGAAGTGACCCCTGAAATTTATGGCGAACTAATATTCGATAAAGGAGGAAAGACTACCCATTGGAAGAAAGACAGTCTCTTCAATAAATGGTGCTGGGAAAATTGGACATCCACATGCTGAAGAATGAAACTAGACCACTCTCTTTCACCATACACAAAGATAAACTCAAAATGAATGAAAGACCTAAATGTGAGATAAGATCCCATCAAAATCCTAAAGGAGAACACAGTCAACACCCTTTTTGAACTCAGCCACAGTGACTTCTTGCAGGGTGCATCCACAAAGGCAAAAGAAAAGCAAAAATGAACTGTTGGGACTTCATCAAGACCAGAAGCTTTGGCAAGCAAAGGTACAGTCATAAAACAAAAAGACAACCTACAGAATGGGCGAAGATACTTGAAAACGACGTGTCAGATAAAGGGCTAGTTTCCAAGATCTACAAAAACTTATTAAACTCAACCCCAAAGAAACAAACAATCCAGTCATGAAATGGGAAAAGACATGAAGAGACATCTCACAGAGGAAGACTTGGAAATGGCCAATATGCACATGAGAAAATGCTCTGCATCACTTGCCATCAGGGAAATACAAATCAAAACAACCATGAGATACCACCTCACACCAGTGAGAATGGGGAAAATTAACAAGGCAGGAAACAACCAATTTTGGAGAAGATGTGGAGAAAAGGGAACCCTCTTACACTGTTGCTGGGAATGTGAACTGGTGCAGCCAGTCTGGAAAACTGTGTGGAGGTTCCTCAAAAGAGTTAAAAAATAGACTTGCCCTATGACCCAGCAATTGCACTGTTGGGGATTTACCCCAAAGATTCTGATGCAATGAAACACCGGGACACCTGGACCCAATGTTTCTAGCAGCAATGGCCACAATAGCCAAACTGTGGACGGAGCCTCAGTGTCAATGGAAATATGAATGGATAAAGAAGATGTGGTCTATGTATACAATGGAATATTACTCCAATATTAGAAACGACAAATGACCACCATTTGCTTCTACGTGGATAGAACTGGAGGGTATTATGCTGAGTGAAGTAAGTCAATCGGAGAAGGATAAACAGTGTATGTTCTCATTCATTTGGGGAATATAAAATAGTGAAAGGGAATATAAGGGAAGGGAGAAGAAATGTGTGGGAAATATCAAAAAGGGAGACAGAACATAAAGACTCCTAACTCTGGTAAATGAACTAGGTGTTGTGAAGGGGAGGTTGGCAGGGGGTGGGGGTGAGTGGGTGACGGGCACAATGAGTGGGGCACTTAATGGGATGACCACTGGGTGTTATTCTGTATGTTGGTAAATTGAACACCAATAAAAATTATTTTATTAAAAAAAGTAAAAATAAAAAAAATAAATTCCCAATCCCTCCTGTAAAAAAAAAAAGTCAATCGGAGAAGGAGAAACATTAAATGTTCTTATTCATCTGTGGAATATAATAATAGTGAAAGGGAATAGAAGGGAAGGGAGAAGAAATGGGTAAGAAATATCATAAAGGGAGACAGAACATGAAAAGTCTGAACTCTGGGAAATGACCAGGGGTGCTGGTAGGGATGGTGGGTGGGGGGTGGTGGTGAATGTGTGATTGGCACTGAGGTGTCAATTGACAGGATGAGCACTGGGTGTTATTGTGTTTGTTGGCTATTGAATAGCAGTAAAAATTATTTATTATTAAATAAATAAATAAAAGGAAATATAAGAAAGGGAGACAAAACTTGAAGACTCCTAACTCTGGCACTTACTAGGGGTGATGGAAGGCAGGGGGTCGGGTGTGGGAGTGCCTGATGGGCGGGTACTGAGGGGGGCACCTGACGGCATGAGCACTGGGTATTAGTCCGTATGTTGGCAAATTGAACACCAATAAAAAATAAATTTATTATTAAAAAAACAAAATTCTCGTTATGATTTATTTCTAATTTCAAAGCACTATTGTCCAAAAGTACTCAGGGTACTATTCCATCCTTCTGTATTGGTTACAGATTTATGAACCAGTATGTGGTCTATTCTGTAGAAAGTTCCATGTGCACTTGAGAAGAACGTGTATTCAGTTGCGTTTGAATGTAAAGTGCTGTAAATATCTGTGTAATCCATCTGGTTCAGTGTATCACTTAAAGCTCTTGTTTCTTTGAAAGTGTTGTGCTTGGAAGATCTGTGGATTGTTGAATGTGCTCTATTGAAGTTACCAAGTATATGTGTATTATTATCTAAGTATGTCTTAACTTTGGTTATTAATTGATATATTTGGTAGCTCCACATTTTGGGCAAAATATTGATTGTTTAGTCCTCTTCTTGGAGAGATCCTTTAAGCATGATAGAGTGTCCCCTCTTCATCACTCACTAGTCTTAGGGATAAACTTTACTTTGATATAAGGATGGCTACCCCTGTTTTCTTTGAGGACCATTTGAATGGTATATTGTTCTCTAACCTTTTAAGGCTGTAGATGTCCTCATTTCTAATTCACATGATTTAATTTATCTGATATACAGATGGCTTCCCCCATAACCACTGCTTTCATGGATCGCTTCTTTCACAGACAGAAGGACACTGCTTTTCAATGTCCCTCCATACATACTTTGGAGGAAAGTTGTTTCAGGATGCAGAACCTTGTAGCATGAATTCAACTGAGGTGTTTCATATCGATATAGAAAGTGAATTATATTTTAACCTCCACCAGCACTATGGACATAAGTTCTACATTTCTTGCAGGAGACGTGATGGGAAAGCTGCTTTCAGGGAGTGCTTGCTTCTCTAAGGTATGTACATCAGATTTTCAATGCACCTACATGAGTACTTTGAGAAAACTACTCCATTTTTTTAAAACATCGTGGAATTCTTCAGGATATATTTTGCTCGCCATAGGCACAACTCATTGCAATGGCACATCCTCCCCATTTTGGAGATACGTTCTTTATGCCTCATTGGAGAAGAGTACAGAATAGAATCAGAGAACATGTGTATCACTGAGTAAAGTCCAACACTTTTCCATTTGATTTCCACGTCAGTTGCAATGGATTTTTATTCAATACTTGAGAGCTACTTGCATGCTTCCTTCAAGGAAGTACTCTTTCCTGCACAGCATATATCCTTCTGCTTTCAGACCTACTGTGGCATTACATTGTCACTACTCCATAGATAAGAGTCTAGTTGTGAAGCTGTATGCAAGATACGCTTGTGCTTCAAGCCTATGTAGACAGTACTATGATTGCTCCCCACAAGGACTTTACAGAATGGTTTTAACTCCCTTCTTTGAGACAATTGTGGCACATTGCTCTCAAGGATCACTTCTTTCACAGAGGAAAGGACAGTGGATATCAATTGTGCCTTCACGGATATTTTGGTGGAAAGTTCTCCATTTGAGAATGCAGAGATTGATAAAAGCATTCAGTCAGAGCTCTTTCAGTTCCTTAACATATGTACATTACATTTGAACTTCCACATTCACTATGGACATAAGTTCCACATAACTTGTAGGAGTGGCGATGAAAAAGAGGCTTTCAAGGAGTGCTTCCTTCTCTGAGGTATGTAAATGCAAATTCCAAATCTTCTACACGATAACTTTATGATATCTTTCACTCTCTTGTGAGATAATAGCGGAAGTGCCCATTCAAATACAAAGCTTTTGTGACATAGGGAAAATGTCACAGCCAAAATAAAAAACAAGGAGGGCATCACGCCTGTCCAGCAGCATCTGATATTTGTGGGTAAATAGAAGATGGCCACGCTGTCAGACTACAATATACAGAAAAAGTTACGCTTGCACTTGCTGCTTTGCTTCCAACATGGCATCTTGGAGACTTCACTCCACCGTCTGGTCCAGAAATACAACTGTGAAAAGATGATCTGCCACAAGTATTTTTTTTTGATCTGCCACAAGTATTATGCTCACCTGCACCTTCGTGCTATGAACTGCAGGTAGTGTGGCCACACTAACTTGCACCCCAAAATAAGGTCAAATAAGGCCCTGCCACTGGCTCTTCTTTGCCCATAGGGCAAGCTCTTGCTCGAGCCCCAACGTCCTAGGGCTTCAATAAAGTTTCCCTTTCACTGAAAACAAGGTTCCTTGGAAGCCTCTTTCAATTAACTGTGTTTCTCGGGATTGAGCATGTTGCTTGCCCATTACAACTCTGCTACTAATGTGCAGACCCTCTACAATCCTTAAGTGGGAAGGAGAATTGTGCGCTGCCTCAACTGTATGCTCTTTACCTGAGTTATAGGGCAATGACTTGCGCTTCCACTCAAAATGTCAAGTCAGTTGATAAATCCCTTATCTGAGAGTCTACTTAAATGCTGCCCTAATGGAACCTTGGTTTCTCAGAGTGAAGTGTATCTCATTTCCAAAGCGTCCATACACCCTTTTGAAAGATGTTCTGATGCTTTTTATTGGTAGTTTAGTGGAGTGCTGCTCTAAGGCATCACTGCTTTCACAGTCAAGTATTGTGTTCAGTGGAAACACTCTGATGATAACTAAGTATCATCTGGGGAGCCTCTTGAGAGTGCCATTCAAGAACTCATGAAAAAAAATAAAAAATAAAAAAAAAGAACTCATGAAATGGGTCATGAAAGGGCATTTCATTTTGCATCCAAAGTGGCAGAATTACATTTACTTGTGGGAGTGGGCTCTTTCAGGCAAGTTGCATTTTTTTAAAGATTTATTTATTCATGATAGACATAGGGAGAGAGGGAGGCAGAGACACAGGCAGAGGTAGAAGCAGGCCCCATGCTGGGAGCCCGATGTGGGACTCGATCCTGGATCTAGGAACACGTCCCAGGGATATGCAGACACCAAACCTCTGAGCCACCCAGGGATCCCAGGCGAGTTGCATTCTAACGACAAACTTTCACATGGTGATGTGTGTCGCATTACCATAGCACCTCCACAAATAATATTTTGGTAATTTATAACTCCCAAAGGTGACAGGATGGTTGAAAGCTGCCTACAAGGAATTCTTGTTCTCTAGAATACATGCAGCAAAATATCTGCGTCTCCACTTTACTTTTGGACAGGTTGTTGTTCCCTTCTAGGGAGCCTACTAGAGGGCTATATTCGAAGAGCTGTGCATTTTCCGAGCTTAAGTATATTGCCCTTCCATTGCCTTCACATCTATATGGTTAATATAGGCTCTAGCTCACTTCAAGATGCTGGTGAAACCTTGCTTTCAAGGATTGCATCTTTCACAGAGGAAAAGACAGTATATTTCAATTCCACTTCCACACTTAGTTTGGAGGAAAATCTCAATCTCAGGATAAATTGCTTTTTAAAAGCTGAATTCAATCAGAGGTCTTTCATATTGTTAAGGATGTTATGTGTTTGAACTTCTACAGCACTATAGACATTATTTCTACATCCCTTTACGACAGTCAAATGGAAAGCTGCTTTCATGGAGTGCTTGCTTCTCTAAGCTCTGTACGTCCCATTTCCAATGCACCTACATGACTTCTTTGAGATAACCTTCCCTCCCTTGTGTGAGAGCATAGTATAAGGCTACATTCAGAATACCAGTTTCTTTACCATAGGAGAAAGCATTGAAATGGCGCCTCCACCTATTTGTGGACATCGGTTCTTTATGTATCATTGGAGTCCAAAGCAGCATCAGGGAACACATATATCTCAAAGTGAAATCCAATCTCAATATAGTTTTCCATGAATTCAGTTGATATGGTTCTCCTTTCCCTTCCCTGAGTGCAATGGAATGCTTCATTCTAGGAACTACGGTTTCTTGGACATAAACACCCAGCAGATCCATTCTAGTTTCTGGCCTACAGTGGTGTTAGCTACTCACGACTCCCTAGACCGCAGTCTAGTTGTGAAGCTATGTGCAAGATGTTCTTATGCCTCAGGAGTATGTACACAGACTTTATGCCTCCACCAGAACTTAGCACAAAGATTTCAATTCTTGGCAGTGAGTCTGGTTGAAAGTTGCTTTTCAGGAACACTTGCTGCACAGTTAAGCACAGAACCCCATTTTGCATCTACTCCTAATGCTGGTAATGGTTCTTATTCCTTTTGCTGATGCATATTTGCAAGTTTTCCTCAAGGAAGACTTTTTTCACAGTTACAAGGAGTGTACAGTGGCATTCCACCTTCGTTGTACTGTGGACTTAGGCTACAATTCCGTCTAGAGAAGTCTTGCAGTGGAGAGATATAAGAACTTGTTGTCAAGAGCAAGGTACACAGTATATCATTGTGAATCCATTTACAGCTTAGATGGATACTAAGTCCTTTACAGGAGACGTGATTTGGAGCAAACCTTCAAGTAATGTATCTTGCAATAAGGTCAGTGGATGCGGTGTTTTCATTCACCACCACAACGATGGTCCAAATATTCTCTAAGTACCTTATTTCAGAGGTCTGTGATAACATGAATCCACAGAATGCTTGTTTTACAGACTTAAATGACATGCATAACCATTGTGCTTCCACATGTCCTTTTGGACAAATCCTAATGATCATTATGGGAGGCCTTTTGAGAGCTGCAGTCAAGGAAGGTGTCTTTCTCAGGGCTAAGTATGGACATAGCATATTTTCTGCAAAGTGTTTGGAGAGGACATAACTCCCTTATTTTTTAAATATTATATTTTTCATGAGACAGAGAGGGAGATAGAGAGGCAGAGACACAGGTAGAGGGAGAAGCAAGCTCTATGCAGAAAGCAGAATGTGGGACTCAATCTTGGGACTCAAGGATAACATCGCAGGCCAAAGGCAGGCACTAAAGCGCTGAGCCACCCAGGAATTCCCCCACTTATCTCTTAATAAAGAGGCTACTTGTGATCCATTTTCAAGCAACCGAGTTTTTTTTTTTTTTATTGAGCACATTGCATGTCAATTGCAACTCCACACCTAATGTACTGATGCCCAATACCTTCATTATTTGGAAGTAGATTTGAGAGATGCCCACAAGGCATGCTCTTTCCTTGAGTCAGGAACAGTGCGATGACATGCTACACCATACCTACTGTCAGGTTTCATGGTAAGTACCTCATCTGAGTGTCTACTAGATTGCTACCTCAAAGGAACACTAGTATCTCAGGGAGGAGTGTATCAAGTATCCACAGTGGCTTCACGAGGTCTTTGAATGACATGATAATGCCTTTTATGGAAGTTAATTGGGTGCTACTTTCAAGGATCACTTCTTTCACAGAGTGCACTTTGGGTCTCCACAATGGAAACACTGTGAAGTTGGAACTATCAATTTGAGCCTAATTGAGATCTGCATTCAAGGAATGGAACTTTCCTGTGAGTCAGGCAAGAGCATTTCATGGTTCTTTCCAGTACATTTGAGGATCGCATTTTTTTTTTTTTGTGGGAGAGGGCTTTGAAACCATGTTGCATCCCAAGGAAAAGTGTTTCTTACTGTGCTGGATGTCCCATTGCCATTGCAACTCCACCATTCTTTTGGGTGGCAGAAAGGTTGAAAGCTGCCTCCAAGGAATACTTGTTTCCTAGAGTTTCATATACTCCGTAATTACATGTTTCTCCACCCTTAGTGTTGAGGTAAGTTGAATTATCTTCTCAGGGAGTCTACTCGCAGGCTCTATTTGAAGAAAACTGTGATCTCAGAGTTAGGTATATTGTGTGTCCATGCGCCTTGACAAATCTGGTGGATAATAGATCCTAACTCCCTTCTTTGAGAGGCTAGTGGAAATATTTACTCAAGGAATGCTTCCTTCACAGAGAGAATTATGGTGCATTTCAATTGAACCTCCACAGACACTAGGGGGGAGAATTCTCCACCTTAGGATTCAGAGGATGTTAAGCTGGATTAAAGGGGATCTATTTCCTATCAATAAGGAAATTGTGTTACATTTAAACGTCCACAAGCACTATGGACATAAATTGTATATTCCTTGTAGGAGAGGCATTGGGAAAGCTGCATTCAAGGAATGCTTCCTTCTCTAAGTAGCTACATCACACTTCAAAAGCCCCTACACTACTTTGAGATAACCTTCACTCCCTAACCCTAATCTCAGGATGCAGAGTCTTCTAAATGCTGAAGTCTAGTGTTTCTTTTTATTGCTAAGGACGGTCAGTTACATTTGACCTCCGACCGCATTATGGATATAGTTCTACTTCTCTTGTAGGAGGAATGGTGAAAAAGTTGCTTTCAGGAAGTGCTTCTCTAAGGTATGTACAGCTCATTTCCAATAGCCTACACTACTCCTGTGAAAGATCGTACTCTTCCATGTGTGAGAGTATAGTGAATGGTTGTATCAAGATACGACAGTTTCCTTGTTATATGGATACAAGCTACAGCGCCTACACCACATTAGTGGATATAAGGGGTTTTTTTTTTGGCTAATTTGAGACATGGAGTTGAAAGCAGCATCAGGGAACATCTGTATGTCTGAGTGGGGTCTGGCACTTTTCAATTGGGTTTCCACACCTTTGGTTGAGATGAGTTCTCATTTCTTCCACTAGAGCTATTCACATTCTTCATTCAACGAATTGCTGTTCCTGGAAGAAAGCACAGTGCAGATTCATCCCCACCTTCATACCTACTGCGGTGATAGAATGCCACGAATCGCTAAATCATAGAGTAGTTGTGAAACCACATGCAACATCTTTGTTGATTAGGGCTAGCTAGGCAGTATTATTTCTCACACACACACTTTTCAGAGAGATTTCATCCCATCTGTGAGTGTCGGTATGAAAGCTGCTTTCCATAACACTTGTGGCTAAGAATGAAATACAGAACTTCTCCATTCATACGTGCTGCTGATATGGGTTTATATCCCCTTTAATGATACTGATTTGACAGCTTCAAACAAGGAAGACTTAGTTCTCGGAGTTGGAAAATCACAGTTGCATTCGGCCTTCAATCCTTCTGTGGCCTTAAGTTCTAACTGCAATTAGAGGAACCTTGCAGTGCAGCAACAATGAGGAAACCCCCTTTTTTTTATAAAAAGGAGGTACATTGTATAACATTGTGAATCCACAGATGGCTGACTGGATACTCTTTTAAGTGAGAAGTAGTTATTTTTTTAAGTTTTTTTTTATTTATTTATGATAGTCACACACAGAGAGAGAGGCAGAGACACAGGCAGAGAGAGAAGCAGGCTCCATGCACCAGGAGCCAAACGTGGGATTTGATCCCGGGTCTCCAGGATCGCGCCCTGAGCCAAAGGCAAGCGCCAAACCGCTGAGCCACCCAGGGATCCTTAGAAGTAGTTATTATAACAGAACTCCAAGAAATGCATCTTGCACAGAATTCAATCTTTCATTTGGCCCTCCAAAAGACGGTCCAAAATGTCTCCAAATCCTTATTTCAGAGTTGTTTTTAAAACTGCATACACGGAACATTTGTTCGACATACTGAAGTGCCGTACACACCCATTGCACATCCACATTTCTGTTGAGTCAAGGCCTAGTGATTATTAGGTGAAATGTATTTGAAATCTGCATTATAGGAAAGCTTCTTTCCTATGGCTAAGTAACAGGCATAATATCGTTTGTGCAAAGTACTTTGGAGAGTGAACTTTAGTCTCTAAGAGGCTGCATGGAAGCCACTTTAGGCGAATGAGTGCCTTTCAGTTTTGAACAGATTGCTTTAGGAGTTAGGAAGAGTGCTATAACATGGCCTCCACACCTATTGTTGAGTCAGGTAGTAATTCCTCATCTGAAAAGATCCTTGAATGTTTCCTTCTATAAACCCTGGTTTCTCAGAGTGAACTATATCACATTTCCACCTCCAATCTTTGAGAAAACCTCTAATGCATTTTGTTAGTGGAGTTCTGATTTCATGCATCGCTTACTCAAAATGAAGTACTGTGTATTTCTATTGGCCACTGCAGGGGAAACACTGTGAAGAAAAGTTCCAACTATCATCTTGAGAGCCTAATTGAAAGCAGCATTCAAGGATCACTTCTTTCCCATAGGTCAGTCAAGGAAATTTCATTGTGCATCCAAAGACCATTTAGGTTGGATAGCATTTTTTTTAAGGGAGAAGGCTTCTGAAAGCAAGCTATCTTCCAAGGACCAGTGGCTCTCACAGTGCTGAATATAGCACAAAGGTTGCAAATCCGAAGCCAAGATTTTGACACCATCTAACACCCTAAAAGGCAGGACTGTTGGAAGTTGCCTCAAAGGAATGTTTCTTATATATACATGAGTACAGCACAATTATATGCTGTCAATGCATATCGACACATTGACAATTGAGTGTCGATGTAGGTTGCATTCCCTACTAAGGGGAGGTTATTGTGGCTTCTATTCTCAGATTTCAGTCCATAGCAGTTTCATGTGCTTCCATAAATTACAGTGGAAATAGGCTCTAGGTTCCCTTCTTTGAGAATGAAAGGCTGCATTGAAGGAATGCTTCTTTCACAGAAGGATGGGCAGAATGTTTCAATTGCACATCCACTCATACAGTGGCGGTAACTTCTCTATCTTGGTGCTGAGCTTTGTAAAAGTAAAAATCTAGCAAACCTTTTTTGTATACTTAAGGAAAGTGTGCTACATTCAGACACCCACCTACATTATGGACATAAAACATCTCTTGTAGGAGAGGCTATGTGAAGTAGATTTCAAGGAGTGCATATATCCAGCTTCCATGCTCCTACATGATTACTTTGAGATAACCCACACTCCCTTTTGTGAATGTAGAGGAAGTCTGCATTCATGTTGACAGCTTCCTTGCCATAGGGACATTGCTATGACACATTGCTATGACACCTACACATTGCTATGACACATTGCTATGACACCTACACATTGCTATGACACATTGCTATGACACCTACATATCACTTGAGGAGATAGGTTCTTTATGCCTCGCTGAAGAAGAGTCCAAAGCAGAATCAGGGTCACATGGATTTCTGAATGAAATCCACTAATTTTCATGTTTCTTGACTTCAGTTGAAATGGGTTCTCATTCGCTTCCCCGAGAGCTCTTAGGATGCTTCATTCAAGTGACTACTGTTTCCTAGAGATAAGCACAGGCAGATGCATTCCCATCAGACCTACACTGTGTTTAGCTTCTCACTAGTACGTAGACCACAGTCTAGTGAAGCTGTATGATAGATATGCCCCTGGGCTATGTAGACATTACTTGATTGTGCCCACATAGCACTTAGCAGATAGGTTTCAACTCCTGTCTGTGAGAGGCTAGTGGAAATATGCTTTCCTGGAAAGCTAGCTGCTCAGAGTTCAGTACAGAGGTTTCTCATTGTGCCTCAATCCTTGTGCTGAAACGAGAACTTACTCCATTCGGTAACACCAATTTACCAGATTCATTCAAGGAAGACATTTCTCAGAAAGGACAGCACAGTTGCAATCGCCTTTAATCCTACTGTGGCAATTGGTTCCAACTCCCTCTAGAGGGGTTTTGCATTTATTTTTTTATTTGTTTTTTTGGGGGGTTTTGCATTTAGAGTGATAGCCAAGATACAGTTTTTTTCCAAGAGAGAGTTACACAGTAAATTATTGTGAATCCACATACAGCTGAGCTGGATACTAACTTTCTAAACCACTATTTAAGAGGTTTCTTGTAAGCTGCCTTCAATGAACCAGAGTGTTTCATTGGTTTGAGCACATCTCGGGTCCATTGCAACTCCGCAGCTAATGTGTAGATCCCTACTAACTCACTTAGGTGGGAAGGAAACTTGAGAGCTGCATCCATGGAATTCTCTTTCCTTGAGTTAGGAACAGCACGATGGCACCTAGTCTAGAGTAATATGATATGTCCCTCATCTGCGAGGTTACTTGAATGCTACCTTAAAAGATTGCTGTATTCTCAGAAGGGAGGGCATCTCATTCCCACAGTGCCTCCACAATGTCTTTTGAAAGAGGTTCCAATGTATTGGGAAATTATTGGAGTGCTATTCTCTGGCAACCCTTCCTTGGCAGAGTGAAGTCCTGTGCACTCTTAAGGGGTTCCGCAGTGGAAACCCTGAATAAAAGTTCTAATTACCATCCTGAGAGAACAGTTGAGATGTGTATTCAAAGATCCCTTCTTTCTCAGCAGTCAATCAAGAGCATTTCATTGTGCATCCAAAGACCATTTGAGGTTGGATTGAACTTCTCAATGGGAGAGAGTTTTTTTTTAAACAAATGAATTTTTAATCGGTGTTCAATTTGCCAGCATATAGAATAACACCCAGAGCTCATCCCATCAAGTGCCCCCATCAGTGCCCATCACCCAGTCACCACCACCCTCTGCCCGCCACCCTTTCTACCACCCCTAGTTCCATTGAGAGAGAGCTTTTGCAAGCAAGCTACATTTCAAGGATGTCTCTCAGTCTCTCTCACATCTATTGCACATCAGAAACTAAAGTTTTGATACATTCTATGGAGGCACAACTGTTAAAAGCTGCATCCATGGGCAGCCTCTGTGGCTCAGCGGTTTAGCGCCACCTGCAACCCAGGGTGTGATCCTGGAGACCCAGGATCCAGTACCCATGGGACTCCTCAAAGCTATTGCAGCTGTTTTAACTCTTTCTAGAGAACTCTTGCTTTAGAATGACTATTAAGGTGACTGGGTGACGGCCACTGAGGGGGGCACTTGATGTGATACGCCCTGGGTGTTATGCTACATGTTGGCAAATAGAACTCCAATACAAATAAATAAATAAATAAATAAATAAATAAATAAATAAATAAATAAATAAAATCTTTTTAAATTTATTTTTATTGGTGTTCAATTTACTAACATACAGAATAACCCCCAGTGCCCGTCACCCATTCACTCCCACCCACCGCCCTCCTCCCCTTCTACCACCCCTAGTTCGTTTCCCAGAGTTAACAGTCTACGTTCTGTCTCCCTTTCTGATATTACCCACACATTTCTTCTCCCTTCCCTTATATTCCCTTTCACTATTATTTATATTCCCCAAAAGAATGAGAACATATAATGTTTGTCCTTCTTTGACTGACTTACTTCACTCAGCATAATACCCTCCAGTTCCATCCATGTTGAAGCAAATGGTGGGGATTTGTCATTTCTAATAGCTGAGTAATATTCCATTGTATACATAAACCACATCTTCTTTATCCATTCATCTTACGTTGGACACCGAGGCTCCTTCCACAGTTTGGCTATCGTGGCCATTGTTGCTACAAACATCGGGGTGCAAGTGTCCCGGCGTTTCACTGCATTTGTACCTTTGGGGTAAATCTCCAACAGTGCAATTGCTGCGTTGTAGGGCAGGTCTATTTTTAACTCTTTGAGGAACCTCCACACAGTTTTCCAGAGTGGCTGCACCAGTTCACATTCCCACCAACAGGGTAACAGGGTTCCCTTTTCTCTGCATCCTCTTCAACATTTGTTGTTTCCTGCCTTGTTAATTTTCCCCATTCTCACTGGTGTGAGGTGGTATCTCACTGTGGTTTTGATTTGTATTTCCCTGATGGCAAGTGATGCAGAGCATTTTCTCATGTGCATGTTGGCCATGTCTATTTCTTCCTATGTGAGATTTCTCTTCATGTCTTTTGCCCATTTCATGATTGGATTGTTTGTTTCTTTTGTGTTGAGTTTAATAAGTTCTTTATAGATCTTGGAAACTAGCCCTTTATCTGATATGTCATTTGCAAATATCTTCTCCCATTCTGTAGGTTGTCTTTTAGTTTTGTTGACTGTATCCTTTGCTGTGCAAAACCTTCTTATCTTGATGAAGTCCCAATAGTTCATTTTTGCTTTTGTTTCTTTTCCCTTCATGGATGTATCTTGCAAGAAGTTACTGTGGCCGAGTTCAAAAACGGTGTTGCCTGTGTTCTTCTCTAGGATTTTGATGGAATCTTGTCTCACATTTAGATCTTTCATCCATTTTGTGTTTATCTTTGTGTATGTTGAAAGAGAGTGGTCTAGTTTCATTCTTCTGTATGTGGATGTCCAATTTTCCCAGCACCATTAATTGAAGAGACTTTCTTCCAATGGATAGTCTTTCCTCCTTTATTGAAAATTAATTGACCATAAAGTACAGGGTACACTTCTGGGTTCTCTATTCTGTTCCATTGACCTATGTGTCTGTTTTTGTGCCAGTAGCACGCTGTCTTGATGACCACACCTTTGTAGTACAACCTGAAATCTGGCATTGTGATGCCCCCAGATATGGTTTACTTTTTTAAAAATTCCCCTGGATATTCAGGGTCTTTTCTGATTCCACACAATTCTTAAAATAATTTTTTCTAACTCTCTGAAGATAGTCCATGGTATTTTGATAGGGAGTGCATTAAACGTGTTAATTGCCCTGGGTAACATTGACATTTTCACAATATTAATTCTGCCAATCCATGAGCGTGGAATATTTTTCCATGTCTGTGTCTTCCTCAATTTCTTTCAGCAGTGTTCTATAGTTTTTAGGGTATACATCTTTTACCTCTTTGGTTAGGTTTATTCCTAGGTATCTTATGCTTTTGGGTGCAATTGTAAATGGGATTGACTCCTTAATTTCTCTTTCTTCAGCCTCAAAGTTAGTGTATAGAAATGCTACTGTCTTCTGGGTATTGATTTTGTATCCTGCCATGCAATCAAATTGCTGTATGAGTTCTAGCAATCTTGGGGTGGAGGCTTTTGGGTTTTCTATGTAGAGTATCATGTCATCGGTGAAGAGGGAGAGTTTGACTTCTTTACCAATTTGAATGCCTTTAATGACCTTTTGTTCTCTGATTGCTGAGGCTAGGACTTCCAGTATTATGTTGAATAGCAGTGGTGAGAGTGGACATCCCTGTCTTGTTCCTGATCTTAGGGGAAATGCTCTCAGTGCTTCCCCATTGAGAATGATATTTGTTGTGGGCTTTTCATAGATGGCTGGACCAGATGGATTTCACAGATATCTACAGAACTTTACATCCAAATTCAACTGAATACACATTCTTCTCAAGTGCACATGGAACTTTTTCCAGAATAGACCACATACTGTGTCACAAATTGGGTTTGAACTGATACCAAAAGATTGGGATCGTCCTCTGTGTATTCTCAGACCATAACGCCTTGAAATTAGAACTAAATCACAACAAGAATTTTGGAAGGACCTCAAACACGTGGAGGTTAAGGACCATCCTGCTAAAAGATGAAAGGGTCAACCAGGAAATTAAGGAAGAGTTAAAAAAGATACATGAAAACTAATGAGAATGAGGAAACAACCGTTCAAAATCTTTGGGATGCAGTAAAAGCAGTCCAAATGGGGAAATACATCGCAATACAAGCATCCATTCAAAAACTGGAAAGAACTCAAATACAAAAGCTAACCTTACCCATAAATGAGTTAGAATAAAGACAGCAAGTAGATCCTTCACCCAGAAGAAGATGAGAGTTAATTAAAATTTGAGAACTCAACGAAATAGAAACCAGAAGAACTGTGGAACAGATCAACAAAACCAGGAGTAGGTTCTTTGAAAGATTTAATTAGATAAACCAGTAGCCAGCCTTATTAAAAAGAAGAGGGAGAAGACTCAAATTAATAAAATCATGAATGAGAAAGGAGAGATCACTACCAACACCAAAGAAATACAAACGATTTAAAAAAAATATTATGAACAGCTATAAGCCAATAAATTAGGCAATCTAGAAGAAATGGATGCATCCTGGAATCCACAAAATACCAAAACTGGAACAGGAAGAAATAGAAAACTTGAACAGGCCAATAACCAGGGAGGCCATTGAAGCAGTGATCAGAAACCTCCCAAAACACACAAGTCCAGGGCCAGATGGCTTCCCAGGGGAATTCTATCAAACATTTAAAGAAGAAACCATAGCTATTCTACTACAGCTGTTTGGAAAGATAGAGATGGAGTACTTCCAAATTCGTTCTATGAGGCCAACATCACTTTAATTCCAAAACCAAAGACCCCACCAACAAGGAGAATTACAGACCAATATCCCTGATGAACATGGATGCAAAAATTCTCAACAAGATACTAGCCAATAGGATCCAAGTGTACATTAAGAAAACTTTTCACCGTGACTAAATAGGATTTATCCCTGGGAAACAATGCTGGTTCAACACTCGTAAAACAATAAATGTGATTCATCATATCAGCAAGAGAAAAACCAAAAACCATGTGATCCTCTCATTAGATGCAGAGAAAGCATTTTAGAAAATACAGCATCCATTCCTGATCAAAACTCTTCAGAGCATAGGGAACATTCCTCAACATCTCTCTCATTTTTTACAACAAATTGCACACATATACTATGTACACCTTGATCTTGATGAATTTGGTTCTATGCACATACCTGCGATACCATCAGTATAACCAAAGTACTAAAAGTATCCATCATTTTCAGAAATGTCCTTGTGTTCTTTTGTGGTGATTTACTCTTATCTGGGTGGGACCATCTAGCATGAGATCTACCCTCCTGGAAGCAGATACGTGAGGGCAAGTTCATTGAAGGGTATATGAAGTCAGGAGAGAAAGAATTCAGGGTCATATTATGCAGGTTGGTGTAGAATTCCATTCATTTTACCCAGGTTTCTTTATCAATGTGCAAAGACATGCTAATTATTTTCTCATCATTCATTTTCCCACTTTATGATTTCTTCATTCACTTTTAAAGTTTCTCTGCACTTTCCTTTTGTCTTAATTATAATGCAGAGTGGTTTGGCACAAAAACGAGTACCTTGGTTTCTTAAAGAACCACCTCTTGGGCAGCCCGGGTGGCTCAGCGGTTTAGCACCGCCTTCAGCCCAGGGCGTGATCCTGGAGTCCAGAGATCGAGTCCCACGTTGGGCTCCCTGCATGGAGCCTGCGTCTCCCTCTGCCTGTGTCTCTGCCTCTCTCTCTCTCTGTGTGTGTTTCTCTCATGAATAAATAAATAAAATATTTAAAAAAAAAAAAAAAAAAAAAAAAGAACCACCTCTTTATGTAGTCTGTATTTTTCTCACCTCTACATTCATTGATCTCTTTCACCAGATGGTTTTCATTAGGTTATATTGATGTGTGGTTGTTTTTCCCACCTTCTTTAGCACTGCCCTCCCCTCCTTTTCTAAAAAAAAAATGTATCTTTTAAAAAATATTTCATTTATTCACAAATACACACACACACACACACACACACAGAGAGAAACAGAGACACAGAGCAAGAAGCAGCTTCCATGCAGGTAGCCTGGCATCTCCAGGATCACATCCTGGTCTGTGTCGGTGCTTTAGCCACCCAGGCCACCGTCTATTTATTTATTTGAGAGAGAAAGATAGAGAGCATGCACAGAGGGAGGCGCAAAGGAAAAGAAGAGAGAGAGAGAGGGAATCACAAAGGAGTCCATGCTGAGCTGAGAGTCTGAGGCAGAGCTCAGTCCCTTGAGTCCCAAATCAGGAGTCCAATGTTTGACCAATTGAGCCAGGTAGGTGCACCTCCCCTTCCTTTATTTGCCCAGAGAGAACACTGAAATATCCCTGCAAGTCATCAGGAACCTCATGATAATCAGATCCACTCTGGCATTTGGGGGTATTTATATAGAGTTATAAATCAGTCATATTTCCCATTGGATTCATCATCAAATTGAAACATTTATGCATCCATCTATTCTCCTTTGACATGTGAATTAAACATAGTTTTAGCAAGCACTGTCATATCTACTAGAAGGAACAGGGAAAGAACAGATCCAAGCACCTTTCCTCAAGGCCCTTACATTCTGCTGGTCAAGACCAATCATAAGCTGTGATGTAGACTCAGGAACAAATCCATTGTGTGACTTATAACACCACGGGTCAGGATGTGGTACATTTTTTCAACGCATGAAAGACCGACCAGAAAGAGTCCCAAGTGTCATGAAGAGGTAGGTAATTACCAAAAAATGTATTCCAATTGTGCCTAATGCAGGTTCAGGAAATCTTTATGAAGAGCCTTCTATATCTCAAGACTGAATTGGCCTCAGGGTAGGACATTCAAAAAGCTCACAGGTGATCTCTGGGAGTATCTCATCTGATTTAATATTCCAGAGTTTTCTCCTCTGACCTCTTTCTTCTCTCCCTTCACTTTTCATCTGGGTTGCAATCAAACAGACAATCTAAAATATCCAAAGGGACATACTTTCAAACTGAGTCTATGGAAAGGTTTCTGAATATCTTGACCCCAACGAAAGACTTCTCTTTGAGAATGAATTCTCTCTTTTTATTTATTTTTTTTATCGGAGTTCAATTTGCCAACATATAGCATAACACCCATTCCTAATAATGCCAAGTGCCCCCCTCAGTGCCCATCATGGAGTCACCCCAAGCCCCACCCAACTCCCTTTCCATTACTGCTTGTTCATTTCCCAGAGTTAGGTGTCTCTCATGTTCTGTCACCCTCACTGATATTTTCACTTTTTCTCTCATTGGCCATTTATTCCCTTGATATTCTATTTTTTATATTATCCATATAAATGAGACCATATAATGCTTTTCCTTTTCCTGTTGACTTATTTCTCCCAGGACCATCCACATCGAAGCCAATGTTGGAAATCTGTCATTTCGAATGGTTCAGTAATATTCCATTCCATACATATACCACATATGCTTTATCCATTCATTTTTGATAGACACCGAGGTTCCTGCCTATTGTGTACATGGCTGCTACCAACATTAGGTGCAGGTGTCCTGGCGTTTCATTGCAGCTGTATCTTTGGGGTAAATCCCAGGCAGTGCAATTGCTGGGTCAAAGGGCAGATATATTTTTAACACTTAGGAACCTCCACACAGTTATCCAGTGTGATTGCAGCAGTTCACTTTCCTACCAGCAGGGCAAGAGTGTTCCCCTCTCCCCATATCCCCTCAAACATGTGTTGTTCTCTTTCTTTTTAATGTTCAGCATTCTCACTAGAGTGAGGTGGTATCTCATTGTGGTTTTGATCTATATTGCTCTGTCTTGTTGTTGTATAGATCCTTTAAGTATGATATAGTGTCCCTCTTCATCTCTCACTACAGTCTTTGGGGTGAATTTTAGTTTATCTGATATAAAGATGGCTACCCCTGCTTTCTTTTGAGGAGCATTTGAATGGTAAATGGTTCTCCAACCTTTTATTTTCAGGCTTTAAGTGTCCTTCTGTCTCAAATTAGTCTCTTGTAGACAGCAAATAGATGGGTCTTGCTTTTTTATGTAGTCTGAAACCCTGCGCTTTTTGATGGGGTCATTAAGCCCATTCACGTTCAGAGTTACTATTGAAAGATGAATTTAGTGTCATCGTGATACCTATTCAGTACCTGTTTTTGTGGATTGTTCCCTTAGACTTCTTCTTTCTATTACAGAATCCCCCTTACTGTCTCTCAGAGCTGGCTTCGTGGTCACATATTCTTTCTGTTTCTGCCTATCTCGGAAGCTCTTCATCTCTCCTTCTATTCTGAATGAGAGTCTGGCTGGATAAAGTATTCTTGGCTGCAGGTTCTTCTCATTTAGGACCCTGAATATATCCTGCCAGCCCTTTTTGGCCTACCAGGTCTCTGTGGAGAGGTCTGCTGTTAATCTAATTTTTCTCCCTATAAAAGTTAGAGATTTCTTGTCTCTTGCTGCTTTAAGGATCTTCTCTTTATATTTGGAATTTGCAAGTTTCACTACTTAATGTCCAGGTGTTGAGCAGCTTTTATTGATTTAAGGGGGGGGATCTCTATTTCCTCGATCTGAATGCCTGTTTCTCTCCCCAAATTAGGAAAGTTCTCAGCTGTGATTTGTTCAAATACATATTCTGGACCTCTGTCTCTTTCGGTGCCCTTGGGAACCCCAATTAAACATAGATTTTTCCTTCAGAGGCTGTCATTTATTTCCCTTAACCTATCCTCATGATCTTTTAATTGTTTTTGTTTTTTCCCTCATTTTCCCTCCTTGCCATCAACTTGTCTTCTATGTCATTCACTCGTTCTTCTACCTCGTTAACCCTCGTCATTAGGACCTCTAGTTTGGATTGCATCTCATTATTTGATTTTTCATTTCGGCCTGATTAGATCTAAATTCTGCAGTCATGAAGTCTCTTGAATCCCTTATGTTTCTGAATTGGCTTTCTGACATTGAATTGTAATCCAGATTTTGTAACTCTGTGGGAGAGAGGACTGTATCTGATTCTTTCTTTTGAGGTGAGTTTTTCCTTCTAGTCATTTTGCTCAGTGCAGAGTGGCCAAAAACAAGTTGTACTGGATTGAAGCGCAAACTCTTCTCACTGTAACATTCCAGCTGTTCTCTGTTTAAATCCAGACCAAATTCGTGGGTTTTCAGGATGATTTGGAAGTTGTCTAGTTTGGTGGGGACAGTTGACTTGGGGATCTGATATCTGGATAATTTGGTGAGGACCCTACTCTTCCGCCACCTTGCCCCCTCCTGAGACACATTTCCTGACAGATACTGGAAATCAAAGAGATCAATCTTATCAATGTCAATTAAATATGGAACACAGATACCAGACCATCAAGGGCGCCATGCTTTAACAAACAAACTCAAGGCAGAATGCATTTCTGATGAATAATAATAAATATCATGTTAGTTGATTGCTACTAGATGATAAACTCCGTATCTATTACATATTTTTCATTAACAACCAAATGTAGAAAAACATTTGCTCCAGTTAACCCTAAAAACCATTTCCCTGTCCCCACCAAATTACCTAGATAACCTTCAAATCATCCTGAAAATCTACTAATTTGGCCTGAGATTTAAAGAGAGAACAGCTGGAATATTACAGAGAGAAGAGATCACGCTTCTATCAAGGTAGGAAAACAGGAAAAAAGAAAGAAAGAAACAAAAGGCATCCAAGGTGCAGGGGACCTGGAAGGAGCCGAGCTAAGGCCGAGATGAGTGTCCACAGGACAGGAAAGCCCCGTCCTGGAGAAGCAGGAGCTTCACCAATCTTCCCGGGTTGAAAGGCGCTCGCAGGGAGTTAGAACAGGACCACAGGAGGGCGGGGATGCCCTTAGGCTCCTTGGGACACTAACAGACACCTGCGCCCCGGAGAGAATGCACCACACCCAACGGCCGAGCTCCCTAAAGGGCTGCAGTGCATGCTCGGCTGGACCCGGGAGCAGCTCGGAGGGGCTTGGGGGGGGAGCCTCCGCACAGAGGGTGCTGCGCAGCCCTGGAGCAGCTCAGATGTGGCTCTGGCAGACGCTCCACATGGGAGGGGCTGCACAGCCCCAGGAGCAGCTTGGAGGCTGCTCCTGCAGAGGAAGAAGCTCCGGGCAGAGGGGACTGCACAGCTGGGAGTGCGAATCCAACAGTGCAGGCCCGGGAGCACAGGAAGCTGGGATCACATCCCAGGATCCGGCCTCCCCACGGGACAGGCAGAAGCCAGGAAGGCATAGGACAGCAAGGATGCTCCTGACCCAAGCTGAGCAGATCAGCGGCCCCACCCCCGAGCATCCAGGTCCCTGCAGACCGAGAGCTCCTTAGTTATTTCTGGAGTTAATTCCAGGGCTCCAGAGCTGACCATCGCCAAATGGTTGTTCCTCCTGGGGCCTCACAGGGTAAAAAACCCCCACTGAGCCTCACAGTGACTTCATTGGATAAGCAGCTTAAACATCACTCACTGAGCCCTGCACCAGGCAAGGGGCTGAGCAGACTCACAAGTGCTAACTCCTGAATATCAGCACAAGAGGCCCCTCCCCCAGAAGACCAGCTAGACCGACAGTGGAAAAACAAATTATTGACCAAGCAGCACTGGAATGCTCCAGGGGAAGTCAAGGGACTTACAGTATACAGAATCAGAAGATACTCCCCCGTGTTTCTTTTTTCTTTTTGATTTCTGTTTGCTTCACCCTTTTTTTCCTTTTTTCTCTTTTTTCTTCCTTTTTTCTTCTTTTTTTTCTTTTTCTTTTATTCTTTCTCTTTTTCCCCTTTTCCCAATACAACTTGTTTTTGGCCACTCTGCACTGAGCAAAATGACTAGAAGGAAAATCTCACCTCAAAAGAAAGAATCAGAAACAGTCCTCTCTCCCACAGAGTTACAAAATCTGGATTACAATTAAATGTCAGAAAGCCAATTCAGAAGCACTATTATAAAGCTACTGGGGGCTCTAGAAAAAAGCAGAAAGGAGTCAAGAGACTTCATGACTGCAAATTTAGATCCAATCAGGCAGAAATTAAAAATCAATTGAATGCGATGCAATCCAAACTAGAAGTCCTAAGGACGAGGGTTAACGAGGTGGAATATCAAGTGAGTAACATAGAAGACAAGTTGATGGCAAAGACGAAACTGAGGAAAAAGGAGACAATTAAAAGACCATGAAGACAGATTAAGGGAAATAAACGACAGCCTGAGGAAGAAAAACCTTTGTTTAATTGGGGTTCCCAAGGGCGCCGAAAGGGACAGAGATCCAGAATATGTATTTGAACAAATCATAGTTGAAAACGTTCTTAATCTGGGAAGAGAAACAGGCATTCAGATCCAGGAAATAGAGAGATCCCCCACCCCCAAATCAATAAAAACTATTCAACACCTCGACATTTAATAATTAAGTGTGCAAATTCCAAAGATAAGGAGAAGATCCTTAAAGCAACAAGAGACAAGAAATCCCTAACTTATATGGGGAGGAGTATTAGGGTAACAGCAGACCTCTCCACAGAGACCTGGCAGACCAGAAAGGGCTGGCAGGATATATTCAGGGTCCTAAATGAGAAAAATATGCAACCAAAAATACTTTATCCAGCAAGGCTCTCATTCACAATGGAAGGGGAGATAAAGAGCTTCCAAGACAGGCAGGAACTGAAAGAATATGTGACCTCCAAACCAGCTCTGCAAGAAATTTTAAGGGGGACTCTTAAAATTCCCCTTTAAGAAGAAGTCCAATGGAACAATCCACAAAAACAGGGACTGGATATCATGATGACACTAAACTCATATGTGTCAATAGTAACTCTGAATGTGAACAGGCTTAATGACCCCATCAAAAGGCGCAGGGTGTTAAACTGGATAAAAAAGCAGGAGCCATCTATTCTCTGTCAACAAGAGACTCATTTTAGATAGAAGGACACCTACAGCCTGAAAATAAAAGCTTGGGGAACCATTTACCATTCAAATGGTCCTCAAAAGCAAGCAGGGGTAGCCATCCTTATATCAGATAAACTCAAATTCACCCCAAAGACTGTAGTGAGAAATGAAGAGGGACAATATATCATATTTAAAGCATCTATCCAACAACAGGACAACAATCATCAATATATATGCCCCCAATGTGGGAGCTGCCAAATATATCAATTAGTAACCAATGTTAAGACATACTTAGATAATAATGCACTTATACTTGGTGACTTCAATCTAGTGCTTTCTACCCTCGATAGGTCTTCTAAGCACAACATCTCCAAAGAAATGAGAGCTTTAAATGATACACTGGACCAGATGGATTTCAGAGATTTCTTTTTTTTTTTTTTGGATTTCAGAGATTTCTACAGAACTTTACATCCAAACTCAACTGAATACACATGCTTCTCAAGTGTACATGAAGCTTTCTCAGGGATATATGGGGAGCCACAGTGGTGCAGCGGGTTAGTGCTGCCTGCAGCCCAGGGTGTAATCCTGAAGACCCTGGATTGAGTCCCACATCAGGCTCCAAGCATGGAGCATGCTTCTCTCTCTGCCTGTGTCTCTGTCCCTCTGTGTGTGTGTGTCTGTCTCTCATGAATAAATAAAGAAAATCTTAAAAAATATTAAAAAAAAGAATATACTACATACTGGGTCCCACATCAGGTATGAACCGATACCAAAAGATTGAGATCGTCCCCTGCGTATTCTCAGACCATAATGCTTTGAAATTAGAAGTAAATCACTATAAGAAGTTTGGAAGGGCTTCAAACACGTGGAAGTTAAAGACTATCTTGCTAAAAGATGAAAGGGTCAACCAGGAAATTAAGGAAGAATTAAAACCCTGCCTTTTTAACAGCTGTATGAAAATGTTCTGAAGAGGGAACAATGTTATATAAACAAGAAAAATGAAAGTATTTTGTGTTCTGTGTTCCTAAAATATATGGTTTTTACTGCCATTTAAAAAAATACTAGTGTTCAGTTTCCTAAACTTATATAAGTTTATAGCCCCTGTAAAACTGAAGCATAGTGAAGATATGCAAGGAAATACACTCTGGATATGATCTTGAGTCCCCCCCGGCCTGCCCTAAAATCTCAACTCTAGGAGTGTGCATGCTATGCCAGCATACATACATATAAATGCATACAAACATATGTTATTTATTTATTTATTTATTTATTTACTTATTTTACAAACATATGTTATTTAGATAAACATTATTCAGCTCCCCAATTTTTATTGCTGTAAAATATAAATATTATAAAATTTACAATCCGGACCATTTTCAAAAGTACAGTTTTTTAAATATACAATCATAATGGTATTAAATATAATGTTGTGCTGCCATCCGTCCATCTCCACCATCCATCTCAAGAACTCTTTTCATCTTGCAAAACAAACTGCTAAACAATAGCTAGCCATTCTTCCCTACCATACTCCCTGGTACAATATTCTCTATCTCTGTAATTTTAACTGTTCTCAGTATCCCATCAAAGAGGAATTATGAACTATTTGCCCTTTCTGTGACTACTTAATTTCCCTCAGGTCAAATATCCTGATGCTTCGCCATGTTGTAACACATTGCAGAATTTCCTTGTTTTTTAAGGCTAACGGACATTCTAGAGTACAAACATGTTTTGCTTAACCATTCATCTTTTGAGGGAACCTGGGTTGCTTCCGTGCTTAACCACTGTGAACATGGATGTAACTAATCTTTCAAGATCCTTTAAGTTCTGTCAGGGGGATACCTCGAAGTAAGAATTTCTGGTTTATAATGAAATGATAGTTTAAATTTTTTTTTAGGGACCAATATTCTGTTTTCCATTTTTACATTACAGCCAACAGTGAACAAAGGCTCCATTATCCACATCCTCACCAACATATGCATTGCACATATTGTTATAGCTTTGTGAATCCAGGTTGTCATCTGCTGTCTGTGCCTTTGGTACCATATCTAAGAAATTATTGCTAAACACTATGTCACGAAGCTTTTGTCCTACATTTCCGTCTCAGGATTTGGCAGTTTGAGCTCTTGGGTGAATTTTGTACATGGTGTTTCTTTAGGCCCTAACTTCATTCTTTTGCACATTAGATATCCAGTTTTTCTAGCACATGTGTTGAAAACACTGTCATTTCTATGAAATGGTCTTGGCCGCCTTGTAGAAACTCATTTGACCAGGTATGTGGGGACTTACCCAGGGCTTTATTTGGTCCTGAAAGTCTTTACAACTTTCTTGATGCAGTAAGACAGTGTTTTGATGACGGTAGCGTTTGCACTAAGATTTAAAATCAGGAAATCTGGGATCCCTGTGTGGTGCAGCGGTTTAGTGCCTGCCTTTGGCCCGGGGCACGATCCTGGAGACCCGGGATCAAATCCCACGTCAGGCTCCCGGTGCATGGAGCCTGCTTCTCTCCCTGCCTGTGTCTCTGCCTCTCTCTCTCTCTCTGTGACTATCATAAATAAATAAATAAAATAAAATAAAATAAAATTAGGAAATCTTATCCTATCCCTCCCCTCCAGGTCTGTTCTTTCTAAAGGTTGTTTTAGAAATTCAGGGTCCTGTGAGATTGGACATGAATTTTAGGATAGGTTTCTATTTCTGGAAAACGAAACACAAACAAAACACATCTTTGGGACTTTGACATAGATTGCACTGAATCTATAGATAGCTTTGGGTATCATTGACAGCTTAAAAACATTAACTCTACTAATTTGTTAGCATGGATGGTCTTTCCACTTACTTGTGTCTTTAATGCCTTTCAGCAATATTTCATGGTTTTCATTATACAGTTCTTCCACTCCCTTGGTTAGCTTCCTACCTAAGTACTTACTCCTTCTGATCCTATTATAATTGGAGATATTTTCTTAATTTTCTTTCGGTTATGGTTACTCTATAGAAATGCACCTAATTTCTTTTTCATTTAGGTGTGATAAACATACACTGTAATACTTACAGGTGTAGAATTTAAAGATTCATCACTTCCTACACTACCCAGTGCTAGTCACAAGTGTCCTCCTTAATGACCATCACCCACCTCGCCCTCCGCTACTCACTCACCTTCAGTAACTAACCATCCATTCCCTAGGGTTCAGAGTCCCTTAATGATCTGTCATCTCTCTCCTTTGTTTCCTTCTGCTTCTTGACATTGTTTCTTTAAATTCCATATATGAGCGAAATCATATGGTATTTGTATTTCTCTGACTGACTTGTTTTACTTAACACAATATTCTCTAGCTCCACATTGTTGTAAATGGCAAGGTTTCGTTCTTTTCGATGGCTCAGTAATATTCCATTGAACATGTAATATATAAATATGATGTAGTGTCATATGATGTAATATATATCAATTTCATCTTCCTTAGCCAGTTGACAGTTGGTGGACATTTGGGCTCTATCCATAACTGTGCTGTTGATAATGCTGCTATAAAGACTGACGTGCATATACCTCTCCGAATTGGTTGGGCCAATGCCAATAAACGCAATTGCTGGATCATGCAGGAGCCCTATTTTTAACTTTTTGAGTAACCTTCATACTGTTCTCCAGAGTGCCCCAACAATGTAAGAGTGCTTCCTGGTCTCCACATGGTCACCAGCACCTGTTGCTTCTTGTGTTGTTAATTTGAGCGCTCTGACTGTTGTGAAGTGATGACTCTCTGGAGTTTTGATCGTATTTCACTGATGAGTGATGCTGAGCATCTTATCATGTGTCTGATGGCCATCTGGATGTCTTCTTTGGAGAAATATCCCTTCGTGTCTTCGATCACTTTTTAAAGTGTATTATTTGTATTTCGTTTTGTGGAGTTTTTGAAGTTCTTTTTTTAAGATTTATTTAGTTATTCATTCATTCAGACAGAGAGATAGAGAGAGAAACAGGTAGAGGGAGAAGGCTCCATGCAGGGAGCCCGAAGTTGGACTCCATCCCGGGCCTCCAGGATCATGCTCCCATCTGCAGGTGGCGCTAAATAGCTGCGCCACCTGGGCTGCCATAGAAGTTCTTTATATACTTTCCATACTAACCCTTCATCAGGCATGACACTTGCAAATATCTTCTCCCACTCCTTATGTTGGCTCTTAGTTTTATGGATTGTTTCCTTGATGCACAGAGGATTTTTATCTTGATGAAATCCCAATAGTTTATATTTCCTTTTGTTTTTCTTGCCTCTGGCAACACATCTGCCAAGAAGTTGTCATAGCCAAGGTTGAAGAGGTTACTGCCTGGATTCTCCTCTGGGATTTCCATAGTTTTTTGTCTTACATTTTCACCAATATCCATTTTGAATTTACTTTTGTGTGTGTTTTAAGAGAGGATTCCAGATTCATTCTCCTGCATGAGGCTGTCCAGTTTTCCCAACACCAACTGTTGAAGAGACTCTGTTTTTCCACAGATGTTCTTTCCTGCTTTGTCAAAGATGACTTGCTGCACAGGGCCCACTTTCTAGATTTTTTTCTAGATCCTCTTTATTTATTCACACAGACGCAGAGACATAGGCAGAGGGAGAAGCAGGCTCCTCACAGGGAACTCAATGTCGGACTCGTTCCTGTGACCTGGGGACCATGCCCTGAGCTCAAGGCAGATGCCCAACTGCTGAGCCACCCAAGCATCCCTACTTCTTGGTTTTTTATTGTGTTCCATTGATGATCTATGTTTCTGTTTCCGTTCTGGCACACGTTTGGCTTTGCAATATCACTTGAAGTCCAGAATTGTGATGCCTCCAGGTTTGCTTTTCTTTGTCCACGCTGCCTGAGCTATTTGGGGTCGTTATGATCCATACAGATGTCAGGATTGCTCTAGCTCTATGAAAAATGTTGGTGGTCTACTTTGATAAGGATTGCATTAGATGTGTAGATTGCTTTGGGTGGTATAGATATGTTAACAATGTTTGTTCTTCTAGTCCTCTTTCTGTGCCTTCAACTTATATCATCAGTGTTTTATAGTCTTCAGAGTACAGATAGGTTTAAAACCTCTTCGGTTAGGTTCATTCCTAGATATCTTATGCCTTTTGCAATATGTAATTGCAAATTGATCCTTGTCTTCTCTGTGTCTGCTTTATTGGTGTATAGAAATGCAACAGACTTTTGTACATTGATTTTTTTTAATACTGTGACTGAATTTGTGTATGCATTCTAGCAATTTCTTCTGAGGAGACCTTTCTGGTTTTCTGTATAGAGTATCATGTCATTTGCAAAGAATGAGAATTTCATTTGTTCCTTGCCAATATGGACGCTTTTTATCTTGTTTTCTGATCACTGAGGCTAAGATGCCCATAAGTATTGAACAAGAATGGTGAGAGTGGACATCCCTGCTGTGTCCCTGACCGTAGGAGAAAAGCTCTCGTTATTTTGCCCCTGAGGACAAAACTGGCTGAGGGCTTTTCCTATATGGCCTTTATGATGTTCAGTTACATATGTTCCCTCTAAACTTATTTGTTGAGGGTTCCCATCATGAAGGAATGGTGTACTTTGTCAGACTCTCTTTCTGCAACTATTTTTTTAATTTTTATTTATTTATGATAGTCACAGAATGAGAGAGAGAGAGGCAGAGACACAGGCAGAGGGAGAAGCAGGCTCCATGCACCGGGAGCCTGATGTGGGATTCGATCCCGGGTCTCCAGGATCCCGCCCTGGGCCAAAGGCAGGCGCTAAACTGCTGCGCCACCCAGGGATCCCTCTTTCTGCAACTATTGAGAGGATCACATGGTTCTTATCCTTTCCCTTCCTACTGTGGTGTGTCACATTGATCAGCTTCCACATCTTGAACCATCCTTTGTAGAACAGGAATAAATTTCAATGGATCATGGTGAGTGATTCTTCTATTGGATTGGTGGGTAAGATTTGCTAGTATTTCATTGAGAATTTTTGCATCCCTGCTCATCAGGGATATCAGCCTGTAGTTCTCTCTCTCTGTCTCTCTCTTTGGTGGGGTCTCTGGTTTTGGAAACAAGTTAATGCTGGCTTTGTAGAAGGAGTTGGGAGGTATTTCTCTCCATCTCTATATATGGGACCACGTTGACAAGAATAGATATGAACTCTTCTTTAGGCGTTTTGTGAAATTCCTCAGTGAAGCCACGTGTTCCCTGGACTTTTGTTTGTTCAGAGATTTTGGATGACTGATTCAATTTCTCTACCTCCTTATCAGTCTGTTCAAGTCTCTATTTCTTCCTGTTTCAGGTTTGGTAGTTTGTATGTTTCTTGAAGTTTACCCTTTCTTTCAGATTGCCCAGGTTATTGGTGTATAGTTTCTCACAGTATTCTTTTTTTTTAATTTTAAATTTTTATTTATTTATGATAGTCACAGAGAGAGAGAGGCAGAGACATAGGCAGAGGGAGAAGCAGGATCCATGCACTGGGAGCCCGACATGGGATTCGATCCCGGCTCTCCAGGATCACGCCCTGAGCCAAAGGCAGGTGCTAAACCACTGCGCCACCCAGGGATCCCTAGTATTCTTTATAATTGTATTTCTGCAGTGTCAGTTGGGACCTTTCCTCTTTCATTGATGGTTTTACCTGAGTCCTTTCTCTTTTCTTTTGGAATGATTGGCAAGGACTACCTCAAATGAGTCTCTTGTAGGCCACATATGGATGATTCTGGTTTCTTTGATCCATTCTACTGTCTTGTGTTTTTGGACTGGAGCATGTAGTCTGGTTATATTCAGTGTAAGTATTGATACATATGTATTTAGTGCCATTTCATCACTTGTTTTTTCACTGTTTCTGGAGACTTCCTCTGACCTTTCTTGCCTTTGTCACTTTTCGTCTCTCCTTTGCCCTCAGAGTCCCTTTGAATTTTTCTTGCAGGGCTGGTTTTAGGGGTCACTAACTCGTTTCATTTTTGTTTGTCTGGGAAACTCCTTATCTCTCTATCTATTCAGAAGGACAGCCTTGCTGGATAGAGTATGCTTGGCTGCCTGTTTTCCCCATCCAGCACGTTGAATATATCATGCCACTTTCTTGTGGCCTACCAGGTTATTGTTGAGAGATCTGCTGCTGGGCTTCTGGGTGTTCCATTACCGGTTAGGGACTAATTTGTCTTGTGCTTTTAGGACTTTTTATCACTCTATTTTGTTAATTTACCACATGTCCTGGTGTTGTCCTGCGTTTGTTGATATTGATGAGAGTCCTCTGTGCCACCTGGATCTGGGTGTCTGTTTCCTTCCCCAGATTAGGGATGTTTTCAGTTATTCTTTCATTCAGTAAATTTTCTGTCCCCCTCTTCTCTTTCTTCTTCTGGATCTCCTGTTATATGGATGTTATTATGTCAGATGGTGTCACTGAGTTCCCTAAGCCTATTCTCATGTGTGTAATTCTACCTTCTCCATTGTTTAGCTTGATTAGTATTATTACTGTGTCTTCTAGGTCTCTTAACTCACACTTCTGCCTCCCCCATCCAGTTACATTGCATCATGAGAAGCATGCTTCTGATTTTGTTTACTGAGCCCTTTTGCATCTCTGCCGTTCTCTCTCATCCCTGCATTAAGGGTCTCACTGAGATCTTCCACTCTTTTCTCAAGTCCAGTGAGTATCCATATGACTATTTGCTAGAAATTCTCTATTGGGCATATTACACAAAAATGGTTCCCTCAGATTTCTGGCCCTGGCATTCTTCTTTCCTTCATCAGGGATGAATTCCTCTGTCTTCCCACCTTGCCTGTCTCTCTGTGGCTGTTTCTGTGTTAAGAAAGACAGGAACAACTTCTTTTGTTTTTTTTGAAAGGAGTGACTTTCTGAAGAAGAGATCGTGAGTGTTCTGCAGTGCACTGTACCCTCTTCCAGAACATGGCACATCAGGAGAGAATTGTATGTTATCTGCTCCTGGCCTACTGTTGTGTCTGAGTGGCTTTTGTGTTCTGTGCCATTGTCTGCACTGACTTTCTGCCTGTTGTGCACTGTGCTTGTTCTCGGTGCACTGTTCGTAACACCCAGACAGGCTAGGTCTTGCGGTCAGGGGTTCCTGTCGGGCAACTAGGGAGCAGGGTGGTTGTGTTGTCAAAATTCATGCTGGGCCATTAATCCTTTTTTAAAAAAGATTTTATGTGGGAGACACAGAGAGAGGCAGAGACACAGAGGGAGATGCAGGCTCACCATGAGGAGCCCAATGTGGGACTCGATCTCAGAACCCCAGGATCACTCCCTGAGCCAAAGGTAGATGCTCCACCACTGAGCCACCCAGGCCTCCCTGAGCCATCAGCCCTGTGCTAGATGTCCTGAAGCACACTGTGACAGCTTGTGCCTGCACACATAGGTGGCTGGTGCGTGGGACCAGGGTATGAGGCCAGCTGCAGCATGGTAGCTGGTCATGGCATGTGTGGCAGCTGTGTGCCCAGCATAGGGGCAGGGTAGCCATATATGATTTCAACAACATTTGCCCTAACCTCAGGCTGAGGTGCTTTGCATGCTTGCAGTATGCAGGTCCCCAGGAGAACTTGTGGGTGAAGCACTATCAGCAGGTCAGATAGCCAGCATCTGTGCAGTCCTTCCCCTGCAGGCATCTCTGTGCCTATGCTACCTAGTGGGGTAGCATAATAGGGCTGCCAGCTCCTTGTTTTTGAAATCAGTTGAACATATCTATGCCCTGTTTTCCCCATGAGAAACTGCTTTGTGTATGCTGTCTTTCCACGCAGGTTCTGTCTCCTTAAACACAGTGACCCAGCTACCACTTGCCCGCCCAGTGCCACATCAGCCAACCTCCAAATCTCCAGGCTCCAAGTCCCACTGGTTATATGAACTAATGGAATTTAGTCCCTCTGGTGTTTAAAGCCCAATATTATGGGATTAGTATTCCCCGTTGAGCTCCCTGGTGGGAGGGCCCATTTCTCTGCCTTCTCCTCTTGCAATTCCCGACCTCCTCCTGCTGGCAGCATCTGCCCACCTTTCTGACATCCCTAACCTTTCAGGTGCAACTTCCCTGTATTTCGCTGTGGAGTACATTTTGCCCTGCCAGCCTTCAGACTGCCCTCTGGTTTATGGACTTGGATGCAGATGACACCTGGTTGTAAACATGGGACACAGTGAACTCGGAAATCTTTCTTTGGTAAATTCCCTAAACTGCCCATCACCTCATTTAGAATATCACTCCATGAAGAGGCATATTAATTAAGCATGCTGCTAGGACATGATGACATTGAGGAACTCTCAATCTCACCTGTGTCTTGCCGTCTTGTAAACTCTGCCCATTTCCAAAGCCCTGTGGCTACAACAGCCCTCTTTTGAACCCTAGGGAAGATGGTTTAGAAGGAGTACAACACCCACAAGGAATCACTCCTTATGATAGTATGTATATTTGAAGGGATATTAAGGTTCAGGCCCCTGTTTGGTAAAGGGACAGCCAGCCTCTGGGACCTCTTTGGGTTCATGCGGTGAACTTGGCTGAATCCAGGCCCATGTCGCTGGTGATGACAGCATTACTGCGGCTCTGCTGCTTTGTAGCTTTGGTTTATGACCAACAGAAAGACTCACTTTGGCCTGTGCATGGAGTAGCAGGAGAATGGGGCCCCTAAAGCCCAAGGCAAACATCTGTTGAAGAAGGATGGACTTCAGGAACCCTCTGACATGTATATATGGGCCTAGGAACCAGTGCCATTTAAGAGGATGTCTGCCTTGGAGAGGACGTGTAGTCAGTGTGATTTGGGGACCTTCAGGAGGAAATTTGGGGTATTTTTGGAGGCCCAACCCTCCTGGAGTAAGATTAAAGGATATTTGGTAGGAGGTATTTACTGTTCATGTTTACTTAGCATACAGTGTTAGGGTTGTTCTCTAATGTGGAGGTGGAGTGTTCCTACTACAACCTCACCAGCACACTGCAGCTGACACACACATTGGCACCTGATCACCTACACCGTTACAGCTCTCTGACACCCGTTCCTAACAATACATACTCTCCCCATCAAACTGACACCCATTCCCATTCTGTCTGTCACATGCTCAAACCAACACACACAGATACTCACTGGCCCTTACACTTTCCCATACTGGCACTCACTCACTGGTACTGATCCACACGCTAAATCTTAACAGAGGCGCATGTGCCCGCACAGACATGCATACCCACACAAACCACCCACACACATAGCTATGGATACTCATACTCGCACATCCTGATGTACACTCTCATACCTTCAGACATATACACATGTGCGCCTCTGTGCCTAACACACACTCCCCTGCTCCTGTCGTCATGAATAATCGCATGTACTGCCAAACACATTCACACACACCAACTGACCCTCACACTCACCCCCTGGAACCCACACACACGCTGACATGCACCTAAGGACACACTTGCTCACTCACCCCTACTGACGCATAGCTTCACGTGTAGTGATGGACCCATTTACAATCTCCTTCCCCCACAGTCACTCACTGGCACATACTGATGCAATGCTTAGAGCTACTGTCACACCATCCTACAGGCACAATCACTCGTGGCATTGACACACATACTCAGACTTCTGCCGGCCCAGACATTCAGACGCTGGCTCCGACTGACATGCAATCACATCCTGACTTGTATACTCACTAACTGCTACTGACCCAGTGCAAACACCTATGGACACACACAGAGGCCCTCATACTCAGCCAGATATCCTTGTCTGCTGATTCTTTTCATATCTCACGTGGAGTTCCCCAGAGTACAAGCAGAAGGGGGGCGGGGAGTACAAGCAGTTGGGGTTTCCATGTGCCTTATCAGGCTGGGACCAAGGCAACATCTCATGTCCAGTGTGAGACGTGATGACTCTGGTGCTCATGTTTCTCTTGCTACATGGGCTAATCTGTTTCCCCAAAGCCCATTCCCAGAGCAGGCCCTGGAAATGCAAATGCTGCCAAGAGGCCCACGTTGTTGTAGCCACCCCATGCCACAGTGTTCTTGGGGCTCCTGGCTGAATGGCTGAGCACTGGCTGCTTCAAGTGCACGAGCACCATCCATCTGCTGGGGCCTTGGCCCTCTCTGCCTAGGCCATGGAAAGCCCCCAGCCTGCAGAGCAACTGTGGGCAGCCACCCCCGGGGGGGGGTGATGTGAACCCCGTCTCCTCCTTCCCCGAGTGGCCGACTCCCTGAGACCACACACCGAGGGAGCTGGCTGAGGAAGGAGCCTGCTGCCTGCGAACTAGGGTGTATTCTCGTTTGTCTATGCAAGGCTCATCAGCATGCTCAGTTAGAGTGGCTCTGATGGCCGCCACCACAAGAGTGACAGGGCCGTACTAACTGAACTTTCTTCCCCCACCGCATTCCCTGGTGCTCCTCACTCCACATGTCCCTGGAGAAGAGCTGTCCCCTGGGGGCCTTCTTCTGGGAGGCAGGGTCAGCAGTGACCCAGGTGGAAACCCCTGCCCCCAGTCAGGGTGTGACTTGGACAACCTGCACCACCAAGTATTGTCTTTTCCAGGGTGGAGGCGCCTGAGGAACAACTAGAGGTTTGGACCTCTCTCTCTGCCTGCTGTCTCCACACTGGCTGGGCAACCTGGTCTTGAAAGCTGCTTGTTGAATAAACACTGAGGTACCCTAGAGGGTACCAACATACTGACACCAGACTCTGGCTGTGCAGGGTCAAATGCTTGAGTGACTTCATAATTCTGCAGCGAGTGCAGAGACAGGATCCAGTTGGTGTCTTTGTGTTCAGGGCTCCTCTGCCTGGGCCACGTGGGAGGAACATGGGATATTCCTCTGACCTCCATAACCTTTGGGATCGGGTGTGGTGGGGCTGTAAAGACTGGGGCACAGGTGAGCACAGGGTACCTGGGTCTTAGAATATCCCGCCAGTGCTTCAGCCCCATGGTGACCTGTGGATCAGGGCAGCCCCCAATACGAGGGTGAGGGAGAGCAATGTTTTTGGGCACCAGGTAGCAAAAGCCCCATGTGCCCAGCAATCGTGTTAAGCGGTGTTGTCTTCATCCTGAGGTTAAGCATGGGTGGTGTGCCAGTGATTGCAGCCCCCGTGAGTACCTTCCTGGAGCTAGGTCTGACTCGGGGTGGGATCCACTGAGGCATGTCTACCAGAGTGGCCATCACCATCCAGATACCCTCATGCCTTTGTACAATTGTCCTAGGAGCTGCTTCAATCCAACCAAGGTCGGGGCATAGGGCTCCAGGTGTTAGGAGTTCCGTGGACACTCAGGTAGTCAGGGCCTGGTTGCCCGTGAGGAAACAGGGAGGTGAATCAACTCCAGACAGGACCACACCATTTTCCTCTTTGGCAGCGCACTCAGAGCACGGTCTCATCATGTCTGGCAGCCTCTGCCATTTGCACCACCAGTGTACTGAGCAGCACAGTTTCCCAGCAAACCTGGGTTGGCGTCTAGGTTGAGGCGCTGAGCATCCAGATGTCAGCACCCAAAAAACATCAACTCGTGAAGGGTAATCCCGCACACTTGCCGCCAGCACAAGACCAAAGCATGGATGGGCAGTTTCGCAGCCAGTGCAGTGGGAGCCCACTCTCAGACTGCTTCAGGTAGTTCCTCCTAAGAGCTTAGAGGAAATTAAACGTGTGAAAACGCAAAGCTGCCCACTCTCAGCTCCCCTCCCTCTCCTGGAGCATCATGCCAATGCTCAGGAAGCTATGCCTGAAACTCTCTGTCGGACCTACGTCTCTGTTGATTGATGACCCGGACCACGAACAAGGGCACTCGGCACAAAGGGAACAAATGTCCTGTAGCACACATGCTGCCTGTTCAGAGAGGTCGATGACAGGAATTCATGGGCTTATAGGGCTCTGGGGCCCGCCAGCAGGTGAGCGTATCCACTGCCCCTCAGATTCTTCATGTTATTATCCAGGCAAAGAGAGGATTGTGTAGGACTATGCCCCACCCCTTTGCTTCTGGTTCACTGTTGCCCTGACCATGACCTTGCCTGGCTCTGTCTGCTTATGCCATCTGTCTGCAATCTGACAGTTGTGCCTATGCACAGACATGAGCAGCTGTGCCTCCCCAAGTGCCTTGGGCTTGGCAAGTCTCTGCTTTGCCAAAGTACCTCTGGTGGACCTACGGCTTTAGGAGTAAGAGCTGCTTCCCCCGGGCATCTCTGGGTGGCTCAGTGGTTTAGCGTTACTTACAGCCCAGGGCATGATCCTGAGTCCTGGGATGGAGTCCCAAGTTGGGCTCCATGAATGGAGCCTGGAAGTCCCTCTGCCTGTGGCTCTGCCTCTTTCTCCCTCTGTGTGTTTTGTGTGTCTCTTTAAATAAAAGTAGAAAAAGGAGCCTAAGAGAAAAATAAAAATAACCAAAAAAGAGCTGAGCCTCTGAGTCCGTCTGCCTCTGAAGGAGACTCCAATTGTTTCCTTTCAGGACCCAGTGCCTCTGCTTTTGCAACGGTGTGCACTACTTGTTTGGTGGAGGCCCGAGGAGTCACATAATGTTCCAGTCTAGGAGAGGCAGGGAGCATAGAGGCCTCAGGGACCCAGCAGGCCTCGCAGAATGCACGAGGTCTGGTCCCCATCCCTCCTGAAAATCCGCACACTCCACCCCACCCTGGCTGGGTGGCTGAGGGTGGTGGGTGGCTGGGGAGCCTGTGGTGGACGGGGGATGGTGTCCGTGGGAGCCAGATCCTGCCTGGCTCACTTATGACTGTCTGCCCCATCGTGCAGGTCCAGGAGAGATACACAAATGCACAGCGTGGCGCAGTGGCTGGGGCATCTCGTAGTGAATGCAGAGCCCTCTGCCAGGCCAAGTAAGGAAGGGCTCCTGCATGGCTGCCTGCCACCAGCCGGACCACCCAGATTTATTTATTTATTCATTCATTCATTCATTCATTCATTCATTCATTCATTCGTTTTTTCATAGATGAGTGCTTTTATTTCAGAGGGTAACCTGAACTGAACAGTCACCCTCTATAAAACATAAAAAAATGCAAGGGAAAATCGACCAAACACCCTTGAAATACATAGCTGAGACCACAAGGTATTGCATATGGTTGGGATGATTTTAAAATTACAGACTTGTAAATGCAATGCAAAAAAAATCTGTATACCTTTCATCCGGCTCCCTCAGAGGTGAACATCTCCTGACCACACTCCAATGATAAAAACGAAGAGACCGAAATGTGTACACTAGGACTAAACTACAGACAGCACTCAGATTCCGTCAGTTATTCCAATGAAGGTGCTTCTTCCACTTGATCATGATAGCACATTACACTTCGTTGTCACATCTCTTTCCTTTCCGTGACACTTCTTTTCTCTTTCCTAATTGTTCAAGATGTTGACAATTTTGAAGGATACTAGTAACCTATATTATAGAATGTCTCTCAGTTCACTTTTATCTGATGCTTTCTCATGAGTAGACAGGAGTTAAGCTCTCTTTTGGGGCAAAAACACCAGGGATGGGAAATTGATCACATCATACCCTGCTCTGTGTCTCCCAGGCAGACAGCATGGTCAGCTCTGGACTGAGAAGGCTCTGGACTGAGAAGTCTCCTGATTCTTCCTCCAACTGTAGATCTGACAATGGCACTCATGCCTGTCCCTCCCCCTGAATAGATTTTTTTACAAAATCTGTTCCTTTTCTCCAACAACACATTTTCACCAATGCCCTAAGTTTCAGTGTGCTATTTATCTTTCGGCCCAGACATGAAGGATGTTATTCAATATGGATAATAGGGGTCATGATCTGAGCCTTGCTCCGGCTCCTCTCGTGGTGGCTGCTGTTCCTTTGCTCCTGGTGTGTACCATCAAGGGAACTTTCCACAGCAAGGACTCTCTCTAATCCTCTCTGTGATGCATCTTGTAAGGTCGATGCGAGAAAAGCCCTCAAGATGTTTCAGACTTCCCCAGGTTTTGTGGTCATCATGGGATTCACTGTCTTGCAAGTGAACACTACCCTGAATGAATTCTAGTCACTATCATCTGCCTGTGTCCTCTCCAAGTGAGCCAGAGCTCCCGTCTTTTCCTCAGGCTTTAGGATGCGTGCGTGGTTGCCCTGCAACCTCAAATCCCTTACGAGTTAGTGAAAAATTATGAATTCAAAGATTTTGTTTTCGGCTCTCCTTCTTAACTGCAAAGTGGGAGTGACAATCTTTCTGGCTCTTCACATCCTCAAAGGACCTCCTGGATTTAAACGCTCTGGTGCCAGCAGGTGGTGCCCCAGGACGCAGTGAGCGGCATGCTCTCGGGGATCTCCTGGGCATCGTCTGGCAGATGTCAGCCAGGAAAATGGCCAGAGACATGGACGGGGGCTGGAGGACACCGACCCGACCTCCACCGAGGCAGCTGCTCGGTCTCCCAGAGCCCCTTCCACTGCCTTGCCCCTGATTGGCAGGGCCTTCCTTGGGGCCAAGATCCAGGACGTAACTCCAGGGGCACAGGTGTCTAGCAGCAGGGCACAGGTGAGTCAGGGCACAGGTGCCTGGCAGCAGGCAGCAGGCCAGGAGCCTCTCTGCGCCTGGCCAACTTCTTGCCCGCGCCTCCTGGCAGCGGCCCTAAGGGGACGTATTTCTGCTTGCCACGAGCCGGACCATTGCGGGGACTCGCAGACTCGGACCTCCAGTGCCTTCCCTCACAGCGGCCCAGCTCCCTACAGGCCCGTGGCGGGGGGGCGTTGGGAACCGGGCCGGGACCCCATGGAGAGCGAGACAGGGTCCAGGGAAGCTGGGCTTGCCCCGGCATCCTGGCCCTGTTTCATGCTGGAATGGAGAATTCAGGCAGCCGGGGCCCGTGGGGACGTAGGCACCCGAGGGATGAGGGGACGCTGCAGTCCCTAGGTGTTGGGACCATGGAGGAGCGTGTGCATGAAGCCAGGGCCAGGAGGGAGACCGAGCAGGCCCTGCTGCTTGTGGAGTTGGTGCTGGCGGTGGAAGACACCATGGTGGTGGTTGAGGTCATAGAAGGGGCGGCAGCTGACAACCGTGAGGAGGCAGAGGAAGAGGGGCAGAGGGAGGGGGAGTCTCAGGCGGTGGGGGAGGAGGAGGAGTGTGAGCATGAGGAGGACTCGGGGGATGAATCTGAGGAGGGGGCGCAGTTTGAAGCGGACTACGAGGAGGCTGATGAGAAGAAGACTGACAACGAGGAATCTGATGAGGAGACCGGGACTGACGATGACAAGGAGACTGAAGATGACAGGCCTGAGGTGGACGATGAATCCAAGCAGGACGACGAGGAGGATGTGGTGATGGCTCACGAGGAACAGGGGGAGGCTGAGGAGGAGCTCGTCATGTCTGAGACAGAGTACATGCTTGAATAGGAGGCTAATCTTCAGGAAGAGGAACATAAGATGGAGGAGGCCATGGAGGAGGGCCAGGAAGAGGAAGACACCAGGGAGCTGCAAGACAAGCAGCAAGGGTCAGAGCATCCAGAGGCAGGGCTGAGTCCATTGGAGTGCCTGCTGGAGGCTCTCGAGGCACTGCGGGCAGACATGGAGCCCACCAATGGAAGAGGCAGGCAATCCTTTGCTCTGTTCCAGCTCAGGCTGGGTCAGAGAAGGCACCATTGCCTGCAACAGCGAAGCGCTCACATGCAGGGCATCCGTGGCTTCTGGGCCAAGGCTGTATCCTTGCTGCTGTGGAGTAAGGACCCCAAGGTGATGGGGGTGGGGGGGATGTGGGGGGCTGGGGGTGGGGGGTCTGTGCCAACTGGGATGTGAGGAGGGCAGGGGCGCTGTGGGGTATGGGCATCCCTCGGACAGCATTGGTGAATGCTCCCCGCCCGTCCTGGGGTGGGAGTCGTGACAACGCTCATGCCCCGGTGATCGCCACAGCCTTGGGAGCCCGCTTGAGGATGGGCTTCTCCTGGGCTGGATCATCCCCAGAGGCAGCGAGTGTCAAGTGCGTGGGATGACATGTGGTCCGGGTCACACGTGGGAATGGCAGCAGGGTCTCTGCACTGACCACAGCTACCGCAAAGCCCCTTTTCGCCTAGGCACACTGCTGCAGCCAGGGGGCTGCGTGTGCCCCCCTCTGACCTGGTCGTCCAGAGCCAGGGATGTGTGCTGTCCCGGGAGCAGCCCACTGTTCCTTGTCATAGGCCCACAGGCATGTGCAGTGGACAGGGTGCGGGGAGGGGCATGTCTCGGGACACACAGCTCCCGTCCCATGGCAGCACGCACATGGGCAGCAGCCCGAGGCCCAGTGGGCCATGCTCAGTGCAGCCTGTGCAGATGGCCTGGGAGCTGGCGGGAGGACGGGGCGCCAGGGCCATGCTGCTGTGCGGGCCTGCGGTGTTGTTCTAGCTCTCGCATCTCCAGCCCCAGAAGGGTCCTTGACCTAAAACAGTTTGGGAACCACCCCCAGCTGTCAGCCGTGATCAGTGAGCAAGATCTGTGCATGCTTCCCTTCATGACGAACCTGAAGGTCTGGCCCAGGGCACGGAAGAGGGTCCTGGGACAGGAGGCGAGGGGCTAGGACACGTGATTCGTGAGCTGAGGCTGCAAGGGGGAGGCCTCAGAACAGAGGTGTCACCACACTCCCCGGGAACCCCCAACCCCGTCCCCGTGTCCCCCACTTGTCGGCAGGTGCAGGAAGTCACCTTTCCCAGTGCTTGCCGCAGGATCCTGCTGTTCTTTGGCAGGAACTCCTACTTCCAGAATGAAGTCCTCGTGAAGGAGTATGTCATCAGTGCTGCTGGTAAGACAGCTCGGCATGACTGCCTGCCGGCCTGCCTGCCTGCCTGCCGGCCTGCAGGCCTGCCTGGAAGCGGCGGGTGGACGGTGGAACCGGGTTCACTGTGCAGCACTGTCTCACGTGCCGGTTGCCCTGCAGGCTACAGAGTGTCGCACTCCACTCCCATCCAGTGGTCCCAGCACTATGAACGAATGGGAAGCCTACCGCCGCCAGCACCACGACAACGGCCTTAACTTCTCCAACTGGTTCTCTGGCCACAACCTTGCCGGGTCAGGCAGGATCGCTGAGGTGGGGCCCTGTGACAGACTGGGTCAGTGAGCTCGCTGGGTCCCCCAGCTGCTACGGGTGGGGATGCGAGTCCTGCTCTCTCTTTCCTGCCAGATCATCATGGATGACCTGTGGCCCAATGTCCTCAAGTACTATGAGAGGAAGAAGGCACTGGGAGAGGGAAGCCACAGGAGGACAGGTGAGCACCCGAGGGTGCGGGTGTGGAAATGGGGGGTCTCGGGGGACTTTGATGACACACTGAGGCTGTGGGTGGCCCTGACAGGGAGTGACCACAGGTCAAATTGGCATCATCCCCCTGAACCAGGGAGGCTGGGGAAGGGCCGTGCCAAACGGCTCATGCCTGGGAAAGCTCAAGGCATTGGGAAAGGGCTCTGGCATTGGGAATGAGCCGTGCCAGAGAAGCAAAGCCAGCTGAGCTGCACCACCTGTGCGAATGGTCCTGGTGGGGCCCTGAACCCCGTCCTCTGATGCCCGAGTACCACCAGACTTGTGGGCATGGCGAAGGTGTCCCTGGCCACCCCTGACACCATGCATAGGTGAAACTTTGCAACAAGGCACTAGGCTGGGGTGGAATCACTGCAGCGATCCCTTTAGTCTCCATTGGCGTCCCCACCACCGCCTAAAAGGCACACAGAGAACCCTGGCCAGCATGCCGACATTAAGGAGCACGAGTTTGAATTCCGTGGGTGCGTGCGTGGAGGAAACCTAAAGGCAGAACCCTCCACGCTCCTAGGGGGTGCTGCGGGGGCCAGGAGAATCATAGCCATTGGAGCCAGGCCAAGAATCACTCGTGCGTCGGCCCCTTGGCCCAGAGACCATACAGACTTGTGTCATGGCCGCCTGGCTGTCTGTGTCCCTGCGTGTACATGAGACCCTGGGTATTTCTGTCCCTGCCAGGGAGCTTCAAGATGCTGAGATGAATATGAGGCGACGGCACACTTGTCCACAGCTGTTGCAGACAGTGGTCAACATGGCTCTCCTGCATAGGAGATCGCTGAGGACAATGGGGTGGTGCTGACACATCAGACAGATGATGGGGCTCCAGGAAATTTCATTAAAAGTTCGAAACACAAGATCGTGTGCGTCTCTGTGTGTGTGCGTGTGTGAATGTGTGTTTGTGCACCGGTCTGCAGGGCCCTGCTTTTTTGGGCGACCTGCGTTTTCCCGAAACATGGCAGCCTGCTGTACAACTGAGGTTTACCTCTGTGTCCCGACATCAACAGCCTGGGGAACAGGTGGACCCGCAAGCCAGCCGAGAGGACTTGACCCCACTGGCCAACCTCATCGGAGGGGGCAGCGCACTGCCCCATACTGTCAACTGTTCTATGCCGAGAGAGCAAATGAGGAGAGTCCATGACCTGACTGGGGTGTAAGTCTTTCCTGGGGAGATGACAGAGTTCAGGGGAAGGCAGTGAGTGATGGACCAGGTCCTAAGAGTCCGGTACTCAGTTTGGCTGCATGGTGATGACAGTCTTGTGTGGTGGGGGATGCTCACCTTAGAGACTCAGCCAAATGTGTTGCATGAATGCATAGGGAGCAGGGCTCACCCATTACGATTCTGCTGAAGCCAGTGCCAGTGCTCTCCATTGGTGGGTTAACGTGCTCGCTGCTGATGAGACCTTTGGCTCCTCAGGAACAGAAACATCTTAGGATGTTCGGGACCACCAATCAGGTCTTGAGCCAGCAGTACGGGTGAGGGGCCAGGGGCAGGTGTAGATGAGGAATGATGACACTGTGTTTCAGGCCCAGGTCACCAGGCAAATTCATCAACTGCAGAACAGAGTTATGCATGCAAGCACTTGTGCAGTCAAAGCACACCCCCTCAGTCACAGCACAACAGACACTCACACTGACGCCTGTGCATGTGCACCCATGTACACACACACTCCTGCTGACCTGCACTAGCTTCCTCGCCTGTACTGAAACCAACACTCATGCTGACACCCACACTCACCTGTACCTGTTTAGAGAGATGCTGGCATCGTCTCGCACTCAGCTCTATCACTCATAATAACCCACACCTCAGTCCCTCCTGCTGCCACACAGGCACAACCATACTGATGTGTGCTCTTTTCCTGAGACTGCCTGACACCTACTATTACCTCACCAGCACACTGCGACTGACACACACACTGCCACGTACTCACCTACATCATGACAGCTCTTTGACACCGGCTGCTACTTACACACTCTCTCCCTCTTTCTATTTTTTTAAACTTTTTTTTCTTTATTTATTTATGATAGTCAGAGAGAGAGAGGGGGGGGGGGCAGAGACACAGGCAGAGGGAGAAGCAGGCTCCATGCACCGGGAGCCCGACGTAGACTCCAAACCAAACTGCTGCGCCGCCCAGGGATCCCTCTCTCCCTCTTTCTGACACCCATTTCTGTACTGACACACACTCACACCTACACACACACACAAAAACACACACACATACACACATAATCCCTTGCCTATGGTGACACGATTTCTCATCCTGGCATTCACCCACTTACTGGCACTTACCCATATGCTCAATTGGAACAGGGAAGCACAGCCCACACACACTCACGTGCCAGCACACACCACTCACACACATAGCTATGGACACACAGTCACTCATACTGATGTACATGCTCATACCTTGGGACATACACACACATAGGAACCTGTGTGTGAAACACACTTTCCTGCTCCTTCGATATGCATAAACTCGTGTACTGCTCGATACCCACGCTCCTACTGACCCTCACACTCAACCCCTGGAACCGACATATGCTCACACGATCCCAATGACCCACTCCCTCAAGGATGGGCCGGCATCGACACAAGCTCCCTCGCGCATAATCAATGGTAAGTCAAAGTCCTATAAAGAAATACAAATTTGCGAAATGTAAGTACATGGACAATTTAAATAGTTTTCAGTTTAGTTAGTAACTCTTGTTTTTGCTTTGAAAATGATCGAACAAAAAAAAAAGAAAATGATCGAACAGACTGACTTACACAAAACCAAATATTACTCTCTGTTTTGGAAAACATTTTGCATCAAGATAGAAGTCTATCACATCAACAACTGAAACAGCTGTGGACTGAGCTATACAAGAGCAGAGGGTGTTTTGGCTATTTGTGTTAATGAATGACGTTCTGCTAGCTGAAATCACTCTAGATGCTGATAGCATAGGTGTGTTCAATGGAATCCCAAGCAACAACAGTCACTTACTATATACAAAAAGTGAATGGAGAGTGAATTAAAAGAGGTTGACAGAATGCATTCAAAGAATACAGTCCAGCTATATTCTACACATAAGACAATCACTTTTATTCAAAAGCCATAGATCATATCAGATGACAGAAAAGCACATTTCATACAAATACTACCTAAAAAGAGAAGTGCTTATAGCCTTAGACAAAATACAGCTTTAAACCAAAAATTTAAGATAGCAAGAAGAGAAATACAAAGTATCATGTAACAACACACAATGAACATATACGAACCAAAACTAATGAAATTACAAGTAGAAATACAAAGCCCTAAAAAATGCTTAAGGACTCCAATGCTCTCCTCTTAATGCAATCGCAGCATGGTGAAATACAAGACTGCCATGACACAATATACCAGAAGTATACATGATACTCTACCCAGTAACACTGGCATATACTTGTTTCAAAGTGCACAGAGGACATTCTCCACATTACACCACATATCAGGCCACAGATAAAATCTCACTAGACTTCAAAACATACAAATCATATAAAGCATCTTCTCTGACCACAGTGAGAGGAAATTAGAGATCAATAACGGGAACAAAACAGAAAAATTAGAAAATTTGTGGAAATTAAACAATATAGACAAAACAACCAGTGAATCAAAAAGGAAATCAGAAGGGAAATTGGAAAATACTTGGAGATAAATGCAAACAAACAAAACAATACATCAACACTTAGAAGCTAGAACAGTGTATGCTAAGGCGGAAACTTGTATTTGTAAATGCTAAACTCAAAACGTTTTTCGCAAAACACCTAGCTTGACAACTTAAGGCGGTAGAAGAGGATAAAACAAACACGTGGAAGGCAGAAGGAAGGAAATACAAAAAAGGTTAGAGCACTGATGGAAAAGAAATGACAAAAGCAACAAAAACCAGTTCTTTGAAGGATTAACACAATTGACAAACCTTTAACTACTTTGCTTAAGAAACAGACAAGTCTCAATTTGATGAACTACAATTTGACAATGGAGTCACTATTACCTATTTTACAAATTAGACGACTCAATTACCATCAGATATAAAGCGGCATGACAGACAATGACACAAAATTATAGCGATTATAGGATACTATGAAAATTACAGACATGGTGTTTTTAAAAACAAAATTCTTGCTGATTTGAATTAAAAATTGATCAATTAAATTTGATCTTTTTAAAAGATTTTATTTATTCATGAGACAGAGAGGTAGAGAGAGAGAGAGAGGCAGAGACACAAGCAGAGGGAGAAGCAGGCTCCATGCAGGGAGCCAGATAGTGGGATATGGGACTGGATCCAGGGACTCCAGGATCAAACCCTGGGCCAAAGGCTAGTGCTAAACCACTGAGCCATCCAGGCATTCCAAGACCTTTTGATTTTTAAATGTGTTTTTTTTCTTTTTTTTCTTTTTTTTTAATTTATGATAGGCACACAGTGAGAGAGAGAGAGAGAGAGAGAGAGAGAGGTAGAGACACAGGCAGAGGGAGAAGCAGGCTCCATGCACTGGGAGCCTGACGTGGGATTCGATCCCGGGTCTCCAGGATCATGCCCTGGGCCAAAGGCAGGCGCCAAACCGCTGCGCCACCCAGGGATCCCGATTTTTAAATGTGTTGACCACCATTACTTACCTCTTAGTATTGCTCTCACTGGACCCCATAAGTTTGGCAATTCTATTTCCATTTTCGTTTGTATCAAGCAATATTTTCCTAGTTTCCCTTGTACGTACTTCTTAGACACCTTCGTTATTTCAAAATTTGGTTTCCAGGTACCTGTGAATTTTTCCATTTGCCCTTCCAGTCTTGATTTAAGTTTTATCCCATTAGTGGGGAAGGTACATGATATGAATTCAATTTACCTAAAGCCTTTTCTAATATCTAATGTTATGCTACGTACTGGTGGAGATAACAATGTGTAAATATGGTGTCCATATGCATTACAGGTAACTATGAAAGAAACTACAGGTAAGGAGTTTTTATAAATGTGATTTTTGAACAATGGCAACATACCTCAATTTTTTGCACAATTTCTCTTCAGTTATTGTACCAACAGCAGCCCCCGTTTTAGTTGAAGAGTAACACATTTATTTATTGTTTTCTAATTTGAGTATTGACATAGTTGTTACATTAGTTTCAGGTGTACAATATACTGATTGGACAGGTCTAAACTTGTGGTATTCTCCTTCAAGAATGGCTGCCATCTGTCCCCATTGTGGTCACAATAGCATGGACTGTGCCTTTTATTCTTTTTCTTTTTTTAAGATTTTTATTTATTCATGAGAGACACAGGGAGAGGCAGAGATACAGGCAGAGGGAGAAGAAAGTTGCCTGTGGGGAGCCAGATGTGGGACTGGATCCCAGCAGTGCAGGATCACGCCCTCAGCTGAAGGCAGCTGCTCAACCAGTGAACTACCCAGGCATCCCTGTGCTATTTATCTTTGAGACTTATTTGTGCCATAATCGGAAGCCTGATATACTCCCCTCACCCAGTGTGACCATTCTTACATTCGCCTCTGGCAACCATCACTTTGTTCCATGTGCTAATGGATATAATTCTGCTTTCTGTTTGTTACGGGATTCCAGCTCCAGCTGGGGTGGGTCTCTCAAAGGAAAGGCCAGCGTCCACAAATGACGAGACTGGTGCACACACACAGAGTCAGGGTGCATACATCTTTTCCTGGTGATTTCGGAGGGGCTTTATTTACATCATTTTACATTGCCTTGTTTTCCCAGGTTCTGTTTCAGTAGATAATTATATTTTCCATTTTATCGCAAGCACCTTAGAGCATTCTAAAGGTTAAGAATTATAACCAAAGTTAAGACATACTTAGATAATAATACACTTATACCTGGTGACTTCAATGTAGCGCTTCCTAAAATCGACAGATTTGCTAAGCAGAGCATCTCCAAAGCAACAAGAGCTTTAATTTGTTTATCTTTTAATAATAATTTTATTTTTTCTTGGTGTTCAACTTGCCATCATACAGAATAACACCCAGTGCTCATTCCGTCAAGTGCCCCCCTCAGTGCCCATCACCCATTCATCCCCATGCACCGCTCTCCTCCCCTTCCAACACCCCTAGTTGGTTTCCATGAGTTAGGAGTCTTTATATCCTGTCTCCCTTTCTGATATTTCCTACCGATTTCTTCTCCATTCGCTTATATTCCCTTTCACTATTATTTATATTCCCCAAATGAATGACAACATATAATGTTTACATATAATGTTTGTCTTTCGCTGATTGACTTACTTCACTCAGCATAATACCCACCGGTTCCATCCCCGTTGAAGTAAATGATAGGTATTTGTCATTTCTAATGGCTGATTAATATTCCATTGTACATAAACCGCATCTTCTTTATCCATTCATCTTTTGATGGACACCGAGAGTCCCTCAACAGTTTGGTAATTGTCCACACAGTTTTCCAGAGTGGCTGGACCAGTTCACATTCCCACCAACAGTGCAAGAGGGTTCCCTTTTCTACACATCCTCTCCAACATTTGCGGTTTCCTGACTTGTGGATTTTCCCATTCTCACTGGTGTGAGGTAGTATCTCATTGTGGTTTTGATTTGTATTTTCCTGATGGCAAGTGATACAGAGCTTGTTGGCCATGTCTATGTCTTCCTCTGTGAGATTTCTCTTCATGTCTTTTGCCCATTTCATGATTGGATTATTTGTTTCTTTACTGTTGAGTTTAATAAGTTCTTTATAGATCTTGAACACTAGCCCTGTATCTGATATGTCTATTGCAAATATCTTTTCCCATTCTGTAAGTTGTTTTTTAGTTTTGTTGACTGTATCCATTGCTGTGCAAAACCTTCTTGATGAAGTCCCAATGGTTCATATTTGCTTTTGTTTCTTTTGCCTTCATGGATGTATCTTGGCAAGAAGTTACTGTGGCCAAGTTCAAAAAGGGTGTTGCCGGTGTTCTCCTCTAGGATTTCAATGGAATCTTGTCTCACATTTAGATCTTTCATCCATTTTGGGTTTATCTTTGTGTATCTTGAAAGAGACTGGTCTAGTTTCATTCTTCTGCATGTGGATGTCCAATTTTCCAGGCCACCATTTATTGAAGAGAATGTCTTTCTTCCAATGGATAGTCTTTCCTTCTTAATCATTTTTTTTTATTTTTTTTATTTATTTATGATAGGCACACAGTGAGAGAGAGAGAGGCAGAGACACAGGCAGAGGGAGAAGCAGGCTCCATGCACCGGGAGCCCGATGTGGGATTCGATCCCGGGTCTCCAGGATCGCGCCCTGGGACAAAGGCAGGCGCCAAACCGCTGCGCCACCCAGGGATCCCCTAGTCTTTCCTTCTTTATTGAATATTAGTTGGCCATAAAGTTCAGGGTCCACTTCTGGGTTCTCTATTGTTTTCCATTGATCTATGTGTCTGTTTTTGTGCCAGTACCACACTGTCTTGCTGACCGCAGCTTTGTAGTACAACCTGAAATCTGGCAGTGTGATGCCCCCAGATATGGTTTTCTTTTTTAAAATTCCCCTGGCTATTCGGGGTCTTTCTGATTCCACATAAATCTTAAAATAATTTGTTCTAACTCTCTGAAGAAAGTCCATGGGATTTTGATAGGGAGTGCATTAAACGTGTAAATTACCCTGGGTATCATTGATTTTCACAGTATTAATTCTGCCAATCCATGAGCATGGAATATGTTTCATCTCTTTGTGTCTTCCTCAATTTCTTTCAGAAGTGTTCTATAGTGTTTAGGGTATAGATCCTTTATCTCTTTGGTTAGGTTTATTCCTAGGTATCCTATGATTTTTGGTGCAATTGTAAATAGGATTGACTCCTTACTTTCTCTTTCTTCAGCCTCATTGTTAGTGTATAGAAATGCCGTTGATTTCTCGGCATAGATTTTGTATCCTGCCATGCCGCCAAATTGCTGTATTAGTTCTAGCAATCTTGGGGTCGAGGATTTTGGGTTTTCTATGTTGAGTACCATGTCATTGGCGAAGAGAGAGAGTTTGACTCCTTTTTGCCAATTTGAATGCCTTTAATGTCTTTTTGTTGTCTGACTGCTGAGGCAAGGACTTCCAGTACTATGTTGAATAGCAGTGGTGAGAGTGGACACCCTGTCTTTTTCCTGATCTTAGGGGAAAGGCTCCCAGTGCTTCCCCATTGAGAATGATATTTGTTGTGGGCTTTTTGAAGATGGCTTTTAAGATGTTGAGGAATGTTTCCTCTATCCCTACACTCTGAAGAGTTTTGATCAGGAATGGATGCTGTATATCCTCAAATGCTTTCTCCACATCTAATGAGAAGATCATATGGTTCTTAGCTTTTCTCTTGCTGATATGATGAATCACATTGTTTTACGAGTGTTGAACCAGTCTTGTGTCCCAGATAAATCCTACGTGGTCATGGTGAACAACCGCTGAGCCACAGCAGCTGCCCTCTCCTTTATTTTTAATGGATAATTTCGCTAGATGGAGTATTTATGATTGGCAATATTTTTTTTAGCACTTTGACTATATCATCCCACTTTCTCCTTGCTTGTAACGTTTGGAGTGAGAGATCTGCTCGTCAATTATCCAATTGGTTTCTTTGTGTATTATGGTCTCCTTTTCTCTTGATGCATTTAGGATCTCTCTTGGTCTTTGATTCTTGAGTTTTATGGCAGAGTGTTGGAGAAGATCATTTGAACCATAGGAATTGGGATCCCTGGGTGGTGCAGCGGTTTAATGCCTGCCTATGGCCCAGGGCGCGATCTTGGAGACTCAGGATCGAATCCCACATGGGATCCCAGTGCATGGAGCCTGCTTCTCCCTCTGCCTATGTCTCTGCCTCTCCCTCTGTGTGTGTGACTATCATAAATAAATAAAAATTACAAAAATAAAAAATGAACCATAGGAATGGGGTAGTGTGTATCTTCATGGTTTTGGATTTCATTCGCTCCCCAGTTTGGGAAAGTTCTCACCCACTATTTCTTTAAAAAAAACTTTCTACTGCCTCTCTCTCTCTCTTCCCCTTTTGGATTTCTAGGGTTTGGGTATTGTGATTTTTCAGTGGTGCTTCATAGGTCTAGGAGGCTTCTTTTACTCTGTTTATACAGGGGTATTTCATACTGGGCTATTTCAAGGTTCCTCTCCTGTTTTACTGATTCTTTTCTCTGTTTGGTCTCTCCTGATGTTGGTGTTCACTATTGAATTCTCTATTGTGTTCACTGGGTTCTTCATCTCCAGAATTCATTTGCTTCTCTCTTTGTGATTTCTGTCTCTGTTAATGTTACATTTGTCTTATGTATTTCTGTTATTGCTGATGTCAATGAATTGTCTTCCTGTGGTGTTTCTCTAGCCTCTCAGTTTACTTAAATAACACATTTGAATGCTTCATTTGACCGTTTTCCTACCAGCAGTGGTTCCTTTCTCTCCATAGCCTCACCAACATTTTTTTTTAATTTTTTTATTTATTTATGATAGTTACAGAGAGAGAGAGAGAGAGAGGCAGAGACACAGGCAGAGGGAGAAGCAGGCTCCATGCGCCGGGAGCCCGATGTGGGATTCGATCCCGGGTCTCCAGGATCGCGCCCTGGGCCAAAGGCAGGCGCCAAACCGCTGTGCCACCCAGGGATCCCCTCACCAACATTTTGTTTCATGTGTTGTTGATTCTAGCCATTTGGACAGGTAGAATGGGATACATGTGGTAGTGCTGATTTGCATTTCCCTGATGATGAGAGATGTTGTGCATGTTTCCATGTCAGGTGTCGGTCTGTTGGCCATTGGGATGTCTTCTTTTGAAAAATGATTCTCTGGTTCTCAGATTTTCTGCCCTTCTTTCAATGAAGTTATTAGTCTTTTTGACTAATCATTCTTTATGTAGATTGGGCACTAAACCCTTATTAGGTATATATCTTCCACTCAGTAGACTGATTTCTGATTTCTTTATGGTTCCCTCCTGTATGCCAAAGGTCTCTGAAATTTTGGTGTCATTTCAACAGTTTTATTTTAGTTCTGTTGCCTTGCTATGGGAAGTGAGGGATTTTTTTAAATCATGAATGGATGTTTGAGATGTACTGATTTTCATCTTTCATTTTGGTTGGGTGGTGCATCGCACTGATGGCTGATTAATTTGCAAATATAAAGCCATCCCTACATCCCCTGAAAAAGAATGTGCTAATTGTGCTGAATGACCTACTGATTGTGCTGAATGACCCCCATAATACTTATAAACCTTGAAGGTGTCCCATAAATCCCTTAGATTTCATTTTCTATTCTGACTTTTTCTATTGCTTCTTTGACCCAAGAATGCAAATGGCTTGTCTTGTGTTCATTTATTCTTTCTTCTGCTTGATCAAGTTTGATGGAAAACCTTTCTAGTGAATGTTTCAGTTACTGTATTGTTCATATCCATGCATCTGCTTATTTCCTCTTTATACTTTCTCTTTCAGGTCCTGTTCTCATTTAACACAGACATCATTCTCTTTTTAATTCTGTTGTCCGCCTCCTCTTTTTGCTGCTTGTTCACCTTTAGAATGGTTGTTTTGAATTCTTTGTCAGGTATTTCTTAAGCCTTTTCTTGTGGGCCATTTATTATCTTGAGTTGGCCATGTTTTCCTGTTTGTGTGTGTGTCCTTTGCGATCTTTTATTGGCCCTTTATTTGGCATTTAGGGGAAAAGCTGGGTTTCTCAGTTTTTTCAGACTGGCCTCATAGAGGGAAAGACCTTCACCTGTCAGCTTAAGTAGAGCATCTGACCCTCTTGCACTTCTTGAGAGTAAGTGTTCTCTTGAGTTATAAATGTAGTTTCCCAGTGAAAGATGTCTCTGTTCTTAAGACCCAATAATCTTTTAGTGTCCTCTGTCTGTGGTACAGCAGGCTCTCAGGTCTCTCTCCATTGGTCATTTTCTTGCTGTCAGTTCCAAAGCATTGGCTCTGATATGCACTGTGTTGATCCAAAAGTCATATGTTGAAGCTTTTAGTCGTAATGTGACTGTATATGGAGATGAGGCCTTTAGGAGGTAATGGATGTTAAATGAGGTCATAAAAATGTTTGTTTGTAACCCAATAGGACTGTGGCCTTATAACAAAAAAAGTGGCCATCTTCCATTTCTCCTGGAGTGTCCTAACCAGACAAAATCATCCAGAATCCTTACTGATACTTTCCAAATTTCCAGAACTATAAGAAATACAGTTTAAGGGTCTCAGTCTGTTTTATTCAGTTAAGGTAGCCTGAAAAGTTAATACGGCACCAAAAATGCCCCATTCACTTCAGTATTCTGAGTCAGCCACTGCAAAGTTAGAGCATTTGACACACACTCCACCCATCATTTATCTAGGGAGAAGCTGGGGGTTTTAATCCCTGATGTCCTTGCATTAACCTGAGTGAGGATACTGTTCCCTGTAGATTCAACACATTTTCTTACCTGCATCACTACCCCTCTTCTAATGTTTAGTCAGTGTCTCCATGGAACGAAGCCTGAGGATTCCAATTTCTCCATTTGTTGAGGTCGCTCAACTTGTGGCTTTAATACAATCTTTATCAGTCTCACCATTTTTGGATAAGTAGAAAAATTCATCCTAAAATGCATAAGAAATCAGAAGTGATATCAAATAATGAAAACTAACCGATAAATAGCTAATCTTTGGTCTTGATTTTTCCTGTTAACAAAATTCACAGTAAAGCTACAGTAAGTAAAGTAGTATGGTACTAGCATTAAGGCATACATTTTGAACAACGGAATGTAATCTAGAAATAAACCTAAGCAATGAGGTAAAAGAAATATATCCTAAAATCTATAGACCACTTATGAAACAAATTGAGGAAGACAAAAAGAGATGGAAATATATTCCATGCTCATGGATTGGCAGAATTAATACTGTGAAAATGTCAATGTTACCCAGGGCAATTTACACTTATAATGAAATCCCTATCAAAATAACATGGACTTTCTTCAGACAGATAGAACAAATTATTTTAAGATTTGTATGGAATCAGAAAAGACCCTGAGAGCCAAGGGGAATTTTAAAAAAGAAAACCATATCTTGGGGCAACACAATGCCAGATCAGGTTGCACTACAAAGCTGTGGTCATCAAGACAGTGTGGTAAAGGCACAAAAACAGACACATGGATCAGTGGAACACAACAAGAACCCAGAAGTGGTCGCTGAACTTCATGGTCAACTAATATTCGATAAAGGAGGAAAGACTAACCACTGGAAGCAAGACAGTCTCTTCATTAAATGGTGGCTTGGAAAATTGGACATCCACAGGCAGAAGAATGAAAGTAGGCCACTCTCTGGCACCATACACAGAGATAACTCAAAATGGATGAAAGATCTAAATGGGAGACAAGAGTCCATCAAAATCCCAGAGGAGAACACAGGCAACACCTTTTTGAAAATCGGCCACAGTAACTTCTTGCAAGATACATCCATGAAGGCCAGGGAAACAAAAGCATAAATGAACTATAGGTACTTCATCAAGACAACAAGCTTTGCACAGCAAAGGATACCATCAACAAAACTAAAAGACAACCTACACAATGGGAGAAGATATTTGCAAATGACGTATCAGATAAAGGGCTAGTTTCCAGGATCTATGAAGACTTTCTTCCACTCAACACCAAAGAAACAAACAACCCAGTCATGAAATGGGCAAAGACATGAAGAGAAATATCACAGAGGAAGTCAAACGCATGGCCAACATGCACATGAGAAAATGCTATGCATCACTTTCCATCAGGGAAATAAAATCAAAACCTCAATGACATACCACCTCACACCGGTAAGAATGTGGAAAATAAACAAGGCAGGAAACCACAAATGTTGGAGAGGATGTGGAGAAAAGGGAACCCTCTTATACTGTTGGTGGGAATGTGAATTGGTGTAACCACTCTGGGAAAGTGTGTGGAGGTTCCTCGAAGAGTTAAAGAAAGATGTGGCCTGTGACCCAGCATTTGCACTGTTGGGGATTGACCTCAGAGTTTCAGATGCAATGAAATGGCGGGACACCTGTACCCCGATGTTTCTAGCAGCAAAGTACACAATAGCCAAACTGTGGAAGGAGCCTCGGTTTCCATCGGAAGATGAATGGATAAAGAAGATAGATGAGGTTTATGTATACAATGGAATATTACTCAGCCATTAGAAATGACAAATACCCACCATTTCCTTCAACATGGATGGAACTGGAGGGTATTATGCTGAGTGACATAAGTCAATCTAGACGGACAAACAGTGTATGTTCTTATTTTTGGGGAATATAAATAATAGTGAAATGGATTATAAGGTAACGGAGGAGAAATGCATGGAAAATATCAGAAAGGGAGACAGAACATAAAGACTCCTAACTCTGGGAAATGAACAAGGGGTGGTGGAAGGGGAGGCGGACGGGGGTGGGGTGAGTGGGTGACGGGCACTGACAGAGACACTTCACGGAAGAGCACTGGGTGTTATTCTGTATGATGGTAAATTGAACACCAATAAAAAAATAAATTTATTATTAAAAACGAAATAATAAAACAATAAAGTATAGTATGAAGAGCTATACGCCAATTAGTTAGGTAATCTAGAAGAAATGGACGCATTCCGGGAAGGCCACAGACTACCAAAATTGGAACAGGAAGAAATAGAAAACCCGAACGGGCCAAAAACCAGCGAGGAATTTGAAGCAGTCATCAGAAACCTCCCAAGACACACAAGTCCAGGGCCAGATGGCTTCCCATTGGAATTCTATCAAACCTTTAAAGAGGAAAACATACCTATTGACTACAGGTGTTTGGAAAGACAGGAAGAGATGGAGTACTTCCAAATCTGTTCTTTGAGGCCAGCATCACCTTATTTCTAAAAGAAGACAAAGACCCCACCAATAAGGAGAATTAGAGACCAATATCCCTGAGGAACATGGTTGCAAAAGTCCTCAACAAGACACTGGCGAATAGGAATCAACAGTACATTAAAAAAACTAACTGTTCACCATGAGCAAATAGGATTTATCCCTGGGACACAAGGCTGGTTCAGCACTTAAAAAAAAAAATCAATGTGATTCATCATATCAACAACAGACGAAACAAGAACCGCATGATCCTCTCCTTAGACGCAGAGAAAGCATTTAAGAAAACACAGCATCCATTCCTGATAAAACTCTTCAGAGTGTAGAGATATAGGGATCTTTCCTCAATATCTTCAAAGCCAAGGACGAAAAGCCCACAGCAAATATTCTCAATGCGGAAGCACTGGGAGCCCTTCCCCTAAGATCAGGAACAAGACAGGTATGTCCACACTCACCACTGCTATCCACAAAAGTTCTGGAAGTCCTATCCTCAGCAATCAGACGACGAAACTTAACTTGAAGGCAATCAAAATGGCAAAGAAGGGGATCCCTGGGTGGCGCAGCGGTTTGGCGCCTGCCTTTGGCCCAGGGCGCGATCATGGTAGACCCGGGATCGAATCCTACATCGGGCTCCCGGTGCATGGAGCCTGCTTCTCCCTCTGCCTGTGTCTCTGCCTCTCTCTCTCTCTCTCTGTTACTATCATAAATAAATAAAAAAAATTAAAAAAAATGGCAAAGAATAAGTCAACTCTCCCTCTATGCCGATGACATGACAGACTATGCAGGAAACCCAGGAGCATCCATCCAATATTGCTAGAACTCAAACAGCAGTTTGGTAGCATGGCAGGATACAAGATCAATGCCAAAAATCAGTGGCATTTCCATACACTGACAATGAGACTGAAGAGAGAGGAATTAAGGCGCCAATCCCATTGACAACTGCACCCAGAAGCGTAAGATACCTAGGAATAAACATAACCGAGGAGGTAAATGAGCTATACCCTAAAAGCTATAGAGCACTTCTGAAAGCTATCGAGGAAGACACAAAGAGATGGAAACGTATTCCATGCTCATGGATTGGCAGAATTAACCTTTTGAAAGTGTCCATGTTACCCAGGGCCATTTACACGATTAATGCGCTCCCTATCAAAATACCATGGACTCTCTTCAGAGAGTTAGAACAAGTTATTTTAAGATCTGTATGGAATCAGAAAAGACCGCGAATAGCCAGGGGAATTTTAGAAAAGAAAACCATATCTGGGGGCATCACAATGCTAGATTTCAGGTTGTACTACAAAGCTGCGGTCATCGAGACAGTGTGGTACTGGTAGAAAAACAGACACATGGATCAGTGGAACACAATGAGAACCCAGAAGTGGCCCCTGAACTTAATGTTCACCTAATATTCAATAAAGGAGGAAAGACTATCCACTGGAAGAAAGACAGACGCTTCAGTAAATGGTGGCCTGGAAAAATGCAGATTCACCGGCAAAAGTATGAAACTAGACCACTATCTTACACCATACACCTTTCGAGATAACTCAAAATGGATGAAAGTTCTAATGGGAGACAAGACTCCATCAAAATCACAGAGAACACAGGCAAGAAAACACCTTTTCGGAAATCGGACACATTAACTTCTTGCAAGATACCCCATGAAGGCCAAAGAAACAAAAGCAAAAGGAAGTATGGGACTTCATCAAGACAAGAAGCTTTTGCATAGCAAAGGATAGCATCAACAAAACTAAAAGACATCCTAGAAAATGGGAGAAGATATTTGCAAATGACTTATCAGATAAAGGGCTAGTTTCCAGGATCTACGAAGAACTTCTTAAACTCGACACCAGACAATCAAACAATCCGGTCATGAAATGGGCAAAAGACGTGAAGAGAGATCTCACAGAGGAAGTCATACGCATGGCCACCATGCACATGAGAAAATGCTCTGAATCACTTGCCATAGGGGAAATACAAATCAAAACTTCAATGACATAGCCCTTCACACCAGTGAAAATGTGGAAAATAAACAAGGCAGGAAACCACAAATGTTGGAGAGGATGCGGAGAAAAGGGAACACTCTTACACTGTTGGTGGAAATGTGAAATGCTGCAGCAACTCTGGAAAACTGAGTGGAGGTTCCACAAAGTGATAGATAGACATGGCCTACGTCCCAGCAATTGCACTGTTGGGTCGTAGGCCAGGTCTATCTTTAACCCTTCGAGGATGCTCCACACAGTTTTCCAGTGTGGCTGCACCAGTTCAAATTCCTACCAACAGTGTAAGAGGGTTCCCTTTTCTCCGCATCCTCTCCAACATTTGTGGTTTCCCGCCTCGTTTATTTTCCACTTTCTCACTGGTGTGAGGTGGTATGTCATTGAGGTTTTGATTTGTATTTCCCTGATGGCAAGGGATACAGAGCATTTTCTCATGTGCATGTTGATCATGCGTATGACGTCCTCTGTGAGATCTCTCTTCACGTCTTTTGCCATTTCATAATCGGATTGTTTGTTTCTCTGGTGTCGAGTTTAAGAAGTTCCTCGTAGATCCTGGAAACTAGCCCTTTATCTGATACGTCATTTGCAAATATCTTCTCACATTGTATAGATTGTCTTTTGTTTTGTAATGGTATCCTTTGCTGTGCAAAAGCTCCTTGTCTTGATGAAGTCCCAATAGTTCATTTTTGCTTTTGTTTCTTTGATCTTCATGAATGTATCTTGCAAGAAGTTACTGTGGCCGATTTCCAAAAAGGCGTTTGTTGCCTGTGTTCTCTCTGGGATTTTGATGGACTCTGGTCTCCCATTGAGAACTTTCATCCATTTTGAGTTATCTCGAAATGTGTATGGCGCAAGACAATGGTCTAGTTTCATTCATTCTTCTGCCAGTGGATGTGCAATTTTCCAGGCCACCATTTACTGAAGAGACTGTGTTACTTCCATTGGATAGTCTTTCCTCCTTTATCGAATATTAGGTGACCATTAAGTTCAGGGTCACTTCTGGGTTCTCTATTGTGTTCCACTGATCCATTTGTTTTTGTGCCAGTACAACACTGTCTCGATGAACGCAGCTTTGTAGTACAACCTGAAATCTTTCATTGTGATGCCCCCAGATATGGTTTTCTTTTCTAAAATTCCCCTGGCTATTCGCGGTCTTCTCTGATTCCATACAGATGATAAAATAATTTATTCTTTTTTTTTTTTTTTTTTAATTTTTATTTATTTATGATAGTTACAGAGAGAGAGAGAGAGAGAGGCAGAGACACAGGCAGAAGGAGAAGCAGGCTCCATGCACCGGGAGCCCGATGTGGGATTCGATCCCGGGTCTCCAGGATCACGCCCTGGGCCAAAGGCAGGCGCCAAACCGCTGCGCCACCAGGGATCCCAAAATAATTTATTCTAACTCTCTGAAGAGAGTCCATGGTATTTTGATTGGGAGTGCGTTAAACGTGTAAATAGCGCTGGGTAACAACGACCCATTAAAAAGATTAATTCTCCCAATCCATGAGCATGGAATACGTTTCCATCTCTTTGTGTCTTACTCGATAGCTTTCAGTAGTTCTATATAGCTTTTAGGGTATATCTCCTTTACCTCTTTGGTTAGTTTTATTCCTAGGTATCTTACGCTTCTGGGTGCAGTTGTCAATGAGATTGGCGCCTTAATTTCTCTTTCTTCAGTCTCATTGTCAGTGTATGGAAATGCCACTGATTTCTGACCTTGATCTTGTATCCTGCCATGCTCCCAAACTGCTGTATGAGTTCTAGCATTCTTGCGGTGGATGCTTCTGCATTTCTGCCTAGACTGTCATATCATTCGGCGAAGAGTGAGAGTGTGGCTTCTTCTTTGCCAATTTGATGGCCTTCAAGGTCTTTTCGTCGTCTGATTGCTGAGACTAGGACTTCCAGTACTCTTTTCGAAGAGCAATGGTGAGTGTGGACCTCCCTGTCTTGTTCCTGATCTTAGGGGAAAGGCTCCCAGTGCTTCCGCATTGAGAATATTTGCTGTGGGCTTTTCGTACCTGGCTTTGAAGATGTTGAGGAATGATCCCTCTATCCCTACACTCTGAAGAGTTTGATCAGGAATGGATGCTATGTTTTCTTAAATGCTTTCTCTGTGTCTAATGAGAGGATCATGCAGTTCTTGTTTTGTCTGTTGCTGATATTATGAATCACATTGATTTTCTTTTTTTTTACATCTTGAAGCAGCCTTGTGTCTCAGGTATAAATCGTATTTGCTCATGGTGAACAGATAGTTTTCTTAAAGTACTGTTGGATCCAATTGGCCAGTGTGGTGTTGAGAAATTTTGCAACAAGTTCATGGGGATATTGGTCTCTAATTCTCCTTTATGGTGGGGTCTTTGGTTCGAAATAAGGTGATGCTGGCCTCAGAGAATGGAATTGGAAGTACTCCATCTCTTTCTGTCTTTCCAAACAGCTGTAGTAGAATAGGTATGGTTTCTTCTTTAAAGGTTTGATAGAATTCCCCTGGGAAGCCATCTGGCCTTGGACTTGTGTGTCTTGCGAGGTTTCTGATGACTGCTTCAAATTCCTCCTGGTTTTTGACCCGTTCGGGATTTCTATTTATTCCTGTTCCAATTTTGTTATTCTGTGGCCTTCCAGGAATGCTTCCGCTTCCTCTAGATTGCCTAACATATTGGCGTATTGCTCTTCCTAATATGTTTATAATTTTATTATTCATATGTTTAATAATAAATTTATTTTATTATTGTGTCCATTTACCAACATACAGAATAACACATGCCAGTGCTCATCCCGTGAAGTGTCCCTGTCAGTGCCGGTCACCCACTCACCCCACCCCCGCCCTCCTCCCCTTCCACCACCCCTTGTTCGTTTCCCAGAATTAGGAGTCTTTACGTTCTGTCTCCCTTTCTGATATTTCCCACACATTTCTCCTCCCTTCCCTTAGAATCCCTTTCACTGTTATTTATATTCCCCAAACGAATGAGAACATACACTGTTTCTCCTTCTCCGATTGACTCACTTCACTCAGCATAATACCCTCCAGTTACATCCACGTGGAAGCAAATGCTGGGTATCTGTCGTTTCTAATGGCTGAGTAACATTCCATTGTGTACGTGAACCTCATCTATCTTCATTAGCTATTCGTCTTTCGATGGAAACCGAGGCTCCTTCCACAGTTTGGCTATTGTGGACATTGCTGCTAGAAACATCAGGGTGCAGGTGTCCCGCCATTTCATTGCATCTGAAACTCTGGGGTCAATCCCCAGCAGTGCAATTGCTGGGTCGTAGGCCAGGTCTATCTTTAACTCTTCGAGGAACCTCCACACAGTTTTCCAGAGTGGCTGCACCAGTTCACATTCCCACCAACAGGGTAAGAGGGTTCCCTTTTCTCCGCATCCTCTCCAACATTTGAGGTCTCCTGCCTTATTTTCCACATTCTCACTGGTGTGAGGTGGTATGTCATTGAGGTTTTGATTTGTATTTCCCTGATGGCAAGTGATGCAGAGCATTTTCTCATGTGCCATGCGTATGACTTCCTCTGTGATATCTCTCTTCACGTCTTTTGCCCATTTCATGGTCGGATTGTTTGTTTCTCTGGTGTCGAGTTTAAGAAGTTCTTCGTAGATCCTGGAAACTAGCCCTTTATCTGATATGTCATTTGCAAATTTCTTCTCCCATTCTGTAGGTTGTCTTTTAGTTTTGTTGATGGTATCCTTTGCTGTGCAAAAGCTTCTTGTCTTGATGAAGTCCCAATAGTTCATTTTTGCTTTTGTTTCTTTGGCCTTCATGGATGTATCTTGGCAAGAAGTTACTGTGGCCGATTTCCAAGAAGGCGTTTGTTGCCTTTGTTCTCCTCTGAGATTTTGATGGACTCTTGTCTCCCATTTAGATCTTTCATCCATTTTGAGTTTATCTTTGTGTATCGTGTAAGAGAGTGGTCTAGATTCATTCTTCTGCATGTGGATGTCCAATTTTCCCAGCACCATTTATTGAAGAGACTGTCTTTCTTCCAATCGGTAGTATTCCTCCTTTATCGAATATTAGTTGCCCATAAAGTTCAGGGTCCATTTCTGGATTCTCTATTCTGTTCCACTGATCTATATGTCTGTTTTTGTGCCAATACCACACTGTCTTCATGACCGCAGGTTTGTAGTACAACCTGAAATCTGGCATTGTGATGCCCCCAGATATGGTTTTCTTTTTTAAAATTCCCCTGGCTATTCGGGGTCTTTTCTGATTCCACACAAATCTTAAAATAATTTGTTCTAACTCTCTGAAGAAAGTCCATGATATTTTGATAGGGATTGCATTAAACGTATATAGTGCCCTGAGTAAGATTGACATTTTCACAATATTAATTCTGCCAATCCATGAGCATGGAATATTTTTCCATTTCTTTATGTCTTCCTCAATTTCTTTCATAAGTGTTCTATAGTTTTGAGGGTATAGATCCTTTAAATCTTTGATACGTTTATTCCTAGGTATCTTATGCTTTTGGGTGCAGTTGTCAATGGGATTGGCGCCTTAATTTCTCTTTCTTCAGTCTCATTGTTAGTGTTTAGAAATGCCACCGACTTCTGGGCATTGATTTTGTATCCTGCCACGCTACCGAATTGATATATGAGTTCTAGCAATCTTGGGGTAGAGACTTTTGGGATTTCTACGTAGAGTATCATGTCATCGGCGAAGAGGGAGAGTTTGACTTCTTCTTTTCCAATTTGAATGCCTTTAATGTCTTTTTGTTGTCTCATTGCTGAGGCTAGTACTTCCAGTATTATGTTGAACAGCAGTGGTGAGAGTGGACATCCCTGTCTTGTTCCTGATCTTAGGGGAAAGGCTCCTCGTGCTTCCCGATTGAGAATGATATTTGCTGTGGGCTTTTCATAGATGGCTTGTAAGATGTCGAGGAATGTTCCCTCTATCCCTACACCCTGAAGATTTTTGATCAGGAATGGATGCTGTATTTTGTCAAATGCTTTCTCTGCATCCAATGAGAGGATCATATGATTCTTGGTTTTTCTCTTGCTGATATGATGAATCACATTGAGTTTTTTACGGGTGTTGAACCAGCCTTGTGTCCCAGGGATAAATCCTACTTGGTCATGGTGAATAATTTTCTTAATGTACTGTTGGATCCTATTGGCCAGTGTCTTGTTGAGAATTTTTGCATCCATGTTCATCAGAGATATTGGTCTGTAATTCTCCTTTTTGGTGGGGTCTTTGTCTGGTTTTGGAATTAAGGTGATGCTGGCCTCATAGAACGAATTTGGAAGTACTCCATTTCTTTCTATCTTTCCAAACAGCTTTAGGAGAATAGGTATGGTTTCTTCTTTAAACGTTTGATAAAATTCCCCTGGGAAGCCATCTAGCCCTGGACTCTTGTGTCTTGGGAGGTTTTTGATGAGTGCTTCAATTTCCTCCCTGGTTATTGGCCTGTTCAGGTTTTCTATTTCTTCCTGGTCCAGTTTTGGTAGTTTGTGGCTTTCCAGGAATGCGTCCATTTCTTCTAGATTGCCTAATTTATTGGCGTATAGCTGTTCATAATATGTTTTTAAAATCGTTTGTATTTCCTTGGTGTTGGTAGTGATCTCTCCTTTCTCATTCATAATTTTATTAATTTGAGCCTTCTCTCTCTTCTTTTTAATAAGTCTGGCTAATGGTTTATCTATCTTATTAATTCTTTCAAAGAACCAACTCCTGGTTCTGTTAATCTCTTCCACAGTTCTTCTGGTCTCGATTTCGTTGAGTTCTGCTCGAATCTTTATTAACTCCCTTCTTCTCTTGGGTGTAGGATCTATTTGCTGTTTTTTCTCTAGCTCCTTTATCTGTAAGGTTAGCTTTTGTATTTGAGTTCTTTCCAGTTTTTGAATGGATGCTTGTATTGCGATGTATTTCCCCCTTAGGACTGCTTTTGCTGCATCCCAAAGATTTTGAACGGTTGTATCTTCATTCTCATTAGTTTCCATGAATTTTTTTAATTCTTCCTTAATTTCCTGGTTGACCCTTTTATCTTTTAGCAGGATGGTCCTTAACCTCCACGTGTTTGAGGTCCTTCCAAACTTCTTGTTGTGATTTAGTTCTAATTTCAAGGCATTATGGTCTGAGAATATGCAGGGGACAATCCCAATCATTTGGTATCGGTTCAGACCCGATTTGTGACCCAATATGTGGTCTATTCTGGAGAAAGTTCCATGTGCGCTTGAGAAGAATGTGTATTCAGTTGAGTTTGGATGTAAAGTTCTGTAGATATCTGTGAAATCCATCTGGTCCAGTGTATCATTTACAGCTCTCGTTTCTTTGGAGATGTTGTGCTTAGAAGACCTATCAAGTATAGAAAGAGCTAGATTGAAGTCACCAAGTATAAGTGTATTATTATCTAAGTATTTCTTCACTTTGGTTAATAATTGATTTATATATTTGGCAGCTCCCACATTCGGGTCATATATATTGAGGATTCTTAAGTCCTCTTGTTGAATAGATCCTTTAAGTATGATATAGTGTCCCTCTTCATCTCTCACTACAGTCTTTGGGGTAAATTTTAGTTTATCTGATATAAGGATGGCTACCCCTACTTTCTTTTGAGGACCATTCGAATGGTAAATGGTTCTCCAACCTTTTATTTTCAGGCTGTAGGTGTCCTTCTGTCTAAAATGAGTCTCTTGTAGACAGCAAATAGATGGGTCCTGCTTTTTTATCCAGTCTGAAACCCTGCGCCTTTTGATGGGGTCATTAAGCCCGTTCACATTCAAAGTTACTATTGAGAGATATGAGTTTAGCGTCATCATGATATCTATTCAGTCCTTGTTTTTGTGGAATGTTCCACTGAACTTCTTCTTAAAGGGGAATTTTCAGAGTCCCCCTTAAAATTTCTTGCAGAGCTGGTTTGGAGGTCACATATTCTTTTAGTTGCTGCCTGTCTTGGAAGCTCTTTATCTCTCCTTCCATTTTGAATGAGAGCCTTGCTGGATAAAGTATTCTTGGTTGCATGTTCTTCTCCTTTAGGACCCTAAATATATCCTACCAGCCCTTTCTGGCCTGCCAGGTCTCTGTGGAGAGGTCTGCTGTTACCCTAATACTCTTCCCCATAAAAGTCAGGGATTTCTTGTCTCTTGCTGCTTAAAGGATCTTCTCCTTAACTTTGGAATTTGCAAGCTTCACTATTAAATGTCGAGGTGTTGAACGGTTTTTATTGATTTTAGGGGGGGATCTCTCTATTTCCTGGATCTGAATGCCTGTTTCCCTTCCCAGATTAGGAAAGTTTTCAGCTAGAATTTGTTCAAATACATATTCTGGCCCTCTGTCCCTTTCAGCGCCCTCGGGAACCCCAAATAAACGTAGGTTTTTCTTTCTCAGGCTGTCGTTTATTTCCCTTAATCTACCTTCATGGTCTTTTAATTGTTTGTCTCTTTTTTCCTCAGTTTCCCTCTTTGCTATCAACTTGTCTTCTATGTCACTCACTCGTTCTTCCACCTCGTTAACCCTCGTCGTTAGGACTTCTAGTTTGGATTGCATCTCATTCAATTGATTTTTAATTTCTGCCTGATTAGCTCTAAATTCTGCAGTCATGAAGTCTCTTGATTCCTTTATACTTTTTTCTAGAGCCACCAGTAGCTGTATAATAGTGCTTCTGAATTGGCTTTCTGACATTGAATTGTAATCCAGATTTTGTAACACTGTGGGAGAGAGGACAGTTTCTGATTCTTTCTTTTGAGGTGAGGTTTTCCTTCTAGTCATTTTGCTCAGTGCAGAGTGGCCAAAAGCAAGTTGTATTGGGAAAAAGAGAAAAAGAGAGGAGAGAAAGAAGGAAAGAAAAGAGAAAGAGAAAAAAAGGGAAGAAAAAAACGAAAAAAAAAGAGAAAGAAAAATAAAGAGAAAAAAGGGGGTTGGGGAAGGAAACAAATCAAAAAGCAAAAAAAAAAAAAAAGTAAAGAACCACGGGGGAGTATCTTCTGAATCTGTGTACTTTAATTCCCTTGGCTTCTCCTGGAAGTTGTCAGTCTAGCTGGCGTTCTGGGTGAGGGTCCTGTTGTGCTGATTTTCAGGTGTTAGCAGTTGGGGGAGCTGCTGTGCCCCTGCCTGGTGCAGGGCTCAGTGGGGGTTGTTTACCCCGTGAGGCCGCAGGAGGAACAGCTCCAGTGGCCGGGTCACCTCTGGAAACCTGGATTCAGCTCGGGCAGGAACACCGTCTGCAGGACCTGGAGGCTCTGGGGCGGGGCCGCTGATCTGCTCAGCTCGGGGCAGGAGCTTCCTTGCTGTCCTGGGCCCTCACGGCCTCTGCGTGTCCCAGGGGAGGCTGGATCCTGGGCTGTGTCCTGGCGCCCTGTGCTCCGGGGCCTGCTCTGTTGGATTCATGCTCCCGGGCCGGGCAACCCCCTCCACGGAGCTGCCACCCGAGCCCCTCCGAGCTGTTCCTGGAACCGCGCAGGCCCCCACCCCGCTCGGAGCTTCTTCCTCCGCCCGAGCCCCTACGATCTGCTCCTGGAACTGCGCAACCCCCTCCGCGGAGCCGCCACCTGAGCTCCTCCGAGTTGCTCTGGGTCCTCCAATGTGCGCTGTAGCACTTAGGGAGCTCTGAGCACTCTCCTGAACGCGCAGTTTCTCTGTTACTTTCCCAGGGAACCCGAGGGCATCCTCGCCCCTGTCGGTCCTGATCCACCTCCTTGCGAGCCCCTTTCCACCTGGGAAGGATGGTGCAGTTCCTGCTTCACCGGGACGGGGCACTCCTGTCCTGGGAACACTCGCCCCAGCCTCAGCCAGGCTCCTCGCGAAGCTCCTCCCCATTCCAGGACTTTGTTCCTTTATTTCTTTTTCCCAATCTTCCTAAATTGATAGATGCAGGAAATCTTCTCACTGTAGCATTTCAGCTGGTCTCACTTTATATCTCAGGCCGACTTGATAGATTTTCAGGATAATTTGAAGCTTTTCTACGTAATTTGGTGGAGAGAGGTGATTTGGAGACCCTACTCTATCGCCATCTTGCTCCACCCCTTCCAAGGGATTTTAAAAAAGAAAACCATATCTGGGAGCATCACAATGCCAGATTTCAGGTTGTACTACAAAGTTGCGGTACCGAGACAGTGTGGTACTGGCACAAAAACAGACAAATGGATCAGTGGAACACAAAAGAGAACAAAGAAGTGGCCCCTGAACTTAATTGTCACCTAATATTCGATAAAGAGGAAAGACTATCCACTGGAAACGAGACAGTCTCTTCAGTAAATGGTGGCCTGGAAAATTGCACATCCACAGGCAAAGAATGAAAATAGACCACTCTCTTGCACCACACAATTTCGAGATAACTCAAAATGGATGAAAGATCTAAATGGGAGATAAGAGATCATCAAAATCTCAGAGGAGAACAGAGGCAACAAACCCTTTTCGAAAATTGGGCACAGTAACTTCTTGAAAGATACATCCATGAAGGCCAAAGAAACAAAAGCAAAAAGGAACTATTGGGACTTCATCAAGACAAGAAGCTTTTGCACAGCAAAGGATACCATCAAAAAAACTACAAGATACCCTAGACAATGGGAGAAGATATTTGCAAATGACGTATCAGATGAAGGGCTAGTTTCCAGGATCTACGAAGAACCTCTTAAACTCAACACCAGAGAAACAAACAATCCGATCATGAAATGGGTAAAAGACGTGAAGAGAGATCTCACAGAGGAAGTCATACGCATGGCCAACATGCACATGAGAAAATGCTCTGAATCACTTGCCATCAGGGAAATACAAATCAAAACCTCAATGACATACCACTTCACACCAGTGAGAATGTGGAAAATAAACAAGACAGGAAACCACAAATGTTGGAGAGAATGTGGAGTAAAGGGAACCCTCTTACACTGTTGGTGGGAATGTGAAATGGTGCATCCACTCTGGAAAACTGTGGAGGTTCCTCGAAGAGATAAAGATAGACATGGCCTACGTCCCAGCAATTGCACTGTTGGGGATTGACCCCAGAGTTTCATATGCAATGAAATGGCGGGACACCTGCACGCCGATGTTTCTAACAGCAATGTCCACAATAGCCAAACTGTGGAAGGAGCTTCGGTTTCCATCGAAAGATGAATGGCTAAAGAAGATAGATGAGGTTTACGTATAAAAAGGAATATTACTCAGCCATTAGAGAGACACATACCCACCATTTGCTTCAACGTGGATGGAACTGGAGGGTATTACGCTGAGTGAAGTAAGTCAATCGGAGAAGGAAAAACAGTGTATGTTCTCATTCACTTGGGGAATATAAATAATAGTGAAAGGCATTCTAAGAGAAGGGAGAAGAAATGTGTGGGAAACATCAGAAAAGGAGACAGAATGTAAAGACTCCTAACTCTGGGAAATGAACAAGGGGTGGTGGAAGGGGTAGAGGCCGGGGGTGGGGTGAGTGGGTGTCGGGCACTGACAGGGACACTTCATGGGATGAGCACTGGCATGTGTTATTCTGTATGTTGGTAAAAGGAACACCAATAAAAAAATAAATTTATTATTAAATAAATAAATAATAAAATAATAAACAGAGTCTTCAGAGTTATACGCCAATAAGTTAGGCAATCAAGAAGAAATGGACGCATTCCAGGGAGGCCAAAGACTATAAAATTGGAACAGGAAGATATAGAAAACCTGAACGGGCCAAAAACCAGGGAGGACTTTGAAACCCTCATCAGAAAACTCCCACAACAAACAAGTCCAGGGCCAGATGGCTTCTCACGGAAATTCTATCAAACGTTAAAGAAGAAACCATACCTATTCTACTACAGCTGTATTGAAAGACAGAAAGAGAAGGAGTATTTCCAAATCCATTCTTTGAGGCCAGCATCACCTTATTTCTAAAACCAGACAAAGACCCAACCAAAAAGGAGAATTAGAGACCAATATCCCTGACGAGAATGGATGCAAAAGTTCTCAACAAGACACTGGCCAATAGGATTTAACAGTACATTAAGAAAACTAACTGTTCACCATGAGGAAAGAGGATTTTTCCCTGGAACACAAGGCTGCTTCAACAGGTAAAAAAAAAAAAATCAATGTGACTCATCATATCAGCAACAGACGAAAGAAGAACCTCATGATCGTCTCGTTAGACGCAGAGAAAACATTTAAGAAAACACAGCATCCTTTCCTGATAAAACTGTTCAGAGTGTAGGGATAGAGGGATCATTCCTCAACATCTTCAAAGCCAGTTATGAAAAGCCCACAGCAAATATTCTCAATGCGGAAGCACTGGGAGCCTTACCCTATGATCAGGAACAAGACAGGGATGTCCACACTCACCACTGCTATTCCACAAAAGGACTGGAAGTCCTAGACTCATCAATCAGACGACGAAAAGAACTCGAAGGCAATCAAATTGGCAAAGAAGAAGTCAAACTTTACCGCTTCACTGATGACATGACAATCTACCCAGAAATACCAAAAGAATCCACCCAAGATTGCTAGAACTCATACACCAGTTTGGTAGCATGGCAGGATACAAGATCAATGCCAGAAATCTGTGGCATTTCCATACACTGACAATGAGACTGAAGAAAGAGAAATTAAGGCGCCAATCCCATTGACAATTGCACCCAGAAGCGTAAGTTACCTAGGAATAAACCTAACCGAAGAGTAAAGAAGCAATACTCTAAATGCTATAGAGCACTTCTGAAAGCAATCGGGGAAGACACAAAGAGATGGAAACATATTCCATGCTCATGGATTGGCAGAATTAATCTTTTGAAAGTGTCCATCTTACCCAGGGCCATTTACACGTTTAATGCGCTCCCTATCTAAATACCAAGGACTCTCTTCAGAGAGTTAGAACAAATTATTTTAAGATCTGTATGGAATCAGAAAAGACAGCGAATAGCCAGAGGAATTTTAGAAAAGAAAACCATATCTTGGGGAATCACAATGCCAGATTTCAGGTGGTACTACAAAGCTGCGGGCATCGAGACAGTGTGGTACTGGCACAAAAACAGACATTTAAGAAAACGCAGCGCCCACTCCTGATAAAACTCTTCAGAGTGTAGGGATAGAGGGATCATTCCTCAACATCTTCAAAGCCAGGTATGAAAAGCCCACATCAAATATTCTCAATGCAGAAGCACTGGGAGCCTTTCACCTAGATCAGGAACAAGACAGGGATGTCCACACTCACCACTGCAATCCAGAAAAGTACTGGATATCCTACCCTCAGCAATCAGATAACGAAAAGACCTTGAAGGGAATAACATTGGCAAAGAAGAAGTCAAACTTTCCCTCTTCGCCGATGACATGACAGACTATGCAGAAAACCCAGAAGCATCCATCCCAAGATTTCTAAAACACATACAGCAGTTTGGTAGCATGGCAAGATACTATTGGGATTTCATCAAGACAAGAAGCTTTTGCACACGAAAGGATACCATCAACAAAAATAAAAGACAACCTACACAATGGGAGAAGATATTTGCAAATGACGTATCAGATAAAGGGCTAGTTTCCAGGATCTACGAAGAACTTCTTAAACTCGACACCAGAGAAACAAACAATCCGATCATGAAATGGGCAAAAGACGTGAAGAGAGATCTCACAGAGGAAGTCATACGCATGGCCAACATGCACATGAGAAAATGCTCTGCATCACTTGCCATCAGGGAAATACAAATAAAAATCTCAATGACATACCACCTCACAACAGTGAGAATGTGGAAAATAAACAAGGCAGGAAACCGCAAATGTTGGAGGAGGGCGGGTGTGGGGTGACTGGGTAAAGGGCACTGACAGGTAGAGTTCACGGATGAGCACTGGCATGTGTATTCTGTATGTTGGTAAATGGAACAGCATAAAAAAATAAATTTATTATGAAAAAATAAATAATAAAATTATAAACATTGTAGGAAGAGCTATACGCCAATAAGTTAGGCAATCTAGAGGAAATGGACGCATTCCTGGAAGGGCACAGACTACCAAAATTTTAACAGGAAGAAATAGAAAACCTGAACGGGCCAAAAACCCGGGAGGAATTTGAAGCAGGCATCAGAAACCTCTGAAGACACACAGGTCCAGGACCAGGTGGCTTAGAAGGGGAATTCTATCAAAACTTTTTTTTTTTAATTTCATTTATTTATGATAGTCACAGAGAGAGAGAGAGAGAGGCAGAGACACAGGCAGAGGGAGAAGCAGGCTCCATGCACCGGGAGCCTGATGTGGCATTCGATCCCGGGTCTCCAGGATCGCGCCCTGGGCGAAAGGCAGGCGCCAAAACGCTGGGCCACCCAGGGAATCCTATCAAACCTTTATAGAAGAAACCATACCTATTCTACTACAGCTGTTTGGAAAGACAGAAAGAGATGGATTACTTCCAAATCCGTTCTTTGAGGCCACCATCACCTTATTTCTAAAATCAGACCAAGAATCCACCGAAAAGGAGAATTAGAGACCAATATCCCTGATGAACATGGATGCAAAAGTTCTCAACAAGACACTGGCCAATGGGATCCAACAGTACATTAAGAAAACAGAGATTCCTGGGTGGTACAGCGGTTTAGCACCAGGCTATGGCCCAGGGCGCGATCCTGGAGACCCGGGATCAAATCCCACGTCGGGGTCCTGGGGCATGGAGCCTGGATCTCCCTCTGCATGTGTCTCTGCCTCTCTCTCTCTCTCTCTCTCTGTGTGTGTGACTATCATAAATAAATAAAAAAGAAAATAAAAAAAAAGATTTAAAAAAAAATAAAAAATAAAGAATACCTACTGTTCACCATGAGCAAATAGGATTTATCCCTGGGACACAATGCTGGTTAAACACGTAAAAAAAAAAAGAATAAATGTGATTCATCATATCAGCAACAGACGAAACAAGAACCGCATGATCCTCTCGTTAGACGCAGAGAAAGCATTTAAGAAAACACAGCATCCATTCATGATAAAACTCTTCAGAGTGTAGGGATAGAGGGATCATTCCACAACATCTTCAAAGCCTGGTACGAAAAGCCCACAGCAAATATTCTCAATGCGGAAGCACTGGGAGCCTTTCCCCTAAGATCAGGAACAAGACAGGGAGGTCCACACTCACCACTGCTATTCCACAAGAGTCCTGGAAGTTCTAGCCTCAGCAATCAGACATCGAAGAGACCTTGAAGGCCATCAAATTGGCAAAGAAGCAGTCAAACTCTCCCTCTTCGCCGAATGACATGACAGTCTACGCAGAAAACCCAGAAGCATCCACCCCAAGATTGCTAGAACTCATACGGCAGTTTGGTAGCATGGCAGGATACAAGGTCAATGCCAGAAATCAGTGGCATTTCCATACACTGACAATGAGACTGAAGAAAGAGAAATTAAGGCGCCAATCCCATTGACAACTGCACCCAGAAGCGTAAGATACCTAGGAATAAACCTAACCGAAGAGGCAAAGGAGCTATACCCTAAAAGCTATAGAGCACTTCTGAAAGCTATCTAGGAAGACACAAAGAGATGGAAACGTATTCCATGCTCATGGATTGGCAGAATTAACCTTTTGAAAGTGTCCATGTTACCCAGGGCCATTTACACGTTTAATGCGCTCCCTATCAAAATACCATGGACTCCCTTGGGAGAGTTAGAACATGTTATTTTAAGATCTGTATGGAATCAGAAAAGACCGCGAATAGCCAGCGGAATTTTAGAAAAGAAAACCATATCTGGGGGCATCACCACAATGCCAGATTTCAGGTTGTACTACAAAGCTGCGGTCATCGAGACAGTGTGGTACTGGCACAAAAACAGACACATGGATCAGTGGAACACAATAGAGAACCCAGAAGTGGCCCCTGAACTTCATGGTCACCTAATATTCGATAAAGGAGGAAAGACTATCCACTGGAAGCAACACAGTCTCTTCAGGAAATGGTGGCCTGGAAAATTGCACATCCACACGCAGAAGAATGAATGAAACTAGACCACTCTCTTCTTGCACCATACACATTTCGAGATAACTCAAAATGGATGAAAGATCTAAATGGGAGACAAGAGTCCATCAAAATCCCAGAGGAGAACACAGGCAACAAACGCCTTTTTGGAAATCGGCCACAGTAACTTCTTGCCAAGATACATCCATGAAGGCCAAAGAAACAAAAGCAAAAAGGAACTATTGGGACTTCATCAAGACAAGAAGCTTTCGCACAGCAAAGGATACCATCAACAAAACTAAAAGACAACTTACACAGTGGGAGAAGATATTTGCAAATGACGTATCAGATAAAGGGCTAGTTTCCAGGATCTACGAAGAACTTCTTAAACTCGACACCAGAGAAACAAACAATCCGATCATGAAATGGGCAAAAGACGTGAAGAGAGATCTCACAGAGGAAGTCATACGCATGGCCAACATGCACATGAGAAAATGCTCTGCATCACTTGCCATCAGGGAAATACAAATCAAAACCTCAATGACATACCACCTCACACCAGTGAGAATGTGGAAAATAAACAAGGCAGGAGACCACAAATGTTGGAGAGGATGCGGAGAAAAGGGAACCCTCTTACCCTGTTGGTGGGAATGTGAACTGGTGCAGCCACTCTGGAAAACTGTGTGGAGGATCCTAGAAGAGTTACAGATAGACCTGGTCTACGACCCAGCAATTGCACTGCTGGGGATTGACCCCAGAGTTACAGATGCATTGAAATGGCGGGACACCTGCACCCCGATGTTTCCAGCAGCAATGTCCACAATAGCCAAACTGTGGAAGGAGCCTCGGTTTCCATCGAAAGAGGAATGGTAAAGAAGATAGATGAGGTTCACGTACACAATGGAATATTACTCAGGCATTAGAAACGACAGATACCCAGCATTTGCTTCCACGTGGATGGAACTGGAGGGTATTACGCTGAGTGAAGTGAGTCAATCGGAGAAGGACAAACAGTGTATGTTCTCATTCGTTTGGGGAATATAAATAATAGTGAAAGGGATTCTAAGGGAAGGGAGGAGAAATGTGTGGGAAATATCAGAACGGGAGACAGAACGTAAAGACTCCTAACTCTGGGAAACGAACAAGGGGTGGTGGAAGGGGAGGAGGGCGGGGGTGGGGTGAGTGGGTGACGGGCACTGACAGGGACACTTCACGGGATGAGCACTGGCATGTGTTATTCTGTATGTTGGTAAATGGAACACCAATAAATAAATAAATTTATTATTAAAAAAATAAATAATAAAATGATAAACATAGTAGGAAGAGCTATACGCCAATAAGTTAGGCAATCTAGAGGAAGCGGACGCATTCCTGGAAGGCCACAGACTACCAAAATTGGAAAGGGGAAGAAATAGAAAACCCGAACGGGCCGAAAACCAGGGAGGAATTTGAAGCAGTCATCAGAAACCTCCCAAGACACGCAAGTCCAGGGCCAGATGGCTTCCCAGGGGAATTCTATCAAACCTTTAAAGAAGAAACCATACCTATTCTACTACATCTGTTTCGAAAGACAGGAAGAGATGGAGTACTTCCAAATTCGTTCTTGAGGCCAGCATCACTTTATTTCTAAAACCAGACCAAGACCCCACCGAAAAGGAGAATTAGAGACCAATATCCCTGATGAACATGGATGCAAAAGTTCTCAACAAGACACTGGCCAATAGGATCCAACAGTACATTAAGAAAACTAACTGTTCACCATGAGCAAATAGGATTCATCCCTGGGACACAAGGCTGGTTGAACACGAAAAAAAAAAATATATATATATATATATACATATATATATATATAAATTAAAAAATCAATGTGATTCATCATATCAGCAACAGACGAAACAAGAACCGCATGATCCTCTCGTTAGACGCAGAGAAAGCATTTAAGAAAACACAGCATCCATTCGTGATAAAACTCTTCAGAGTGTAGGGATAGAGGGATCATTCCACAACATCTTCAAAGCCTGGTACGAAAAGCCCACAGCAAATATTCTCAATGCGGAAGCACTGGGAGCCTTTGCCTAAGATCAGGAACAAGACAGGGAGGTCCACACTCACCACTGCTATTCCACAAGAGTCCTGGAAGTTCTAGCCTCAGCAATCAGACGACGAAGAGATCTTGAAGGCCATCAAATTGGCAAAGAAGCAGTCAAACTCTCCCTCTTCGCCGAATGACATGACATTCTACGCAGAAAACCCAGAAGCATCCACCCCAAGATTGCTAGAACTCATACGGCAGTTTGGTAGCATGGCAGGATACAAGGTCAATGCCAGAAATCAGTGGCATTTCCATACACTGACAATGAGACTGAAGAAAGAGAAATTAAGGCGCCAATCCCATTGACAACTGCACCCAGAAGCGTAAGATACTTAGGAATAAACCTACCCGAAGAGGCAAAGGAGCTATACCCTAAAAGCTATAGAGCACTTCTGAAAGCTATCGAGGAAGACACAAAGAGATGGAAACGTATTCCATGCTCATGGATTGGCAGAATTAACCTTTTGAAAGTGTCCATGTTACCCAGGGCCATTTACACGTTTAATGCGCTCCCTATCAAAATACCATGGACTCCCTTGAGAGAGTTAGAACATGTTATTTTAAGATCTGTATGGAATCAGAAAAGACCGCGAGTAGCCAGGGGAATTATAGAAAAGAAAACCATATCTGGGGGCATCACCACAATGCCAGATTTCAGGTTGTACTACAAAGCTGCGGTCATCGAGACAGTGTGGTACTGGCCCAAAAATGACACATGGATCAGTGGAACACAATAGAGAGCCCAGAAGTGGCCCCTGAACTTCATGGTCACCTAATATTCGATAAAGGAGGAAAGACTATCCACTGGAAGCAAGACAGTCTCTTCAGGAAATGGTGGCCTGGAAAATTGCACATCCACAGGCAGAAGAATGAATGAAACTAGACCACTCTCTTCTTGCACCATACACATTTCGAGATAACTCAAAATGGATGAAAGATCTAAATGGGAGACAAGAGTCCATCAAAATCCCAGAGGAGAACACAGGCAACAAACGCCTTTTTGGAAATCGGCCACAGTAACTTCTTGCCAAGATACATCCATGAAGGCCAAAGAAACAAAAGCAAAAAGGAACTATTGGGACTTCATCAAGACAAGAAGCTTTCGCACAGCAAAGGATACCATCAACAAAACTAAAAGACAACCTACACAGTGGGAGAAGATATTTGCAAATGACGTATCAGATAAAGGGCTAGTTTCCAGGATCTACGAAGAACTTCTTAAACTCGACACCAGAGAAACAAACAATCCGATCATGAAATGGGCAAAAGACGTGAAGAGAGATCTCACAGAGGAAGTCATACGCATGGCCAACATGCACATGAGAAAATGCTCTGCATCACTTGCCATCAGGGAAATACAAATCAAAACCTCAATGACATACCACCTCACACCAGTGAGAATGTGGAAAATAAACAAGGCAGGAGACCACAAATGTTGGAGAGGATGCGGAGAAAAGGGAACCCTCTTACCCTGTTGGTGGGAATGTGAACTGGTGCAGCCACTCTGGAAAACTGTGTGGAGGATCCTAGAAGAGTTACAGATAGACCTGGTCTACGACCCAGCAATTGCACTGCTGGGGATTGACCCCAGAGTTACAGATGCATTGAAATGGCGGGACACCTGCACCCCGATGTTTCCAGCAGCAATGTCCACAATAGCCAAACTGTGGAAGGAGCCTCGGTTTCCATCGAAAGAGGAATGGTAAAGAAGATAGATGAGGTTCACGTACACAATGGAATATTACTCAGGCATTAGAAACGACAGATACCCAGCATTTGCTTCCACGTGGATGGAACTGGAGGGTATTACGCTGAGTGAAGTGAGTCAATCGGAGAAGGACAAACAGTGTATGTTCTCATTCGTTTGGGGAATATAAATAATAGTGAAAGGGATTCTAAGGGAAGGGAGGAGAAATGTGTGGGAAATATCAGAACGGGAGACAGAACGTAAAGACTCCTAACTCTGGGAAACGAACAAGGGGTGGTGGAAGGGGAGGAGGGCGGGGGTGGGGTGAGTGGGTGACGGGCACTGACAGGGACACTTCACGGGATGAGCACTGGCATGTGTTATTCTGTATGTTGGTAAATGGAACACCAATAAATAAATAAATTTATTATTAAAAAAATAAATAATAAAATGATAAACATAGTAGGAAGAGCTATACGCCAATAAGTTAGGCAATCTAGAGGAAGCGGACGCATTCCTGGAAGGCCACAGACTACCAAAATTGGAAAGGGGAAGAAATAGAAAACCCGAACGGGCCGAAAACCAGGGAGGAATTTGAAGCAGTCATCAGAAACCTCCCAAGACACGCAAGTCCAGGGCCAGATGGCTTCCCAGGGGAATTCTATCAAACCTTTAAAGAAGAAACCATACCTATTCTACTACATCTGTTTCGAAAGACAGGAAGAGATGGAGTACTTCCAAATTCGTTCTTGAGGCCAGCATCACTTTATTTCTAAAACCAGACCAAGACCCCACCGAAAAGGAGAATTAGAGACCAATATCCCTGATGAACATGGATGCAAAAGTTCTCAACAAGACACTGGCCAATAGGATCCAACAGTACATTAAGAAAACTAACTGTTCACCATGAGCAAATAGGATTCATCCCTGGGACACAAGGCTGGTTGAACACGAAAAAAAAAAATATATATATATATATATACATATATATATATATAAATTAAAAAATCAATGTGATTCATCATATCAGCAACAGACGAAACAAGAACCGCATGATCCTCTCGTTAGACGCAGAGAAAGCATTTAAGAAAACACAGCATCCATTCGTGATAAAACTCTTCAGAGTGTAGGGATAGAGGGATCATTCCACAACATCTTCAAAGCCTGGTACGAAAAGCCCACAGCAAATATTCTCAATGCGGAAGCACTGGGAGCCTTTGCCTAAGATCAGGAACAAGACAGGGAGGTCCACACTCACCACTGCTATTCCACAAGAGTCCTGGAAGTTCTAGCCTCAGCAATCAGACGACGAAGAGATCTTGAAGGCCATCAAATTGGCAAAGAAGCAGTCAAACTCTCCCTCTTCGCCGAATGACATGACATTCTACGCAGAAAACCCAGAAGCATCCACCCCAAGATTGCTAGAACTCATACGGCAGTTTGGTAGCATGGCAGGATACAAGGTCAATGCCAGAAATCAGTGGCATTTCCATACACTGACAATGAGACTGAAGAAAGAGAAATTAAGGCGCCAATCCCATTGACAACTGCACCCAGAAGCGTAAGATACTTAGGAATAAACCTACCCGAAGAGGCAAAGGAGCTATACCCTAAAAGCTATAGAGCACTTCTGAAAGCTATCGAGGAAGACACAAAGAGATGGAAACGTATTCCATGCTCATGGATTGGCAGAATTAACCTTTTGAAAGTGTCCATGTTACCCAGGGCCATTTACACGTTTAATGCGCTCCCTATCAAAATACCATGGACTCCCTTGAGAGAGTTAGAACATGTTATTTTAAGATCTGTATGGAATCAGAAAAGACCGCGAATAGCCAGCGGAATTTTAGAAAAGAAAACCATATCTGGGGGCATCACCACAATGCCAGATTTCAGGTTGTACTACAAAGCTGCGGTCATCGAGACAGTGTGGTACTGGCCCAAAAACAGACACATGGATCAGTGGAACACAATAGAGAGCCCAGAAGTGGCCCCTGAACTTCATGGTCACCTAATATTCGATAAAGGAGGAAAGACTATCCACTGGAAGCAAGACAGTCTCTTCAGGAAATGGTGGCCTGGAAAATTGCACATCCACACGCAGAAGAATGAATGAAACTAGACCACTCTCTTCTTGCACCATACACATTTCGAGATAACTCAAAATGGATGAAAGATCTAAATGGGAGACAAGAGTCCATCAAAATCCCAGAGGAGAACACAGGCAACAAACGCCTTTTTGGAAATCGGCCACAGTAACTTCTTGCCAAGATACATCCATGAAGGCCAAAGAAACAAAAGCAAAAAGGAACTATTGGGACTTCATCAAGACAAGAAGCTTTCGCACAGCAAAGGATACCATCAACAAAACTAAAAGACAACCTACACAGTGGGAGAAGATATTTGCAAATGACGTATCAGATAAAGGGCTAGTTTCCAGGATCTACGAAGAACTTCTTAAACTCGACACCAGAGAAACAAACAATCCGATCATGAAATGGGCAAAAGACGTGAAGAGAGATCTCACAGAGGAAGTCATACGCATGGCCAACATGCACATGAGAAAATGCTCTGCATCACTTGCCATCAGGGAAATACAAATCAAAACCTCAATGACATACCACCTCACACCAGTGAGAATGTGGAAAATAAACAAGGCAGGAGACCACAAATGTTGGAGAGGATGCGGAGAAAAGGGAACCCTCTTACCCTGTTGGTGGGAATGTGAACTGGTGCAGCCACTCTGGAAAACTGTGTGGAGGATCCTAGAAGAGTTACAGATAGACCTGGTCTACGACCCAGCAATTGCACTGCTGGGGATTGACCCCAGAGTTACAGATGCATTGAAATGGCGGGACACCTGCACCCCGATGTTTCCAGCAGCAATGTCCACAATAGCCAAACTGTGGAAGGAGCCTCGGTTTCCATCGAAAGAGGAATGGTAAAGAAGATAGATGAGGTTCACGTACACAATGGAATATTACTCAGGCATTAGAAACGACAGATACCCAGCATTTGCTTCCACGTGGATGGAACTGGAGGGTATTACGCTGAGTGAAGTGAGTCAATCGGAGAAGGACAAACAGTGTATGTTCTCATTCGTTTGGGGAATATAAATAATAGTGAAAGGGATTCTAAGGGAAGGGAGGAGAAATGTGTGGGAAATATCAGAACGGGAGACAGAACGTAAAGACTCCTAACTCTGGGAAACGAACAAGGGGTGGTGGAAGGGGAGGAGGGCGGGGGTGGGGTGAGTGGGTGACGGGCACTGACAGGGACACTTCACGGGATGAGCACTGGCATGTGTTATTCTGTATGTTGGTAAATGGAACACCAATAAATAAATAAATTTATTATTAAAAAAATAAATAATAAAATGATAAACATAGTAGGAAGAGCTATACGCCAATAAGTTAGGCAATCTAGAGGAAGCGGACGCATTCCTGGAAGGCCACAGACTACCAAAATTGGAAAGGGGAAGAAATAGAAAACCCGAACGGGCCGAAAACCAGGGAGGAATTTGAAGCAGTCATCAGAAACCTCCCAAGACACGCAAGTCCAGGGCCAGATGGCTTCCCAGGGGAATTCTATCAAACCTTTAAAGAAGAAACCATACCTATTCTACTACATCTGTTTCGAAAGACAGGAAGAGATGGAGTACTTCCAAATTCGTTCTTGAGGCCAGCATCACTTTATTTCTAAAACCAGACCAAGACCCCACCGAAAAGGAGAATTAGAGACCAATATCCCTGATGAACATGGATGCAAAAGTTCTCAACAAGACACTGGCCAATAGGATCCAACAGTACATTAAGAAAACTAACTGTTCACCATGAGCAAATAGGATTCATCCCTGGGACACAAGGCTGGTTGAACACGAAAAAAAAAAAATATATATATATATATATACATATATATATATATAAATTAAAAAATCAATGTGATTCATCATATCAGCAACAGACGAAACAAGAACCGCATGATCCTCTCGTTAGACGCAGAGAAAGCATTTAAGAAAACACAGCATCCATTCGTGATAAAACTCTTCAGAGTGTAGGGATAGAGGGATCATTCCACAACATCTTCAAAGCCTGGTACGAAAAGCCCACAGCAAATATTCTCAATGCGGAAGCACTGGGAGCCTTTGCCTAAGATCAGGAACAAGACAGGGAGGTCCACACTCACCACTGCTATTCCACAAGAGTCCTGGAAGTTCTAGCCTCAGCAATCAGACGACGAAGAGATCTTGAAGGCCATCAAATTGGCAAAGAAGCAGTCAAACTCTCCCTCTTCGCCGAATGACATGACATTCTACGCAGAAAACCCAGAAGCATCCACCCCAAGATTGCTAGAACTCATACGGCAGTTTGGTAGCATGGCAGGATACAAGGTCAATGCCAGAAATCAGTGGCATTTCCATACACTGACAATGAGACTGAAGAAAGAGAAATTAAGGCGCCAATCCCATTGACAACTGCACCCAGAAGCGTAAGATACTTAGGAATAAACCTACCCGAAGAGGCAAAGGAGCTATACCCTAAAAGCTATAGAGCACTTCTGAAAGCTATCGAGGAAGACACAAAGAGATGGAAACGTATTCCATGCTCATGGATTGGCAGAATTAACCTTTTGAAAGTGTCCATGTTACCCAGGGCCATTTACACGTTTAATGCGCTCCCTATCAAAATACCATGGACTCCCTTGAGAGAGTTAGAACATGTTATTTTAAGATCTGTATGGAATCAGAAAAGACCGCGAGTAGCCAGGGGAATTATAGAAAAGAAAACCATATCTGGGGGCATCACCACAATGCCAGATTTCAGGTTGTACTACAAAGCTGCGGTCATCGAGACAGTGTGGTACTGGCCCAAAAATGACACATGGATCAGTGGAACACAATAGAGAGCCCAGAAGTGGCCCCTGAACTTCATGGTCACCTAATATTCGATAAAGGAGGAAAGACTATCCACTGGAAGCAAGACAGTCTCTTCAGGAAATGGTGGCCTGGAAAATTGCACATCCACAGGCAGAAGAATGAATGAAACTAGACCACTCTCTTCTTGCACCATACACATTTCGAGATAACTCAAAATGGATGAAAGATCTAAATGGGAGACAAGAGTCCATCAAAATCCCAGAGGAGAACACAGGCAACAAACGCCTTTTTGGAAATCGGCCACAGTAACTTCTTGCCAAGATACATCCATGAAGGCCAAAGAAACAAAAGCAAAAAGGAACTATTGGGACTTCATCAAGACAAGAAGGTTTCGCACAGCAAAGGATACCATCAACAAAACTAAAAGACAACCTACACAGTGGGAGAAGATATTTGCAAATGACGTATCAGATAAAGGGCTAGTTTCCAGGATCTACGAAGAACTTCTTAAACTCGACACCAGAGAAACAAACAATCCGATCATGAAATGGGCAAAAGACGTGAAGAGAGATCTCACAGAGGAAGTCATACGCATGGCCAACATGCACATGAGAAAATGCTCTGCATCACTTGCCATCAGGGAAATACAAATCAAAACCTCAATGACATACCACCTCACACCAGTGAGAATGTGGAAAATAAACAAGGCAGGAGACCACAAATGTTGGAGAGGATGCGGAGAAAAGGGAACCCTCTTACCCTGTTGGTGGGAATGTGAACTGGTGCAGCCACTCTGGAAAACTGTGTGGAGGATCCTAGAAGAGTTACAGATAGACCTGGTCTACGACCCAGCAATTGCACTGCTGGGGATTGACCCCAGAGTTACAGATGCATTGAAATGGCGGGACACCTGCACCCCGATGTTTCCAGCAGCAATGTCCACAATAGCCAAACTGTGGAAGGAGCCTCGGTTTCCATCGAAAGAGGAATGGTAAAGAAGATAGATGAGGTTCACGTACACAATGGAATATTACTCAGGCATTAGAAACGACAGATACCCAGCATTTGCTTCCACGTGGATGGAACTGGAGGGTATTACGCTGAGTGAAGTGAGTCAATCGGAGAAGGACAAACAGTGTATGTTCTCATTCGTTTGGGGAATATAAATAATAGTGAAAGGGATTCTAAGGGAAGGGAGGAGAAATGTGTGGGAAATATCAGAACGGGAGACAGAACGTAAAGACTCCTAACTCTGGGAAACGAACAAGGGGTGGTGGAAGGGGAGGAGGGCGGGGGTGGGGTGAGTGGGTGACGGGCACTGACAGGGACACTTCACGGGATGAGCACTGGCATGTGTTATTCTGTATGTTGGTAAATGGAACACCAATAAATAAATAAATTTATTATTAAAAAAATAAATAATAAAATGATAAACATAGTAGGAAGAGCTATACGCCAATAAGTTAGGCAATCTAGAGGAAGCGGACGCATTCCTGGAAGGCCACAGACTACCAAAATTGGAAAGGGGAAGAAATAGAAAACCCGAACGGGCCGAAAACCAGGGAGGAATTTGAAGCAGTCATCAGAAACCTCCCAAGACACGCAAGTCCAGGGCCAGATGGCTTCCCAGGGGAATTCTATCAAACCTTTAAAGAAGAAACCATACCTATTCTACTACATCTGTTTCGAAAGACAGGAAGAGATGGAGTACTTCCAAATTCGTTCTTGAGGCCAGCATCACTTTATTTCTAAAACCAGACCAAGACCCCACCGAAAAGGAGAATTAGAGACCAATATCCCTGATGAACATGGATGCAAAAGTTCTCAACAAGACACTGGCCAATAGGATCCAACAGTACATTAAGAAAACTAACTGTTCACCATGAGCAAATAGGATTCATCCCTGGGACACAAGGCTGGTTGAACACGAAAAAAATATATATATATATATATATATACATATATATATATATAAATTAAAAAATCAATGTGATTCATCATATCAGCAACAGACGAAACAAGAACCGCATGATCCTCTCGTTAGACGCAGAGAAAGCATTTAAGAAAACACAGCATCCATTCGTGATAAAACTCTTCAGAGTGTAGGGATAGAGGGATCATTCCACAACATCTTCAAAGCCTGGTACGAAAAGCCCACAGCAAATATTCTCAATGCGGAAGCACTGGGAGCCTTTGCCTAAGATCAGGAACAAGACAGGGAGGTCCACACTCACCACTGCTATTCCACAAGAGTCCTGGAAGTTCTAGCCTCAGCAATCAGACGACGAAGAGATCTTGAAGGCCATCAAATTGGCAAAGAAGCAGTCAAACTCTCCCTCTTCGCCGAATGACATGACATTCTACGCAGAAAACCCAGAAGCATCCACCCCAAGATTGCTAGAACTCATACGGCAGTTTGGTAGCATGGCAGGATACAAGGTCAATGCCAGAAATCAGTGGCATTTCCATACACTGACAATGAGACTGAAGAAAGAGAAATTAAGGCGCCAATCCCATTGACAACTGCACCCAGAAGCGTAAGATACTTAGGAATAAACCTACCCGAAGAGGCAAAGGAGCTATACCCTAAAAGCTATAGAGCACTTCTGAAAGCTATCGAGGAAGACACAAAGAGATGGAAACGTATTCCATGCTCATGGATTGGCAGAATTAACCTTTTGAAAGTGTCCATGTTACCCAGGGCCATTTACACGTTTAATGCGCTCCCTATCAAAATACCATGGACTCCCTTGAGAGAGTTAGAACATGTTATTTTAAGATCTGTATGGAATCAGAAAAGACCGCGAGTAGCCAGGGGAATTATAGAAAAGAAAACCATATCTGGGGGCATCACCACAATGCCAGATTTCAGGTTGTACTACAAAGCTGCGGTCATCGAGACAGTGTGGTACTGGCCCAAAAATGACACATGGATCAGTGGAACACAATAGAGAGCCCAGAAGTGGCCCCTGAACTTCATGGTCACCTAATATTCGATAAAGGAGGAAAGACTATCCACTGGAAGCAAGACAGTCTCTTCAGGAAATGGTGGCCTGGAAAATTGCACATCCACAGGCAGAAGAATGAATGAAACTAGACCACTCTCTTCTTGCACCATACACATTTCGAGATAACTCAAAATGGATGAAAGATCTAAATGGGAGACAAGAGTCCATCAAAATCCCAGAGGAGAACACAGGCAACAAACGCCTTTTTGGAAATCGGCCACAGTAACTTCTTGCCAAGATACATCCATGAAGGCCAAAGAAACAAAAGCAAAAAGGAACTATTGGGACTTCATCAAGACAAGAAGCTTTCGCACAGCAAAGGATACCATCAACAAAACTAAAAGACAACCTACACAGTGGGAGAAGATATTTGCAAATGACGTATCAGATAAAGGGCTAGTTTCCAGGATCTACGAAGAACTTCTTAAACTCGACACCAGAGAAACAAACAATCCGATCATGAAATGGGCAAAAGACGTGAAGAGAGATCTCACAGAGGAAGTCATACGCATGGCCAACATGCACATGAGAAAATGCTCTGCATCACTTGCCATCAGGGAAATACAAATCAAAACCTCAATGACATACCACCTCACACCAGTGAGAATGTGGAAAATAAACAAGGCAGGAGACCACAAATGTTGGAGAGGATGCGGAGAAAAGGGAACCCTCTTACCCTGTTGGTGGGAATGTGAACTGGTGCAGCCACTCTGGAAAACTGTGTGGAGGATCCTAGAAGAGTTACAGATAGACCTGGTCTACGACCCAGCAATTGCACTGCTGGGGATTGACCCCAGAGTTACAGATGCATTGAAATGGCGGGACACCTGCACCCCGATGTTTCCAGCAGCAATGTCCACAATAGCCAAACTGTGGAAGGAGCCTCGGTTTCCATTGAAAGAGGAATGGTAAAGAAGATAGATGAGGTTCACGTACACAATGGAATATTACTCAGGCATTAGAAACGACAGATACCCAGCATTTGCTTCCACGTGGATGGAACTGGAGGGTATTACGCTGAGTGAAGTGAGTCAATCGGAGAAGGACAAACAGTGTATGTTCTCATTCGTTTGGGGAATATAAATAATAGTGAAAGGGATTCTAAGGGAAGGGAGGAGAAATGTGTGGGAAATATCAGAACGGGAGACAGAACGTAAAGACTCCTAACTCTGGGAAACGAACAAGGGGTGGTGGAAGGGGAGGAGGGCGGGGGTGGGGTGAGTGGGTGACGGGCACTGACAGGGACACTTCACGGGATGAGCACTGGCATGTGTTATTCTGTATGTTGGTAAATGGAACACCAATAAATAAATAAATTTATTATTAAAAAAATAAATAATAAAATGATAAACATAGTAGGAAGAGCTATACGCCAATAAGTTAGGCAATCTAGAGGAAGCGGACGCATTCCTGGAAGGCCACAGACTACCAAAATTGGAAAGGGGAAGAAATAGAAAACCCGAACGGGCCGAAAACCAGGGAGGAATTTGAAGCAGTCATCAGAAACCTCCCAAGACACGCAAGTCCAGGGCCAGATGGCTTCCCAGGGGAATTCTATCAAACCTTTAAAGAAGAAACCATACCTATTCTACTACATCTGTTTCGAAAGACAGGAAGAGATGGAGTACTTCCAAATTCGTTCTTGAGGCCAGCATCACTTTATTTCTAAAACCAGACCAAGACCCCACCGAAAAGGAGAATTAGAGACCAATATCCCTGATGAACATGGATGCAAAAGTTCTCAACAAGACACTGGCCAATAGGATCCAACAGTACATTAAGAAAACTAACTGTTCACCATGAGCAAATAGGATTCATCCCTGGGACACAAGGCTGGTTGAACACGAAAAAAAAAAAATATATATATATATATATACATATATATATATATAAATTAAAAAATCAATGTGATTCATCATATCAGCAACAGACGAAACAAGAACCGCATGATCCTCTCGTTAGACGCAGAGAAAGCATTTAAGAAAACACAGCATCCATTCGTGATAAAACTCTTCAGAGTGTAGGGATAGAGGGATCATTCCACAACATCTTCAAAGCCTGGTACGAAAAGCCCACAGCAAATATTCTCAATGCGGAAGCACTGGGAGCCTTTGCCTAAGATCAGGAACAAGACAGGGAGGTCCACACTCACCACTGCTATTCCACAAGAGTCCTGGAAGTTCTAGCCTCAGCAATCAGACGACGAAGAGATCTTGAAGGCCATCAAATTGGCAAAGAAGCAGTCAAACTCTCCCTCTTCGCCGAATGACATGACATTCTACGCAGAAAACCCAGAAGCATCCACCCCAAGATTGCTAGAACTCATACGGCAGTTTGGTAGCATGGCAGGATACAAGGTCAATGCCAGAAATCAGTGGCATTTCCATACACTGACAATGAGACTGAAGAAAGAGAAATTAAGGCGCCAATCCCATTGACAACTGCACCCAGAAGCGTAAGATACTTAGGAATAAACCTACCCGAAGAGGCAAAGGAGCTATACCCTAAAAGCTATAGAGCACTTCTGAAAGCTATCGAGGAAGACACAAAGAGATGGAAACGTATTCCATGCTCATGGATTGGCAGAATTAACCTTTTGAAAGTGTCCATGTTACCCAGGGCCATTTACACGTTTAATGCGCTCCCTATCAAAATACCATGGACTCCCTTGAGAGAGTTAGAACATGTTATTTTAAGATCTGTATGGAATCAGAAAAGACCGCGAGTAGCCAGGGGAATTATAGAAAAGAAAACCATATCTGGGGGCATCACCACAATGCCAGATTTCAGGTTGTACTACAAAGCTGCGGTCATCGAGACAGTGTGGTACTGGCCCAAAAATGACACATGGATCAGTGGAACACAATAGAGAGCCCAGAAGTGGCCCCTGAACTTCATGGTCACCTAATATTCGATAAAGGAGGAAAGACTATCCACTGGAAGCAAGACAGTCTCTTCAGGAAATGGTGGCCTGGAAAATTGCACATCCACAGGCAGAAGAATGAATGAAACTAGACCACTCTCTTCTTGCACCATACACATTTCGAGATAACTCAAAATGGATGAAAGATCTAAATGGGAGACAAGAGTCCATCAAAATCCCAGAGGAGAACACAGGCAACAAACGCCTTTTTGGAAATCGGCCACAGTAACTTCTTGCCAAGATACATCCATGAAGGCCAAAGAAACAAAAGCAAAAAGGAACTATTGGGACTTCATCAAGACAAGAAGCTTTCGCACAGCAAAGGATACCATCAACAAAACTAAAAGACAACCTACACAGTGGGAGAAGATATTTGCAAATGACGTATCAGATAAAGGGCTAGTTTCCAGGATCTACGAAGAACTTCTTAAACTCGACACCAGAGAAACAAACAATCCGATCATGAAATGGGCAAAAGACGTGAAGAGAGATCTCACAGAGGAAGTCATACGCATGGCCAACATGCACATGAGAAAATGCTCTGCATCACTTGCCATCAGGGAAATACAAATCAAAACCTCAATGACATACCACCTCACACCAGTGAGAATGTGGAAAATAAACAAGGCAGGAGACCACAAATGTTGGAGAGGATGCGGAGAAAAGGGAACCCTCTTACCCTGTTGGTGGGAATGTGAACTGGTGCAGCCACTCTGGAAAACTGTGTGGAGGATCCTAGAAGAGTTACAGATAGACCTGGTCTACGACCCAGCAATTGCACTGCTGGGGATTGACCCCAGAGTTACAGATGCATTGAAATGGCGGGACACCTGCACCCCGATGTTTCCAGCAGCAATGTCCACAATAGCCAAACTGTGGAAGGAGCCTCGGTTTCCATTGAAAGAGGAATGGTAAAGAAGATAGATGAGGTTCACGTACACAATGGAATATTACTCAGGCATTAGAAACGACAGATACCCAGCATTTGCTTCCACGTGGATGGAACTGGAGGGTATTACGCTGAGTGAAGTGAGTCAATCGGAGAAGGACAAACAGTGTATGTTCTCATTCGTTTGGGGAATATAAATAATAGTGAAAGGGATTCTAAGGGAAGGGAGGAGAAATGTGTGGGAAATATCAGAACGGGAGACAGAACGTAAAGACTCCTAACTCTGGGAAACGAACAAGGGGTGGTGGAAGGGGAGGAGGGCGGGGGTGGGGTGAGTGGGTGACGGGCACTGACAGGGACACTTCACGGGATGAGCACTGGCATGTGTTATTCTGTATGTTGGTAAATGGAACACCAATAAATAAATAAATTTATTATTAAAAAAATAAATAATAAAATGATAAACATAGTAGGAAGAGCTATACGCCAATAAGTTAGGCAATCTAGAGGAAGCGGACGCATTCCTGGAAGGCCACAGACTACCAAAATTGGAAAGGGGAAGAAATAGAAAACCCGAACGGGCCGAAAACCAGGGAGGAATTTGAAGCAGTCATCAGAAACCTCCCAAGACACGCAAGTCCAGGGCCAGATGGCTTCCCAGGGGAATTCTATCAAACCTTTAAAGAAGAAACCATACCTATTCTACTACATCTGTTTCGAAAGACAGGAAGAGATGGAGTACTTCCAAATTCGTTCTTGAGGCCAGCATCACTTTATTTCTAAAACCAGACCAAGACCCCACCGAAAAGGAGAATTAGAGACCAATATCCCTGATGAACATGGATGCAAAAGTTCTCAACAAGACACTGGCCAATAGGATCCAACAGTACATTAAGAAAACTAACTGTTCACCATGAGCAAATAGGATTCATCCCTGGGACACAAGGCTGGTTGAACACGAAAAAAAAAAAAATATATATATATATATACATATATATATATATAAATTAAAAAATCAATGTGATTCATCATATCAGCAACAGACGAAACAAGAACCGCATGATCCTCTCGTTAGACGCAGAGAAAGCATTTAAGAAAACACAGCATCCATTCGTGATAAAACTCTTCAGAGTGTAGGGATAGAGGGATCATTCCACAACATCTTCAAAGCCTGGTACGAAAAGCCCACAGCAAATATTCTCAATGCGGAAGCACTGGGAGCCTTTGCCTAAGATCAGGAACAAGACAGGGAGGTCCACACTCACCACTGCTATTCCACAAGAGTCCTGGAAGTTCTAGCCTCAGCAATCAGACGACGAAGAGATCTTGAAGGCCATCAAATTGGCAAAGAAGCAGTCAAACTCTCCCTCTTCGCCGAATGACATGACATTCTACGCAGAAAACCCAGAAGCATCCACCCCAAGATTGCTAGAACTCATACGGCAGTTTGGTAGCATGGCAGGATACAAGGTCAATGCCAGAAATCAGTGGCATTTCCATACACTGACAATGAGACTGAAGAAAGAGAAATTAAGGCGCCAATCCCATTGACAACTGCACCCAGAAGCGTAAGATACTTAGGAATAAACCTACCCGAAGAGGCAAAGGAGCTATACCCTAAAAGCTATAGAGCACTTCTGAAAGCTATCGAGGAAGACACAAAGAGATGGAAACGTATTCCATGCTCATGGATTGGCAGAATTAACCTTTTGAAAGTGTCCATGTTACCCAGGGCCATTTACACGTTTAATGCGCTCCCTATCAAAATACCATGGACTCCCTTGAGAGAGTTAGAACATGTTATTTTAAGATCTGTATGGAATCAGAAAAGACCGCGAGTAGCCAGGGGAATTATAGAAAAGAAAACCATATCTGGGGGCATCACCACAATGCCAGATTTCAGGTTGTACTACAAAGCTGCGGTCATCGAGACAGTGTGGTACTGGCCCAAAAATGACACATGGATCAGTGGAACACAATAGAGAGCCCAGAAGTGGCCCCTGAACTTCATGGTCACCTAATATTCGATAAAGGAGGAAAGACTATCCACTGGAAGCAAGACAGTCTCTTCAGGAAATGGTGGCCTGGAAAATTGCACATCCACAGGCAGAAGAATGAATGAAACTAGACCACTCTCTTCTTGCACCATACACATTTCGAGATAACTCAAAATGGATGAAAGATCTAAATGGGAGACAAGAGTCCATCAAAATCCCAGAGGAGAACACAGGCAACAAACGCCTTTTTGGAAATCGGCCACAGTAACTTCTTGCCAAGATACATCCATGAAGGCCAAAGAAACAAAAGCAAAAAGGAACTATTGGGACTTCATCAAGACAAGAAGCTTTCGCACAGCAAAGGATACCATCAACAAAACTAAAAGACAACCTACACAGTGGGAGAAGATATTTGCAAATGACGTATCAGATAAAGGGCTAGTTTCCAGGATCTACGAAGAACTTCTTAAACTCGACACCAGAGAAACAAACAATCCGATCATGAAATGGGCAAAAGACGTGAAGAGAGATCTCACAGAGGAAGTCATACGCATGGCCAACATGCACATGAGAAAATGCTCTGCATCACTTGCCATCAGGGAAATACAAATCAAAACCTCAATGACATACCACCTCACACCAGTGAGAATGTGGAAAATAAACAAGGCAGGAGACCACAAATGTTGGAGAGGATGCGGAGAAAAGGGAACCCTCTTACCCTGTTGGTGGGAATGTGAACTGGTGCAGCCACTCTGGAAAACTGTGTGGAGGATCCTAGAAGAGTTACAGATAGACCTGGTCTACGACCCAGCAATTGCACTGCTGGGGATTGACCCCAGAGTTACAGATGCATTGAAATGGCGGGACACCTGCACCCCGATGTTTCCAGCAGCAATGTCCACAATAGCCAAACTGTGGAAGGAGCCTCGGTTTCCATCGAAAGAGGAATGGTAAAGAAGATAGATGAGGTTCACGTACACAATGGAATATTACTCAGGCATTAGAAACGACAGATACCCAGCATTTGCTTCCACGTGGATGGAACTGGAGGGTATTACGCTGAGTGAAGTGAGTCAATCGGAGAAGGACAAACAGTGTATGTTCTCATTCGTTTGGGGAATATAAATAATAGTGAAAGGGATTCTAAGGGAAGGGAGGAGAAATGTGTGGGAAATATCAGAACGGGAGACAGAACGTAAAGACTCCTAACTCTGGGAAACGAACAAGGGGTGGTGGAAGGGGAGGAGGGCGGGGGTGGGGTGAGTGGGTGACGGGCACTGACAGGGACACTTCACGGGATGAGCACTGGCATGTGTTATTCTGTATGTTGGTAAATGGAACACCAATAAATAAATAAATTTATTATTAAAAAAATAAATAATAAAATGATAAACATAGTAGGAAGAGCTATACGCCAATAAGTTAGGCAATCTAGAGGAAGCGGACGCATTCCTGGAAGGCCACAGACTACCAAAATTGGAAAGGGGAAGAAATAGAAAACCCGAACGGGCCGAAAACCAGGGAGGAATTTGAAGCAGTCATCAGAAACCTCCCAAGACACGCAAGTCCAGGGCCAGATGGCTTCCCAGGGGAATTCTATCAAACCTTTAAAGAAGAAACCATACCTATTCTACTACATCTGTTTCGAAAGACAGGAAGAGATGGAGTACTTCCAAATTCGTTCTTGAGGCCAGCATCACTTTATTTCTAAAACCAGACCAAGACCCCACCGAAAAGGAGAATTAGAGACCAATATCCCTGATGAACATGGATGCAAAAGTTCTCAACAAGACACTGGCCAATAGGATCCAACAGTACATTAAGAAAACTAACTGTTCACCATGAGCAAATAGGATTCATCCCTGGGACACAAGGCTGGTTGAACACGAAAAAAAAAAAAAATATATATATATATACATATATATATATATAAATTAAAAAATCAATGTGATTCATCATATCAGCAACAGACGAAACAAGAACCGCATGATCCTCTCGTTAGACGCAGAGAAAGCATTTAAGAAAACACAGCATCCATTCGTGATAAAACTCTTCAGAGTGTAGGGATAGAGGGATCATTCCACAACATCTTCAAAGCCTGGTACGAAAAGCCCACAGCAAATATTCTCAATGCGGAAGCACTGGGAGCCTTTGCCTAAGATCAGGAACAAGACAGGGAGGTCCACACTCACCACTGCTATTCCACAAGAGTCCTGGAAGTTCTAGCCTCAGCAATCAGACGACGAAGAGATCTTGAAGGCCATCAAATTGGCAAAGAAGCAGTCAAACTCTCCCTCTTCGCCGAATGACATGACATTCTACGCAGAAAACCCAGAAGCATCCACCCCAAGATTGCTAGAACTCATACGGCAGTTTGGTAGCATGGCAGGATACAAGGTCAATGCCAGAAATCAGTGGCATTTCCATACACTGACAATGAGACTGAAGAAAGAGAAATTAAGGCGCCAATCCCATTGACAACTGCACCCAGAAGCGTAAGATACTTAGGAATAAACCTACCCGAAGAGGCAAAGGAGCTATACCCTAAAAGCTATAGAGCACTTCTGAAAGCTATCGAGGAAGACACAAAGAGATGGAAACGTATTCCATGCTCATGGATTGGCAGAATTAACCTTTTGAAAGTGTCCATGTTACCCAGGGCCATTTACACGTTTAATGCGCTCCCTATCAAAATACCATGGACTCCCTTGAGAGAGTTAGAACATGTTATTTTAAGATCTGTATGGAATCAGAAAAGACCGCGAGTAGCCAGGGGAATTATAGAAAAGAAAACCATATCTGGGGGCATCACCACAATGCCAGATTTCAGGTTGTACTACAAAGCTGCGGTCATCGAGACAGTGTGGTACTGGCCCAAAAATGACACATGGATCAGTGGAACACAATAGAGAGCCCAGAAGTGGCCCCTGAACTTCATGGTCACCTAATATTCGATAAAGGAGGAAAGACTATCCACTGGAAGCAAGACAGTCTCTTCAGGAAATGGTGGCCTGGAAAATTGCACATCCACAGGCAGAAGAATGAATGAAACTAGACCACTCTCTTCTTGCACCATACACATTTCGAGATAACTCAAAATGGATGAAAGATCTAAATGGGAGACAAGAGTCCATCAAAATCCCAGAGGAGAACACAGGCAACAAACGCCTTTTTGGAAATCGGCCACAGTAACTTCTTGCCAAGATACATCCATGAAGGCCAAAGAAACAAAAGCAAAAAGGAACTATTGGGACTTCATCAAGACAAGAAGCTTTCGCACAGCAAAGGATACCATCAACAAAACTAAAAGACAACCTACACAGTGGGAGAAGATATTTGCAAATGACGTATCAGATAAAGGGCTAGTTTCCAGGATCTACGAAGAACTTCTTAAACTCGACACCAGAGAAACAAACAATCCGATCATGAAATGGGCAAAAGACGTGAAGAGAGATCTCACAGAGGAAGTCATACGCATGGCCAACATGCACATGAGAAAATGCTCTGCATCACTTGCCATCAGGGAAATACAAATCAAAACCTCAATGACATACCACCTCACACCAGTGAGAATGTGGAAAATAAACAAGGCAGGAGACCACAAATGTTGGAGAGGATGCGGAGAAAAGGGAACCCTCTTACCCTGTTGGTGGGAATGTGAACTGGTGCAGCCACTCTGGAAAACTGTGTGGAGGATCCTAGAAGAGTTACAGATAGACCTGGTCTACGACCCAGCAATTGCACTGCTGGGGATTGACCCCAGAGTTACAGATGCATTGAAATGGCGGGACACCTGCACCCCGATGTTTCCAGCAGCAATGTCCACAATAGCCAAACTGTGGAAGGAGCCTCGGTTTCCATCGAAAGAGGAATGGTAAAGAAGATAGATGAGGTTCACGTACACAATGGAATATTACTCAGGCATTAGAAACGACAGATACCCAGCATTTGCTTCCACGTGGATGGAACTGGAGGGTATTACGCTGAGTGAAGTGAGTCAATCGGAGAAGGACAAACAGTGTATGTTCTCATTCGTTTGGGGAATATAAATAATAGTGAAAGGGATTCTAAGGGAAGGGAGGAGAAATGTGTGGGAAATATCAGAACGGGAGACAGAACGTAAAGACTCCTAACTCTGGGAAACGAACAAGGGGTGGTGGAAGGGGAGGAGGGCGGGGGTGGGGTGAGTGGGTGACGGGCACTGACAGGGACACTTCACGGGATGAGCACTGGCATGTGTTATTCTGTATGTTGGTAAATGGAACACCAATAAATAAATAAATTTATTATTAAAAAAATAAATAATAAAATGATAAACATAGTAGGAAGAGCTATACGCCAATAAGTTAGGCAATCTAGAGGAAGCGGACGCATTCCTGGAAGGCCACAGACTACCAAAATTGGAAAGGGGAAGAAATAGAAAACCCGAACGGGCCGAAAACCAGGGAGGAATTTGAAGCAGTCATCAGAAACCTCCCAAGACACGCAAGTCCAGGGCCAGATGGCTTCCCAGGGGAATTCTATCAAACCTTTAAAGAAGAAACCATACCTATTCTACTACATCTGTTTCGAAAGACAGGAAGAGATGGAGTACTTCCAAATTCGTTCTTGAGGCCAGCATCACTTTATTTCTAAAACCAGACCAAGACCCCACCGAAAAGGAGAATTAGAGACCAATATCCCTGATGAACATGGATGCAAAAGTTCTCAACAAGACACTGGCCAATAGGATCCAACAGTACATTAAGAAAACTAACTGTTCACCATGAGCAAATAGGATTCATCCCTGGGACACAAGGCTGGTTGAACACGAAAAAAAAAAATATATATATATATATATACATATATATATATATAAATTAAAAAATCAATGTGATTCATCATATCAGCAACAGACGAAACAAGAACCGCATGATCCTCTCGTTAGACGCAGAGAAAGCATTTAAGAAAACACAGCATCCATTCGTGATAAAACTCTTCAGAGTGTAGGGATAGAGGGATCATTCCACAACATCTTCAAAGCCTGGTACGAAAAGCCCACAGCAAATATTCTCAATGCGGAAGCACTGGGAGCCTTTGCCTAAGATCAGGAACAAGACAGGGAGGTCCACACTCACCACTGCTATTCCACAAGAGTCCTGGAAGTTCTAGCCTCAGCAATCAGACGACGAAGAGATCTTGAAGGCCATCAAATTGGCAAAGAAGCAGTCAAACTCTCCCTCTTCGCCGAATGACATGACATTCTACGCAGAAAACCCAGAAGCATCCACCCCAAGATTGCTAGAACTCATACGGCAGTTTGGTAGCATGGCAGGATACAAGGTCAATGCCAGAAATCAGTGGCATTTCCATACACTGACAATGAGACTGAAGAAAGAGAAATTAAGGCGCCAATCCCATTGACAACTGCACCCAGAAGCGTAAGATACTTAGGAATAAACCTACCCGAAGAGGCAAAGGAGCTATACCCTAAAAGCTATAGAGCACTTCTGAAAGCTATCGAGGAAGACACAAAGAGATGGAAACGTATTCCATGCTCATGGATTGGCAGAATTAACCTTTTGAAAGTGTCCATGTTACCCAGGGCCATTTACACGTTTAATGCGCTCCCTATCAAAATACCATGGACTCCCTTGAGAGAGTTAGAACATGTTATTTTAAGATCTGTATGGAATCAGAAAAGACCGCGAGTAGCCAGGGGAATTATAGAAAAGAAAACCATATCTGGGGGCATCACCACAATGCCAGATTTCAGGTTGTACTACAAAGCTGCGGTCATCGAGACAGTGTGGTACTGGCCCAAAAATGACACATGGATCAGTGGAACACAATAGAGAGCCCAGAAGTGGCCCCTGAACTTCATGGTCACCTAATATTCGATAAAGGAGGAAAGACTATCCACTGGAAGCAAGACAGTCTCTTCAGGAAATGGTGGCCTGGAAAATTGCACATCCACAGGCAGAAGAATGAATGAAACTAGACCACTCTCTTCTTGCACCATACACATTTCGAGATAACTCAAAATGGATGAAAGATCTAAATGGGAGACAAGAGTCCATCAAAATCCCAGAGGAGAACACAGGCAACAAACGCCTTTTTGGAAATCGGCCACAGTAACTTCTTGCCAAGATACATCCATGAAGGCCAAAGAAACAAAAGCAAAAAGGAACTATTGGGACTTCATCAAGACAAGAAGCTTTCGCACAGCAAAGGATACCATCAACAAAACTAAAAGACAACCTACACAGTGGGAGAAGATATTTGCAAATGACGTATCAGATAAAGGGCTAGTTTCCAGGATCTACGAAGAACTTCTTAAACTCGACACCAGAGAAACAAACAATCCGATCATGAAATGGGCAAAAGACGTGAAGAGAGATCTCACAGAGGAAGTCATACGCATGGCCAACATGCACATGAGAAAATGCTCTGCATCACTTGCCATCAGGGAAATACAAATCAAAACCTCAATGACATACCACCTCACACCAGTGAGAATGTGGAAAATAAACAAGGCAGGAGACCACAAATGTTGGAGAGGATGCGGAGAAAAGGGAACCCTCTTACCCTGTTGGTGGGAATGTGAACTGGTGCAGCCACTCTGGAAAACTGTGTGGAGGATCCTAGAAGAGTTACAGATAGACCTGGTCTACGACCCAGCAATTGCACTGCTGGGGATTGACCCCAGAGTTACAGATGCATTGAAATGGCGGGACACCTGCACCCCGATGTTTCCAGCAGCAATGTCCACAATAGCCAAACTGTGGAAGGAGCCTCGGTTTCCATCGAAAGAGGAATGGTAAAGAAGATAGATGAGGTTCACGTACACAATGGAATATTACTCAGGCATTAGAAACGACAGATACCCAGCATTTGCTTCCACGTGGATGGAACTGGAGGGTATTACGCTGAGTGAAGTGAGTCAATCGGAGAAGGACAAACAGTGTATGTTCTCATTCGTTTGGGGAATATAAATAATAGTGAAAGGGATTCTAAGGGAAGGGAGGAGAAATGTGTGGGAAATATCAGAACGGGAGACAGAACGTAAAGACTCCTAACTCTGGGAAACGAACAAGGGGTGGTGGAAGGGGAGGAGGGCGGGGGTGGGGTGAGTGGGTGACGGGCACTGACAGGGACACTTCACGGGATGAGCACTGGCATGTGTTATTCTGTATGTTGGTAAATGGAACACCAATAAATAAATAAATTTATTATTAAAAAAATAAATAATAAAATGATAAACATAGTAGGAAGAGCTATACGCCAATAAGTTAGGCAATCTAGAGGAAGCGGACGCATTCCTGGAAGGCCACAGACTACCAAAATTGGAAAGGGGAAGAAATAGAAAACCCGAACGGGCCGAAAACCAGGGAGGAATTTGAAGCAGTCATCAGAAACCTCCCAAGACACGCAAGTCCAGGGCCAGATGGCTTCCCAGGGGAATTCTATCAAACCTTTAAAGAAGAAACCATACCTATTCTACTACATCTGTTTCGAAAGACAGGAAGAGATGGAGTACTTCCAAATTCGTTCTTGAGGCCAGCATCACTTTATTTCTAAAACCAGACCAAGACCCCACCGAAAAGGAGAATTAGAGACCAATATCCCTGATGAACATGGATGCAAAAGTTCTCAACAAGACACTGGCCAATAGGATCCAACAGTACATTAAGAAAACTAACTGTTCACCATGAGCAAATAGGATTCATCCCTGGGACACAAGGCTGGTTGAACACGAAAAAAAAAAATATATATATATATATATACATATATATATATATAAATTAAAAAATCAATGTGATTCATCATATCAGCAACAGACGAAACAAGAACCGCATGATCCTCTCGTTAGACGCAGAGAAAGCATTTAAGAAAACACAGCATCCATTCGTGATAAAACTCTTCAGAGTGTAGGGATAGAGGGATCATTCCACAACATCTTCAAAGCCTGGTACGAAAAGCCCACAGCAAATATTCTCAATGCGGAAGCACTGGGAGCCTTTGCCTAAGATCAGGAACAAGACAGGGAGGTCCACACTCACCACTGCTATTCCACAAGAGTCCTGGAAGTTCTAGCCTCAGCAATCAGACGACGAAGAGATCTTGAAGGCCATCAAATTGGCAAAGAAGCAGTCAAACTCTCCCTCTTCGCCGAATGACATGACATTCTACGCAGAAAACCCAGAAGCATCCACCCCAAGATTGCTAGAACTCATACGGCAGTTTGGTAGCATGGCAGGATACAAGGTCAATGCCAGAAATCAGTGGCATTTCCATACACTGACAATGAGACTGAAGAAAGAGAAATTAAGGCGCCAATCCCATTGACAACTGCACCCAGAAGCGTAAGATACTTAGGAATAAACCTACCCGAAGAGGCAAAGGAGCTATACCCTAAAAGCTATAGAGCACTTCTGAAAGCTATCGAGGAAGACACAAAGAGATGGAAACGTATTCCATGCTCATGGATTGGCAGAATTAACCTTTTGAAAGTGTCCATGTTACCCAGGGCCATTTACACGTTTAATGCGCTCCCTATCAAAATACCATGGACTCCCTTGAGAGAGTTAGAACATGTTATTTTAAGATCTGTATGGAATCAGAAAAGACCGCGAGTAGCCAGGGGAATTATAGAAAAGAAAACCATATCTGGGGGCATCACCACAATGCCAGATTTCAGGTTGTACTACAAAGCTGCGGTCATCGAGACAGTGTGGTACTGGCCCAAAAATGACACATGGATCAGTGGAACACAATAGAGAGCCCAGAAGTGGCCCCTGAACTTCATGGTCACCTAATATTCGATAAAGGAGGAAAGACTATCCACTGGAAGCAAGACAGTCTCTTCAGGAAATGGTGGCCTGGAAAATTGCACATCCACAGGCAGAAGAATGAATGAAACTAGACCACTCTCTTCTTGCACCATACACATTTCGAGATAACTCAAAATGGATGAAAGATCTAAATGGGAGACAAGAGTCCATCAAAATCCCAGAGGAGAACACAGGCAACAAACGCCTTTTTGGAAATCGGCCACAGTAACTTCTTGCCAAGATACATCCATGAAGGCCAAAGAAACAAAAGCAAAAAGGAACTATTGGGACTTCATCAAGACAAGAAGCTTTCGCACAGCAAAGGATACCATCAACAAAACTAAAAGACAACCTACACAGTGGGAGAAGATATTTGCAAATGACGTATCAGATAAAGGGCTAGTTTCCAGGATCTACGAAGAACTTCTTAAACTCGACACCAGAGAAACAAACAATCCGATCATGAAATGGGCAAAAGACGTGAAGAGAGATCTCACAGAGGAAGTCATACGCATGGCCAACATGCACATGAGAAAATGCTCTGCATCACTTGCCATCAGGGAAATACAAATCAAAACCTCAATGACATACCACCTCACACCAGTGAGAATGTGGAAAATAAACAAGGCAGGAGACCACAAATGTTGGAGAGGATGCGGAGAAAAGGGAACCCTCTTACCCTGTTGGTGGGAATGTGAACTGGTGCAGCCACTCTGGAAAACTGTGTGGAGGATCCTAGAAGAGTTACAGATAGACCTGGTCTACGACCCAGCAATTGCACTGCTGGGGATTGACCCCAGAGTTACAGATGCATTGAAATGGCGGGACACCTGCACCCCGATGTTTCCAGCAGCAATGTCCACAATAGCCAAACTGTGGAAGGAGCCTCGGTTTCCATCGAAAGAGGAATGGTAAAGAAGATAGATGAGGTTCACGTACACAATGGAATATTACTCAGGCATTAGAAACGACAGATACCCAGCATTTGCTTCCACGTGGATGGAACTGGAGGGTATTACGCTGAGTGAAGTGAGTCAATCGGAGAAGGACAAACAGTGTATGTTCTCATTCGTTTGGGGAATATAAATAATAGTGAAAGGGATTCTAAGGGAAGGGAGGAGAAATGTGTGGGAAATATCAGAACGGGAGACAGAACGTAAAGACTCCTAACTCTGGGAAACGAACAAGGGGTGGTGGAAGGGGAGGAGGGCGGGGGTGGGGTGAGTGGGTGACGGGCACTGACAGGGACACTTCACGGGATGAGCACTGGCATGTGTTATTCTGTATGTTGGTAAATGGAACACCAATAAATAAATAAATTTATTATTAAAAAAATAAATAATAAAATGATAAACATAGTAGGAAGAGCTATACGCCAATAAGTTAGGCAATCTAGAGGAAGCGGACGCATTCCTGGAAGGCCACAGACTACCAAAATTGGAAAGGGGAAGAAATAGAAAACCCGAACGGGCCGAAAACCAGGGAGGAATTTGAAGCAGTCATCAGAAACCTCCCAAGACACGCAAGTCCAGGGCCAGATGGCTTCCCAGGGGAATTCTATCAAACCTTTAAAGAAGAAACCATACCTATTCTACTACATCTGTTTCGAAAGACAGGAAGAGATGGAGTACTTCCAAATTCGTTCTTGAGGCCAGCATCACTTTATTTCTAAAACCAGACCAAGACCCCACCGAAAAGGAGAATTAGAGACCAATATCCCTGATGAACATGGATGCAAAAGTTCTCAACAAGACACTGGCCAATAGGATCCAACAGTACATTAAGAAAACTAACTGTTCACCATGAGCAAATAGGATTCATCCCTGGGACACAAGGCTGGTTGAACACGAAAAAAAAAAATATATATATATATATATACATATATATATATATAAATTAAAAAATCAATGTGATTCATCATATCAGCAACAGACGAAACAAGAACCGCATGATCCTCTCGTTAGACGCAGAGAAAGCATTTAAGAAAACACAGCATCCATTCGTGATAAAACTCTTCAGAGTGTAGGGATAGAGGGATCATTCCACAACATCTTCAAAGCCTGGTACGAAAAGCCCACAGCAAATATTCTCAATGCGGAAGCACTGGGAGCCTTTGCCTAAGATCAGGAACAAGACAGGGAGGTCCACACTCACCACTGCTATTCCACAAGAGTCCTGGAAGTTCTAGCCTCAGCAATCAGACGACGAAGAGATCTTGAAGGCCATCAAATTGGCAAAGAAGCAGTCAAACTCTCCCTCTTCGCCGAATGACATGACATTCTACGCAGAAAACCCAGAAGCATCCACCCCAAGATTGCTAGAACTCATACGGCAGTTTGGTAGCATGGCAGGATACAAGGTCAATGCCAGAAATCAGTGGCATTTCCATACACTGACAATGAGACTGAAGAAAGAGAAATTAAGGCGCCAATCCCATTGACAACTGCACCCAGAAGCGTAAGATACTTAGGAATAAACCTACCCGAAGAGGCAAAGGAGCTATACCCTAAAAGCTATAGAGCACTTCTGAAAGCTATCGAGGAAGACACAAAGAGATGGAAACGTATTCCATGCTCATGGATTGGCAGAATTAACCTTTTGAAAGTGTCCATGTTACCCAGGGCCATTTACACGTTTAATGCGCTCCCTATCAAAATACCATGGACTCCCTTGAGAGAGTTAGAACATGTTATTTTAAGATCTGTATGGAATCAGAAAAGACCGCGAGTAGCCAGGGGAATTATAGAAAAGAAAACCATATCTGGGGGCATCACCACAATGCCAGATTTCAGGTTGTACTACAAAGCTGCGGTCATCGAGACAGTGTGGTACTGGCCCAAAAATGACACATGGATCAGTGGAACACAATAGAGAGCCCAGAAGTGGCCCCTGAACTTCATGGTCACCTAATATTCGATAAAGGAGGAAAGACTATCCACTGGAAGCAAGACAGTCTCTTCAGGAAATGGTGGCCTGGAAAATTGCACATCCACAGGCAGAAGAATGAATGAAACTAGACCACTCTCTTCTTGCACCATACACATTTCGAGATAACTCAAAATGGATGAAAGATCTAAATGGGAGACAAGAGTCCATCAAAATCCCAGAGGAGAACACAGGCAACAAACGCCTTTTTGGAAATCGGCCACAGTAACTTCTTGCCAAGATACATCCATGAAGGCCAAAGAAACAAAAGCAAAAAGGAACTATTGGGACTTCATCAAGACAAGAAGCTTTCGCACAGCAAAGGATACCATCAACAAAACTAAAAGACAACCTACACAGTGGGAGAAGATATTTGCAAATGACGTATCAGATAAAGGGCTAGTTTCCAGGATCTACGAAGAACTTCTTAAACTCGACACCAGAGAAACAAACAATCCGATCATGAAATGGGCAAAAGACGTGAAGAGAGATCTCACAGAGGAAGTCATACGCATGGCCAACATGCACATGAGAAAATGCTCTGCATCACTTGCCATCAGGGAAATACAAATCAAAACCTCAATGACATACCACCTCACACCAGTGAGAATGTGGAAAATAAACAAGGCAGGAGACCACAAATGTTGGAGAGGATGCGGAGAAAAGGGAACCCTCTTACCCTGTTGGTGGGAATGTGAACTGGTGCAGCCACTCTGGAAAACTGTGTGGAGGATCCTAGAAGAGTTACAGATAGACCTGGTCTACGACCCAGCAATTGCACTGCTGGGGATTGACCCCAGAGTTACAGATGCATTGAAATGGCGGGACACCTGCACCCCGATGTTTCCAGCAGCAATGTCCACAATAGCCAAACTGTGGAAGGAGCCTCGGTTTCCATCGAAAGAGGAATGGTAAAGAAGATAGATGAGGTTCACGTACACAATGGAATATTACTCAGGCATTAGAAACGACAGATACCCAGCATTTGCTTCCACGTGGATGGAACTGGAGGGTATTACGCTGAGTGAAGTGAGTCAATCGGAGAAGGACAAACAGTGTATGTTCTCATTCGTTTGGGGAATATAAATAATAGTGAAAGGGATTCTAAGGGAAGGGAGGAGAAATGTGTGGGAAATATCAGAACGGGAGACAGAACGTAAAGACTCCTAACTCTGGGAAACGAACAAGGGGTGGTGGAAGGGGAGGAGGGCGGGGGTGGGGTGAGTGGGTGACGGGCACTGACAGGGACACTTCACGGGATGAGCACTGGCATGTGTTATTCTGTATGTTGGTAAATGGAACACCAATAAATAAATAAATTTATTATTAAAAAAATAAATAATAAAATGATAAACATAGTAGGAAGAGCTATACGCCAATAAGTTAGGCAATCTAGAGGAAGCGGACGCATTCCTGGAAGGCCACAGACTACCAAAATTGGAAAGGGGAAGAAATAGAAAACCCGAACGGGCCGAAAACCAGGGAGGAATTTGAAGCAGTCATCAGAAACCTCCCAAGACACGCAAGTCCAGGGCCAGATGGCTTCCCAGGGGAATTCTATCAAACCTTTAAAGAAGAAACCATACCTATTCTACTACATCTGTTTCGAAAGACAGGAAGAGATGGAGTACTTCCAAATTCGTTCTTGAGGCCAGCATCACTTTATTTCTAAAACCAGACCAAGACCCCACCGAAAAGGAGAATTAGAGACCAATATCCCTGATGAACATGGATGCAAAAGTTCTCAACAAGACACTGGCCAATAGGATCCAACAGTACATTAAGAAAACTAACTGTTCACCATGAGCAAATAGGATTCATCCCTGGGACACAAGGCTGGTTGAACACGAAAAAAAAAAATATATATATATATATATACATATATATATATATAAATTAAAAAATCAATGTGATTCATCATATCAGCAACAGACGAAACAAGAACCGCATGATCCTCTCGTTAGACGCAGAGAAAGCATTTAAGAAAACACAGCATCCATTCGTGATAAAACTCTTCAGAGTGTAGGGATAGAGGGATCATTCCACAACATCTTCAAAGCCTGGTACGAAAAGCCCACAGCAAATATTCTCAATGCGGAAGCACTGGGAGCCTTTGCCTAAGATCAGGAACAAGACAGGGAGGTCCACACTCACCACTGCTATTCCACAAGAGTCCTGGAAGTTCTAGCCTCAGCAATCAGACGACGAAGAGATCTTGAAGGCCATCAAATTGGCAAAGAAGCAGTCAAACTCTCCCTCTTCGCCGAATGACATGACATTCTACGCAGAAAACCCAGAAGCATCCACCCCAAGATTGCTAGAACTCATACGGCAGTTTGGTAGCATGGCAGGATACAAGGTCAATGCCAGAAATCAGTGGCATTTCCATACACTGACAATGAGACTGAAGAAAGAGAAATTAAGGCGCCAATCCCATTGACAACTGCACCCAGAAGCGTAAGATACTTAGGAATAAACCTACCCGAAGAGGCAAAGGAGCTATACCCTAAAAGCTATAGAGCACTTCTGAAAGCTATCGAGGAAGACACAAAGAGATGGAAACGTATTCCATGCTCATGGATTGGCAGAATTAACCTTTTGAAAGTGTCCATGTTACCCAGGGCCATTTACACGTTTAATGCGCTCCCTATCAAAATACCA